>NW_027555514.1:183410629-183753129 GCF_003287225.1 Phascolarctos cinereus | reverse complement strand
TGAGGTCATGACGAGGTAAGGAGATAAGTGAGACCTGACTAGATTATGATTTTTTTTTGACCATGGAAACTCCTGATATCATTTGCTAAGGACCAAGAGTTGTGGTCTGCATTAGTAGAGGGAACACTCACACTGATGAAATTGCAGATGCAATTATCAGTGTAATTGATATCACAGTACCAAGGAATACTTTGTCTACCAACATCATGGGACTGTTATAAGGCTCAAATTCAATCAATTAACAGTTACTAAGCATCTACCACTTGCTATCTATTGTGCTAAGCCCTGGGCTTCAACTGAAATGAGAAAATGAATGTGGAGGCACTCTGTAAATAGTAGTATTTAGACCTGGGAGAGACCTTAGAAATCACAGGATCCAATCCCACCATTTCACTGATAAAGAAATTGAGTCCCAGAGGGAGGAAACTACTTTACTAAGGTTATACATACAGTAAGCAGCCAAGTAGGGATGTGAATTGTGGTCCTCAGATTGTAAAGGGATGCGATGTGATGCATGTGATGAAAAAACAATGTGGTACAGTGGAAACAGTGTTGGGTTTGGAGTCTAAATAACTCCTAGTCCTGCTGCTCATTAGCTGAGTGACCTTGGGAAAATCACTTTAACCTCTCTATGTTTCAGTTTTCTCATCTGTAAAATTAGGGAATACATAACTTCAGAGGCAACTAGGTGGTGCAGTGGATAGAATGATGGACCTAGAGTCAGGAAGATTCATCTTCCCGAGTTCAAATCTGGCCTCAGATACTTACTAGCGATGTGACCCTGGGCAAGTCACTTAATCTTGTTTGCCTCAGTTTTCTCATCTATTAAATGAACTAGAGAAGGAAATGACAAACCACTGGAGTATTTTTTGCCAAGAAAACCCCAAATGGAGTCATGAAGGGTCATGTGCACCTGAACAGCAACATAACTTCTGAGGTCCCTTCCAGCTCTAAATCTTCAATCCTATGAAGTTCCTGTCTAATAAAGGTCCCCAGGAGAAAGCTGAAGGCCAGCACAGAATTCTGCTGCCCGATGTTTGTTCATTTTCTATTCACAAACTAATTTCTTTGCCCCCACCACCACTAAAGAGGGAGAGAGCTTCTGGGGAGAACGTGGGGCCTCTTGGAATCTTTCACATCCAGGGATGTGAGCAGGAATTTATATTTAGCAGTATGACTCATCCCTGAGCACATGAGTCACTGCCTCCCAGTGCCTTCTGAACAGTCTGGGTGTTGAGCATCTCAGAGAGGTTAGATTAGCAAGGAGATTACAAGACAAGAGAAAGCTTGGACATAGACAAAGAGAGAAAGGTGGGCAGGTATTGAGACCATGTCAGTGGGGATGTATTGGAGTGAGCCCCTGGAATTGAAGTTAGAAGACCTGGCTTTGAAATGTATTAGCTCCTAATTTGGGGGGCAGTCAGGTGGCGCAGTGGATAGAGCATGGGGGGGGCCTGCAGTCAGGAAGACTCATTTTCCTGGGTTCAAATCTGTACTCACACACTTACTAGCTGTGTGACCCTGGGCAAGACACTTAACCCTGTTTGCCTCAGTTTCCTCTTCTGTAAAATAAGCTGCTGAAGGAAATGGCAAACCACTCTAGTATCTTGGCCAAGAAAACTACATGTGGGGTCACAAAGAGTCAGACACTACTGAAAACAACTGAACGACAAAACCCTAATTTTTCTGAACCGCCATTGCCCCATTTATAAAATAGAAATAATAATGCTTTTGCAACCTATTTGATGAGGTAGTTGTGCGAAAAGCCTTCTGTAAACTTTAAGATCAATAAATGATGTGGACTATTGAGAGAGGAAAGCTGACTTAAAACTCACATTGTGCACAGTGAACCAGGCACAGAATGTGAGTTGTAAGTTCAATACGTGCCTGAAGCATTCATTATATCCTTATCATCCCTGACGAGTCATAATGGGAACTTCCAGCCCAAATGTTTCCCAAGACATAGCCCTCAAGGAGGACAGGAGCCCAAGGCATTTGATGACCTCATCCTCAGCAGTGCTCTTGGTCCATGGGCTCACTGGGAGTCATTTGCTCAGAGCAGTTTTGCCCATGTCACCTACCACGATGGCACCTTACTGGCACAGGCTGAAGAATGAAGGGGAGTCTGGGGCGGATACAGATAGAAAGCAAAAGAGGTAACAGAAGGAAGATTAGGAGAATGCCACAAGACCCAGACTGGGACAGGAGGCCTGGCTTGGGGAACAGAGAAAATTGGTTACACTAGAGAGATGCCATTTGATGGGGTAGCAGAGCTTTATGGTGTGGGTCCTAGAACCATAGGAAAGGAAGGGAATAGGCATTTATTAAGCTTTATTTTTTGTATTTCTTTTTTCTTAATATTTCTTAATGAGCAAGAGCTGTGCTAAGTGCCTTACAGGTGATCTCATCTGATCCTCAAAACCCTGGGAGGGAGGTGCCATTATTATCTTCATTTTACAGTTGAAGAAACTAAGATAGGCACAGGTTAAGTGACTTGCCCAGGGTCATGCAGCTACTAAGTGTCTGAAGCTGAATTTGAACTCAGTTCATCCTGACTCCATGAGCCTAGAAGCAGGCTTCCTTCAGGTTCTTATGACCCATAGTGTAGCATCCTATTCTTCTCAGCATTCCCAGTTTCTCCATCTAAAAAATTGGGAATAGAGCATAAATCTGATAGGGTACTAATTAATAAATTAATTCACTACTTATTAAGTGTCCACTGAATGCAAATCCCTGTGCCAGGAATAGTATAAAGTTTAAATAAGACAAAATCTCTCCCATCATGAAACTTATACTCTAGTCAAGGCCTAAGACAAATGCAATTATGATATACAATAATACACAATAAGGTACAAAATAAAGGAGAGAGAATGAGAAGGAAATGATTATCAAAAGGAGAGATCAGGGGAAGTTTCTTTTTCTTTTTTTTTTTTTTTGCTTTTTGGTGAGGCAATCAGGGTTAAGTGACTTGCCCAGGGTCACACAGCTAAGTAGCTGTCAAGTCTCTGAGGCCAAATTTGAACTCAGGTCCTCCTGACTTCAAGGCTGGAACTCTATCTGCTGTGCCACCTAGCTGCCCATGATCAGGGGAAGTTTCAAGAAAGAAGCAGAGTTTGGTTTGGACTTTTAAAAGATGGGTAGGAATTCAACCAGGCAAAGGAAGGGCCAAAACATGGAAAATTCCAGAAGTTTGTAAAACACGGGTACTGCCCCTCTTCATGCCACCCCCTCTCTAAATGAAATGTCTTAGAAATACTGGGTGGTGACAAAGACAGAACTGATAACTAGCCAGAGGAAGCAAAGACACAACAGAAAAGTATTTTTTTCTATGACTAAACAATCTCTGGCTACCAAATAACATGAAAGGTCCTTCCAAGAAATTTTTCCTAATCTGTGTGCCTCCTCCCCCATTTATTATTGACCTTGCCCTAGTATAACACATTGTTTTGCATGTCTTTGATGCACTTATCACTGTAGCCTTGTGTGTTTTAACTAATAATAATACATTATTGTCTTCTTTTATTGAATTATAATCTCCATACTATAGGAAGTCTTACCTAAACTTTACAGCACCTTTATACCTAACACAACATTCTGTACACAGTGGATATTTAATAAATGTTTTCTGTATTATGTTACTATCATAATGACTGTCATTTATATTATGTGGTGCTGAGGATAATAATGGCATCTCCCTCCCAGGGTTGTGAGGATCAGATGAGATAATCTGTAAAGCACTTAGCACAGTGCTTGTTCATTAATAAATATAAAAAAGAAATATAAAAATTAATTGTATGTTTGCTTTCTCCATTAAAATTGAGAATAGCTATAAGTAGAGATTACTACTATTTCCTAGGGAAGCTTTTAATTAGGGGCATTTCAGCACTCTCAGAGGAGAAATTTCTTCCATAAATGGGTAATATGCCCTTAGAGAGTTTCCAAGAGGGTCACACATCTAGTATGTGTCAGGGGTAGCACCTGATACTAGCTCTTCCTGACTCCGAGGCTAGCCCTGTAAGCTAGATTCTACCCAGGTCACTAGAGAAAACTGTCATTTCAAAAGCACTTTTCTGATAGGATGTCTCCTCTGAACATAATAGCTATCATTTACACAGCAAATGTTTGAAAAAAGGGTTTTACATATATTGTCTCATATTTTTTGATCCTAAACTAACCCTGCAAGAAAGGTGCTATTATTACCCCATATATATATGTATATATTATTTAATATATTACCTAATAATACCATGTAATATCATCATATTATTACCCCATTTTACCGCTAAGGAAATTGAGACAGAGAGGTTAAGTTGTCCGGGGTCATACATCTAGTATAGTGTCTGCAACAGAATTCAAAGTCAGATCTTCCTGGTTTCAAGTTGAGTGTTATATCCATTATGTTACCTACCCAATTTTGCATATGTCAAAATCATGCAAAGTTGGTTGAAAGATGTAACCACTTCATTCAGTGACCTGATAATTACCTTGAAGCTAAGCATAAAACAGGAAGGTGGATGCTTGCCAAAGGTGTTTAGCAGAGTCATGAAGGATGAACCACACAGAGTCCAAATCAAAGAAAGATTGCCTTTAGGGAGGGTGGTGTTCCAGGTGCTCTAATTTGCAGATGAGGTTATTCTGGTTGCATCCAGCTCTGGAACACTGCAGAATCTCCCAAGACTCCTAATCTCTCGAAAGAATTTGGCTTAATTATCCACACAAGAAAAATCAAGGGAATGAAGAATGTCCACGACCCAGGTTGCACGGAGGACAGTTATTCTGTGTTTTTCCATGAGGTTGGATTACCTTTGGGAAACTGATTGATGAATTCATGGACAAGAGGTGAACAGAGAGTTGTGATTTCAAGTTTGTGAAGTGCCTGACATACATGACCTCATTTGATCTGTACAAAAATCTTGTGAGGTATTGTTATCGTCCATTTTATATCTGAGAAGGCTGAAGCTCAGAAAGGTTAAATGATTTGACCATGGTCACACAGTTAATAAGAATCAAGACCAGGGCTCAAAGCCAAGTCTTCCTGACCCCAGGTGTAACATTGTATCACTGCACCAAGCTGCCTCCTTTCTGGCTCCTCTACTTACTTCCTGGGTGACCTTGGCCATGCTATTATCTATTCTGGGTCTTATTCCATCTATAAAATGAGGCAGTTGGATTCCATGACCTTTATGGTCCCTTCCAACTCTGAGTCTACATGATCTTATAAGGAGGAATGCCAATTTCTCCCATCCATTGCCTGTCTGTCCTTTTTCTCTCTCCACCCTTTTCTGATCCCAACGAAGGTAGCCTTCTTTTGTCCCTTACCATGGCTTTTTGGACCCTCCTAATTCATCCACTTTCTCCTTCTTCTCTACAAATTCTTTGTCCTTGCCTTTCTTCAAAATTCTGCTTAAAATCTATGTCCTTTGAGATGCCTTCCCAGCTCAATCTCACCCATTGGGGTGCTCTTTTGGCACCTCCTCGCAATAGCAGCTTGCACAATACTGATTTTCATGGTTCCTATATTTTTCAGTAAATGTTTTAGCGTCTCCATTTCCCCAGACTGCAAACCCCATAAGGTCATCCTACATCTCCCTACAGAACCTGGGTGGGAGCTTTAAAACTCGTAGTTATATAGCAGGTCGTCACTGACAGAGCCTCACTGGGAGAGGTAGGACCATCTTCAGAGATCAGTCAACCCAGTGCTTCCTAGGCATCCTCCTTAAGGTCAGATATAATTCCCAACCTTCTGTTTTAGTTTGGCCTTCCTTTTATTTTCTGGCTCCCAATTTCTACTGGCCTATCAGCCACTAGTTCTTAACTATGCACTCATTCAATGATGAGGGAGCTAGAAAAAAAATGAAATATCACAGTCCCTGCCCTGAATGATGGACAAGCTCTCTTTTATTGTTTTCTCATTCATTCACATATATTCATGTTATCTTCCCAGCCAGATCAAAATGCTCTTAGGCCTATGAGATGCAATAAAAAAGACACTGGATTTGAAGTCAGAAGCCTGGATTTTATTCCCTGATTTACCACTCCTTAGCTGTGTAACCCCAGCAAGCCTTTTAACTCATAGGACCTTGGGTTCTTTGTCTGTAAAAAGAGGATAAGACTTGCATTTCCCATCTCACAGGCTATTAGGTAAAAATGCCTTGTAAATAGTAAAGTGCTCAGTGATATAACAGAAGGAACACTTTACTAGAATCAGGAGATCTGAGTTGTAATCCCAGCTCTACTTCTGATTTTTCCTGTGTGAACTTTGGTAAGCCACCTGACCATTCTGGGCCTCAATTTCTTTATCAGCTAAATGATGACAGTGGACTGGGTGATCTCTAAACACTTCTATGAAGCATATAAATAAGAGACAGTATTATAATTCTGTAACTCCAATAGCATCAATAGAGCTGGGAGTCTGGGATCTGAAAAAGATCTGGGAGTGTCAGTGGACCATAAGCTCAATATAAACAGCAATGTAATATGGCAGCCAAAAAAAACTAATGTGACCTTAGACTGAAATAGGAGAAGCATAGTGTTGAGAACAAGGTACTATATTTAGTTTTAGGTGCCATATTTTAGGAATGTCATCAATAAGCAGGAGAGTGACAAGAGGAAGGCAATCAGGATGGTAAAGGGCCTTGAGATTATGAGGAATAAGGGATGTTTAGCCTGGAGAAGATAAAACTAGGTGGTAGGGAGGAGAGGAATTTGTTGGTAGGTGGGACACGTAATAAATAAAGTTGAAAGGGACCTCTGAGGCCATCTAGTTCAGCTGCATAAGGAAAATTATGATTATGTCTTCTTCAGGAGGATAGATTGCATCTCATTAAGAATCATTCAAAGCCTATAATCCCTGCTACTGGGGGAGGGGGCAGCTAGTGGATCCCTTGAGTTTGGGAGTTCTGAGGGTGAAATGGGGAGCAGTGAATAGAAATTTAAAAGAATAAGCTTGAAGGAAGGAAAAACTAAAAGCACAATTCTTGTTGTTCACTCATGTCTGATTTTTCACGACCCCATTTGGGGTTTTCTTGGCAAAGATATTGGAGTGGTTTTCCATTTCCCTCTATGAGGGAATGAGATGAGAACACTGAGGCAAACAGGGTTAAGTGACTTGCTCAGGATGACACAGCTACTACATGTCTGAGGCTGGATTTGAACTCACACAGATGAGTCTTCCTGGCACTCTACCCACTGCACCATCTAGATGATAGAAGCATTATCTTATGTCAAAAAGTGCACAGTAGAGTTTTGGCTTCCGGGAGCCAGGATGGCAGAGTGAAAAGGTAGTCGCTCTCACTCTCCCCTATCAACTCTGAAAATCCAGAAAACATCACACTAGAAAAAAACCCCCTAGAACAGCTGAACTAGAAGAAAGATGGGGAACAGCCGTGCAGCAACCCAGCAAACCGGCCTCCCAGTGCCTCAGCAAAAGTAAGGGAAGCAGCACTACAAAGGGCCCCAGGCAGATAAGCACCCTGCAGCATTCCTCTGAAAGGAGCTGAAGAAAACAACCTGAGTCTTCCTAAAGTCCCAGCCTTGCTGATTCCAACCAACAACTCAACTGTCAACCAGGAGGAGATCCTGAAGCCAGGTGGTAGAGCAGGCAAACACCAACACCTGGACCTCTGAGTGCCTCAGTGAGGGCAGGGGGAACCAGTGGAAACCAGCTCAGAAAACCACCAGCTGCCTCAGCGCTCTACCACAAAGGAATCTCCCAGTGCATTAGCAGAAAGGAGGGAGGTAGCATTGCAAGGGGCCCCAGGCAGATAAACACCCTGCAGCACCCATCTAAAAGGAGCTGAAGAAAGCTAAAGGAAAAGCAGGCAACCTAGAATTGCCTGAAAGTTCCAGCCTTGCTGATTCCAGCCCAACATGAGGTAAGCTGCCAAAACCCTACAGCCTCCAATTGCCAACATAAGAGGCCCCAGCACACAAAGCCAGTGACCAAGACCTAGGCTCCCAACACAAGAAGCTTGGGTCAGTGCCCTCTGTTCCCCAGCAGGAGAGCTCAATCTCTTTAAAGGCCAGGGAATAAAGAAACCATGAGTAAAAAGAAACGTACCACAGATTCATATTATGAGAAGAGTGAAGATCAAGACAGAAATTCTGAAGAGGACAACATTGTCAACAAACCCACATCTGCAACATCAAAAGGGAATATGAACTGGTCTGAAGCCCAAAAAGCCTTCTTAGAAGAGCTCAAGAAGGATTTTAAAAGTCTAATGAGAGAGGTAGAAGAGTCCTTAAAAAATACAATTGGCCAATTGAGAAGGAAGTACAAAAACTAACAGAAGAAAACAATCTGTTAAAAACTAGAATTGGACAAATGGAAACTAATGACTCTATGAGAGAAAGAATCAGTCAAACAGAAACAAAAAAATGAAAAAATGATGAAAACTAAAATACCTCATTGGTAAAACAACCACCTGGAAAATCAATCCAGGAGAGACAATTTAAAAATCATTGGACTACCTGAAAATCATGATGAAAAAGACAGCCTGGACAGTATCTTTCAGGAAATCATAAAGGAAAACTGCCCTGAAGTCCTAGAACCAGAAGGTAAAATAACCATAGAAAGAATACACCGCTCACACCTGAAAGAGATCCCAAATTGACAACGCCAAGGAATATAAGCAAAATTCCAAAATTACCAGATGAAAGAGAAGGTGCTGCAAGCAGCCAGAAAGAAACAATTTAAATATCATGGAACCACAGTCAGGATTACACAGGACCTTGCAGCTTCTACATTAAAAGACGCAGGGCATGGAACATGATATTCCATAAGGCAAAGGAGCTTGGATTGCAGCCAAGGATCAACTACCCTGCAAAAATGAGCATGATTTTTCAAGGGAGAGATGGATATTCAATGAAATAGGGGACTTCCAAACCTTCCTCATAAAAAGACCAGAGCTCAACAAAAAATTTGATCTTCAAGTACAGATTCAAGAAAGACATAAAAAGGTAAATGGGACAGAAAGATACAAAATGTTGTTAATAAGGGACTGTTTATCCCTACAAGGGAAGATGACACTTGCAACTCTTGAGAACTGTATTGTTATTACACCATGTTAAAGGAGTATACATAAAGGGGTGGATATTAGTTGACTTTGATGTAATGATAAAAAAAAAATATCTAATCAAGTGGGTTAAATGGATCCAAGTAAGTGGATTAGTCTGATCTTAGAAAATGTACTGAGAAAGGAGGAGGCAGACAAGGGTAAATTACATTACAGGAAAAGACAGAAAATCCTATTACAGCAGAGGGAAAGAAGGGAGGGGGATGAGCATTATTTGAACCTTGCTCTCAACAGATTTGGTCAAGAAGGGAAAAACATAATCAGTTAGATATAGAAATCTAACTTGCCCTATGGGCAATAGGAGGGAAAAGGGGAAAGAAAATGGAGGGAGGGAGAGAAGGAAGGGAAGAAGTGGTGGGGGCAAAGGGGAAGAAAAGGGAAAGGAATAATAGAAGGGAGGAGAGAGTGAAGGAGGCAGTGGTCAAAAGCAAAGCACTGGTGAGGGGGAGAAGGGAGAGAGGAGAAAGAAAAGCATAAACAGGGAAAAAAGGATGGAGAAGAAGACACAGATAGTAATCATAACTGTGAAAGTTGAATCACTATCTTTTTTTTCTCTTCTGTTGAGTTTTGTTTCCTCTTTCTAATGGTTCCTCCTGTTGATTTTAATTTTTACTTACAACTTCACTAAGGTGAAAATATGTTTAATAGGAATGTAAATGTATAGCCTATATCAGATTGTGCACCGATTTGGGGAGGGTGGTGGGGAGGAAGGGGGAAAAAAATTTTAAACTCAAAAGCATATGGAAGTGATTGTTGATATATCAAAATAAATTAATAAAATATGCAAAAAAAAAGTGCACAGTACTGAAAGCAAACTATATATTAAAGGCCAAGGGGAGAGGAGGGGAAGTTCATTAAAAGGTTCTTATAGGGTTCTGAAGAGGGAGAAGGAATGCAGAAATATCAGCTGGAAAGAACCAGAATGGAACTGTGGGTCAAATACTTTCCTGGAAGAAGAGCTGCCAAGCCAGTTGGTACACAACTGACTTCTTTGGCATTTTATCACAGAAGCTGATTGCTTCTTACTAATGTGTATTGCTAGTAATGTTTTGGTTTGTTTATATGGTGGTTAAGGGAAAATTTCTAGTTTGATTTTGCTGACCTTGACTAGGAGACAGGAGATTTGGGCTCTAATTAGATGCAACAGGAGGCACAGTGGATGGAAGACAGCCTGGAGTCAGGAAGATCTGAGTTCAAATTGGACCTCAAATACTTACTATCTGCATGATCTTTGACAAATCAATTAACCTCTGTCTGCCTCAGTTTCCTCAACTGTAAATGAGGATAATAATAGCACCTATCCAACCAAGGGTTGTTGTGAAGATCAAATAAGGTATTTGTAAAAGCACTTAGCACAAAGCCTGGCACATAGTAGGTGCCATATAAATTATTTTTTCCATTAACCTGAGTTTTGCCATCCTCATCAAAACAATATTTTGAAAGGAGGGGTGGGGAGCAAGAAGTACAGATTCCTAGAGTGCATAGCAAGCTACCTTGGGGCAGGCGGCCTAAACCCAAAGGACTACAGAAAAACTTGAGGGGCAAAATCAAGCTGACTGTCATTGAGGAAAAAGAGCAGCTCTCTCAAGCCAAGGCTTTAATGAGTTGGCTAGGGACCGGGATGAGTATTTGAGCATAATGAGACTTGCTTGTGTTCAAGAGGTAGAAAATTGCTATGAAAGATTTCCCTGACATCTGAAGAACAATGTTAATGTGACTAGGCAAATTGTTTAACCTCTCTGGGCCTCATCTGTTTAAAAGAAAGGGAGGGAGGAGACAGAGAGAGAGAGACAGAGAGAGAGAGAGACAGAGACAGAGACCGAGAGACAAAGAGAGAGAGGAGAGAAAGGGGAGGATGGGGGGAAGGGTACAGTTTCATAAGATGACCTTCAAGATCTAAACTGATGTACAGAAGTACTACTATTTGTTATTATGATTGTAATTCCTAACGTTTAATAACCCTTACTATCAGGAAGTCCTGACATAAATCCGATTTCAACACCTCCTGCTGCACTTGGTGTCATAAACAAATAGGGAAAAAAGTTTTCTTTGCTTTCTTGTTTCTCTGTCCTTTCAACTTTGGCCAACACCTTGGAACTTATGCCATGACAACAGCCACCCTAGCCATAGCTTTGGCAGGGCCCTACCCTAATTATAGGATGTTAGTATTTACAACTGGGAGAAACCTTAGAGGTAATTTAATGCCATGTTCTCATTGGACCAATGGAAAAGTGAGAACCCCAGAAGTTAAGTGACTTACCCAAGATCACATAATTAGCAAGTACCTGAACAAAGGCTCAAATTGAATCAGAGAATGTTTAAGCTCAGAGACAGGACAGTGCTAATAAGTGCTCAGTGATCATGATGATGCTATCTGTTACTTCTACAAGTATTTCAAAAAGCCCAGGAGGACTTCTGGGCACTTTCATGCATTAATTGACTTACCTGAGATGAATTAATTATTACAAATATAGGTTTATGAAGCGGGATGGGCCTTAGACAAGTGAAGTTTGGGAATTCCCAAATTCACTCTTTTCTTCCCTGCTTTTCCCCTCAGGTATCTAACCAGTTGCCACAGAGGCCATAGAAGGCTATAGGAACAAGAGCAGAAGATTGAGATGGAGCAGAGCTCTTAACCTGAATGGGCAAGTGGGCATGGGAAAGTGATTTCTCCTCTCTGAGCTCCGTTTCTTCATTTGCTAAATGGAAAGATGAGCTTCCTGTTGATTAATCTAACTGCAAGAAAGCATTAAAAACAAATTTTCTGAAAGATGGCACTTTAAACAAGAAGGAGGGAGATTTATGGCAAAAAAAAGATGTTTTTTCATGATCTCTGTGAAGGATAGCTTAGTTACTATATTAGACAATTGAGAAAGATATGACTGATTCCAATCACGTTTCTATATGCCAAGATTTACAAAAGCACTTACTTTCCATCCCTTGCCCACCCCCAGGGTAGCAATATAAAGATTTATTATCCTTATTTAAATGAAGACAGTGGAAATCTAATAAGAAAGAAGACTTTTAGCCTTATGATCAATGTATGGGTTGCCCAGGTTCTTGGCCTAGATAGGATATCTACTCTTAGCCTCACCCAACTCCTCCTCATTCACCTCTCTAATAGAGGGTAGGTAAAGAGAGGAGGGCAAACACCCTGGTGAGAATCACAAACCATAGAGAGAATTAGGGCTGAAAGTAGTGATTAGGAAAGGGTAGTGGATACTAGGGTTTGGATTGCTTTTTCATTATTTTAAAGAATGATCATAAAACATTTTAACTGCCAAAAACATCAATCGAGTAAACATATATGACAGGAGACAAACTCTTACCCAAACTTCCCATCCTTTGATAAGGCAGAACAAAAGAAATTAATGAACAAAAAATAAGCAAATACAGTGTTTTATTTTGTGTTCCTTTCCAGGCCTATTTGAAATTACTTCAACTCCATCCCTGTTTTCCTTTCTTTCCTCATTCTTATTTTGATATGGTTGTAATCAGTTTTGGTGTGTTGATTTCATTCCGCATCGCCTCATGTAGACCTTTCTGTATTTCCTTGTATGTTATTTATTGTCTTTTTAATACACTATAATATTTTATTACACTATTATGCCCTAATTTATTCAGCATTCTCCAATTACTGGATATTATATTGTTTCCTGGCCTTTTTTGCAATTATAAATAGGACTATGAATATTTTTGTGCATATAAATTATTTCCCCATCTTTCTAGTGTTTCTAGGATAGATTCCTAGTAAGGGAATCACTGAGTCAAATGGCATATTCATTTTGTAACTCAGATTTTATATTACCATAAGGCTGTCCAAAAATATTTGCCTATTAGTAGTCCCATCAAGAATATATAGTTCCTGTTTCACTACAGCAGGGGTATCCTTTCCCTGTTCCCACCCCAACCTCAATATTCCACCTCTATCTTCGAGAACAGCAATCAGGTCAGCTCTCTGATTCCTAGAAAAGTTATTTTAATAAATTAACCAATGCTTTCTGTCATCAGCTCTGTGATTTGTGAGTTCAAAACACACCCCTCCCTTATATATGTTCTTTTCTCCTATTAAAACATAAACTTCTCGAATGCAGGGACTTTCTTATTTGCCTCCCCAACACTTAGCACGTGCTTGGTATATTGTAAGCAGAAATAGATTTTTTTATTCATTCATTCTTCCTTGACTCCTCTCTCATGCTTATACCACATATCCAATATCTGCTCTCAAATCTTGTAACTTCTTTCTCTATAACATTTCTCATATATTACCTCTTTTTCCCATTCAGCCTTTCATATGGATTACTGAAACAGCCTTCTAATTCAACTCCTTACTTCAAATCTCTCCCCACTCCAATCCATCTTCCACAAAGCTATCACATAATTTTCTTAAAATATAAGTGTGAACATGTCATCCCACTTCTTTTTAGTTTTTTTGTTTTTTGTTTATTTATGTTTCTTTCTTTTTTTTCTCAATAAACTCCGGTGGCTCCCAATTACCTATAGGGTCAGTCTCTCAATCAATAAACATTTATTAAACTTCTATTATGTCCCAGGAGCTATGATAAGCCCTGGAGATACAAAAAGAGGCAACAGACAATCCCTCCCCTCAAGTAGCTCACAATCTGTTGGATTAAATATTAACACCTCTGTTTGGCATTTAGAGTTCTTCAAAACCTGACCTCTTCCAAGCTCTGAAGTCCTACCAATCTAGCCTACTGGTCATCTCTCACATATGGCTATCTCCCATTGCTTTGTCTTTGCACTGGCCACCCTTCTCCCTTCCATGCCTGAATTGCCCTGCCTCTTCAATTTTCTTAGAATCCCTGGTTTCCTTTAAGACTCACCTCAAGTAGAAACTACTCCATGAGGCCTTTTCAAGTCCCCCTAGCTCATAGGGCCTTTCCCTCTAAGAAAAGGACTCGACCTGGGGTCTATAGACCACCACCACCCCCAAGAGGTCCATGGATAAATTTCAAGGAGCTGGTGAAGTTGGATGGGAGAGTTTACATAATTATTTTCATTAACCTTTAAGGCAACTTTCCATCTACTCAGTGTTTATTCCGTATGTATAGATTTATGTATATGTCATCTACCCCACTAGAAGATAAGCTCCTTAAGAGCAAGGACTATTTTTGCCTTTTGTGTATGTGTGTATCCTCAGCACTTAGCACAGGGCCTGCCATATTGCGAGGGTCTAAAAAGGCTTGTTGATTAATTGTTGTTTGTATTGGTTAAAGATATGTATCCAAAACAATTTTTTACAGTCATTCCATTTTTCCAGCATTTTTTTTTCATTTCCCAGGGGTTTTGTGTGTAATGTAGGGGTAGTAAAAAGAGTCCCCACTTATCTGTTTCAGCTAAAGCATACCTCATAGAACATGCATTTAGCTGATTGGAGTTTCCCTGGCTAGTTGTGGTGGTGACGCATGTGGTTACCCAATTTCCTTATTGGTCTCTTGGTTACCATGATGGTGGGGGAGGGGGCAAAGGTTCTGTGCCAAAGAGTATTGGTCACTGGCTAGGAAAAACTTTCCACTCAGTAAAGTTAATAATAAAGAGGGAAGAGAGGAAGGGAATAAGCATTTATATAGCACTTATTATGTGTCAGGCAGCTAGGTGGTATAGATACAGCACTGGGCCTGGGGTCAGAGGGACCAGAGCTCAAATCTGACCTTAAACACTTACTGGCTGTATGACCCTGCTCAAGTGACTTGGTCCATGGCACCATGAAAAGTCAGACATGACTTAAACAACTAAAAAATGACATGTGACAGGCACTGCATCAAACACTTTATGAACATTATCTCATTTGATCATTAATAGGAGATACAGCTTCTATCACTCTCTCTTTTCCCATGTGTTGAGGAGGTCACAATTCTTTAAGCCCTTACCTTGGTCTTCTCATAAGGTTCTTCTTCTCCTCCCTCCCCAGCAGCAATGGTAACTGTCTACTCATGGCAGCCATCCCATGTGATCATTGAAATGAACCTGAGACTGGATCTCAAGGCTTTATGTTTCTTTTCCCGAGTCCAGGTGACCAAACGATGATCCTTAAATTGAC
The DNA here is from genome assembly GCF_003287225.1 of Phascolarctos cinereus. Classification (NCBI taxonomy): domain Eukaryota; kingdom Metazoa; phylum Chordata; class Mammalia; order Diprotodontia; family Phascolarctidae; genus Phascolarctos; species Phascolarctos cinereus. The sequence goes on along the minus strand of NW_027555514.1, from coordinate 183,737,994 downwards.
ATTTCCAGCCTTGGTCTGGAGTCATTGAGAGGTTCAGGTGACTGGCACCAGAAAGTGCCCGTAAGACTACTGCAGCACTTCTTGGAGGAGGAGATAACCACCACCAGGGGATGACCTAAGCCTTGTCCTGGCTTGCCAGATGACATGGGGACAGTTGCTCAAATGCTACAGAGCTCAGATGAAGATGAAATGACAACTCAGCAGACCCATAAAAATGTTTCATGTTTTAGTATTTTAAGTCTTAACCTCCTAGAAGAAAATAATAGGAGCTAGGGGCAACTGAATTATTTTAAAAGTCTTTGTCAATGAGAAATCATATTTTAAGCATTTCTTTTATAGGAAATACCTATATCTGATTTACTTTGTGTTGTCTGCCTTTTTAGAAGGGTTTCTGTTAATCTCTTTGGGGGGAGGCCCTAGAAATGCACTGAACCTGAAATCTGTTCAAGGGACTTTTCCCTTGAATTCCCAACTTAGGGATGATAAGAGCCAAAGAATGCAAACAATCCTCTGATCCAAGGGCATAGGTACCCCTTTTCACCAAGGAATCCTGTCTCAGACGGATCAGATTCTGTCTTGACAGGGCCTAGACTGAAAAGAAAGGAATCAAGCTCTTTCTACATTCTCCAGATCTTTATAATCCCATGCCTCCTCCATAACAGTGGTTAACCACTTTATATTCTCCAAGATGGTCATTTCTTTATTAATTCCTCTTGGTTTTTTAACCCCTTTATTTTTTCATTCAATATCTTCATCTGATATCATCACACTTGGGGAGGTTCTGACTTAAGAGCTGTTTCAGTCTTAATCCCACAGATGGTAGCTTCAACTCTTCTTCCAAGAACACGCCCCAAATGTTGAGACTGTGGCTTCTCTCTACCAAACAAGAAAACTATAGTGACAACCTGCTACCAGTAGAGTAAAATGATCCTGTTTCCTGATCGTTTTATTCTTTCAACTTCGAGGAACTCCTCCATTTCCGCTTTTATTTTCATCTCACCTGGGCTTAGAAATGAAGCTATTCTTAGCATTTCCCTGAACTGATCTTTAATATGTTATAATGAAGCCATGATAATATCATTAACTAAATGCAGCCCCTGCCTATACCTGATATGATTTCTTTATAATTGTGTTGTGATGTAATACTGATGTATGATTTTTTAAAATCATGGCTTTGGAACATTGCATGTGCCCTTGTGTATTGTCCACTTCAGTGGTCAATGCCATCTGAACTGAAACATTTTCATTAGGCAAGATGTTAGTATTTCTGATTTGGTCCAATATATCTTATCGTCTGGCTGTACCAGTACTCAAATGAATGCTGCTTATTCCACTGTCTTCCATGTCAAGTTAATCACCATGTTCCCAGTAGGGCAAGCCTGCAACCCTATACCATCCCATCTATTTCATTGGAACAGTGAAATCACATTGGCTGGTATGCTAACCCAATCAGTGATATCACCAGAGTCCCATTAGTTAATGTGGAAAGGGAAGGGGAAAGCACTTACATAGTGCCTGCTCTACACTAGACACTGTGCTAAGTGCGTTTTGAAAAAATTAGCATAATTGTTGTTTATTATATTATATTTTAAAATACCTTAATTAGCATTTATTAATTATGTTGATAGTTAAAATTCTATTTAGAATATTATTTTTAGTCCCAGACAATAAGAAGAGATAGTTACAATGATTGCATTGAAATTCTACAAGATGCCTAATTGCTAATGATAGCAAAGATCCGACTATACTCATTACACTTATTAAATGTGCTAAGGCAGGAAAGTGAAATCACAAATTTTAGAAAGACTTTCACAAGAGTTTTCAATCAAATCTTCAGGTAACCAGAAGATTCAATTAACAAAAACATTCTTCTCAGATTAGTTAATTTAGTTTTGTTGGTATGCCTGATTCTTTTAAATACATTTCAGAAAATCTGCTTGCTCAGTTGGAACATGAAGGAAGCAATATGAAATCTCCTTCAGATCTTATCTGTATGCTTCACAACATGTGGGTATAACTGGAGCATGTCCCTGGCAGGGAAATGTTCATATCTTTGCAAGGCCACTCTCCATCACTCTTAAGAAAGGAACAGAATATTTTTGAGCTAGGCCTATCCACAGTTAAATCAATAAAGAACTGGAAAAACAAAACAAAACAGACAAACAAAAAACCATGTTCTCTGCCTCGGGGATGAGCTATCTTGATTGGCAAGTGAATGAAGTTAAGTTTTTTAGACTTCTGTTTTCTAACTGGCCCTAGACTAGGTTTCACATCCATAGGACAAAACATCTGGCCATCTTTCCTGCCACTGCCTCCCTCTCCTCTTCCTCCTGGAAGAGCATCCTCTGGACCAGACCTCCAGACACTATGCCTCCCTCCCTGGGTAAGTTAATGCCCTCAGCTTTGGAACACCTTCCTGGGGGATGAACAATTCTGATTGGTGAGTGAACAAATGCAAACTCACTTAACCCATTACATCCACCTGGCCTCAAGCCATGCTTCACATCCATCCACCTCAAATATCTAACCATCTGACCTGCTGAAGCGCATCAGGCCCCAAGTCCTCTCTCCACTCCACCTACCACTTCTTGCTCTGAGAACAGTAATCAATTCAGTACTGCCATTCCTCACCATTCTTCTGACCTCCCTCCACTCCACCCCAAGAAAAATGCCTTCCTTAGCCAACACTCCCCTATGTGTTAAAGTATGCAAAGTATTTTATAAATATTCTCTCATTTGAATCTCACAACAACCCTTTCAGAGGAATGCTATCATTACCCTCATTTACAGATGAGGAAACTGAAGCTGAGAAAGCTTAATGGCTTGTCCAGATTTGAATTCAGGTCTTCCTGACTCCAAGTTTAGCAAGTCTAACCACTGAAGCACCCAGCTGCCTATATGTCATCTCCCCATTAGAATGGTAAGGCAGTAGCTATCTTATTTTTGTCTAGGCATCCCTGGAAAGCAATACAGTGCATCCCACACAGTAGTCACTTAATACATACTTTTTCATTCATTTAAATGGATCATATTTCAAAGAGTTGAGCCAATGAGTTTATCATCATCATCATCATCATCATCATCATTTGTATTTTACAAAACACTTTCCTCATTGTAGGTTAAGCAAGTATTATTTATGTCTATTTTGTGAATGAGGAAATGAGGAATGTGTTTAATTAACACAACTCATATTTTGCATCTGAGATAGCAATCTAAGGCTCTTGCTTCATGCTTACCTGGAATTACTCTCATTCTGTTTTACCTGTTCATCTAGCCTTACCAACAGATGCAACATCATTTGGGCCCCTGATTAGTGTCAAGTTCAAAATCATGAAATTTAAAGACTTAAAATTATGCCATCAATAAGCAGTTTCTCTTATATGGATCAAGAGTAATACATGATGTTTTTACAAGGTGTTCTAAGGTTCTGGGCCTATGGATCCATGATTAAATTAGGCAGGTTTCTAAGATTTTATCACTGATTTCTCTTTCTCACCTTCTCTCCGCTGTGTTTTGCACAGAGTTCTCCAAAACGAAACTGGTGTTCTTTTGTGCACTAACAGTGCTTTACCAAATTCTCTGGTTACCAACAAGAGAGATATATCAGAACAGGAAGGGCCCTTCAAGCACTCCTATCCTAGCACTCTCATTCATAGATGACAAGGATTAAATAAAAGCAAAAGGAATATATGGGGTGAGGATAGGTAGCACTTAATAAAAATATGTGATCTGCAATGGAGACTTAGCAGAGGATTCAATAAAAAAGGCTCAGCTCAGATTTTTTCTCCAACTAAAGTCACTGTGTTCTCAAATTTTCCTAGAGTACTTTTCTACGTCTTCTTTGTTTCTATTATGTTTTGTGTCATTTTACGCTTGAGCATCCTTGGTGCCAGGCACTTAATAAATGCATGTTGAATTTGCTGTGTTGAATTAAACATAAAACAAGTAATTCTTGAAAACATCTTGATTTGCCTTTGAAATACGTTCAGAAATACAAAGACAGTCGTGTAAATATACAAGACCAGTACGATTGCAGAGCCCTTGGAGACAGACGGGTTCAAGTTCCCTCTATGACTGACTAATGTGGACTTCCCTGGGCCTGGGTTTCCTCATCTGTAAAAGGAAGGGATTGGAATAAATCTCCAAGATCCTTTCCTGATCCAATATTTTGTGACTCAAATACAACAGCACAATGTAGACTGCAAAGACCCATGTACCCCAAAGCCACCAAATACTCATCTAACACAGGACTACTCCATAGGCATTTATAAAATCTTGGGTGATAATAGTGACACTAATGGCAGGAATGAAGGCAGTGCTCATTTGAGCATGGTAGGATTAGTATCCAAGAGGAAATGCAGCCCTTAAAAATAATCACTTTTTCAGAAAAGGCTGACTAGCAAGTTGGATGATCCGAGACAGTTTAGACAGTCTGAAACAGGTTGAAAAACTAGGAGGTCAGGGACTGAGGGACCTCGGCATCCTCTTCTTGGAGAGGAAGAAAATGAGCTCTAAAGAACCTCACCTGAAGGTAACAACTGGCGTTCGGTCCCATCTTAGCCAAATATACCTCAGATCAGACTAGACCTTCTGAGCACAACTAAGATTTCTAGGAATAATTTTTTCCCCTGAGCCATATTGTTAACACAATCTACTGTATTAAATAAGTGTCAATGAAAAACAATACTCAATTATTCATTCAAGTAGCTTTCCCTCCTTCACAGAAATACTCTGTTAGACTTTATATGGTTCAGGAATCAACCAAACCAGAATTCTTTAAAAACAGCTTACAGTTCAGATGTTTGAGTATGCAGTAGGATCGATGTCATGGAAAGAGCAGTGGACTGAGAGTACCTCTGAGTCCCACCTCAGACATAACCTAGCTATGTCACTCTAAGACATGTCTCCAAATCCCAGTTTCTTCATCTGTAAAATATGAGTAATAGTACTTACACAGTGTACCTAACAGGGTTATTTTAAGCAAAATGCTTGTTGTCTGAGAGGCTGAGGTCCATTGCCCAACAAAACCTAAGTAGTTTCTGAAACAGTGGTTTCCCTGCCATCATAGGGAGCCAATCTGATTTTCTCTCCCTACTGGTGCTAAAGATTGATAATATTTGTCCACTGTGTAAACAAGGATCATTGTGGACCTGAGAGCCTCAGGAAGTTACTTGGCTCATGAGCTGAATTAGATTCTGATCTATTCCTCTCTTGGTTTCATGCGGACAGGATCAGCTATTCCTTTCCCTTGCAAGTTGACCATTTCCTCACTCACACCCCCCACTGAGGCACCTCTGAGGTCTCTTTACAAAACATGATCCCCTTTTAAACATTACACCAGTATCCAAAGCCACTTAATTCTGAATAGAAGTATTTTGTGAATTTCCACTAAGTTCTTCTCCCAGGAGGTACAAACACTTTTCACTTATGATATGTTGTTGTCCTACTCTGCCAAGACTCTTTCTAAAGAAATCTCCTCTAACCCTTGCCACCAGACAGACCTTTACTTTAGTCATCCAAGAGGGATAGGCATTAAACTTAAGTCTTTGGGAAAGGCTATTCTATTGCCTTAATGTTATGTTTGATAATCCCTAAATGCCAACAACTAGAAAGTACTTTTTCATGCTTAGTTTGCATCCTGGGATTTGGTGGTAATTAAACATTTAACAACTGTTTCTAAAAAAATGTACACAGGATATACTTTCAAGCTTAATTTACGTTACTAACGTTTTTCCATCAGTTTAAATCTAGATAAACAATACATTGAGTCCTGATTTGTAGTATTTGAACATTTCCTGGATGTAAATGTTCAGAATGAAAATTTAATAATCAGTAAGAGCCAGCTCCAACATACCACTGCATCCCTCCTGCTGCCATGAAGCACATTTCCTTTTTCTCTGTCATCAGAAAAGGGTCATTTACATAGACTTTCCTTGGCTCAAAGATATCTGTTGAATTACTAGAATATGACTCAATGTATAAATTTCGTATGGATATGGCTATTGGCGTGTTGCCTCCCCCATTAGAATGTGAGCTCCATGGAGGAAGGACTCTTTGGCCTTTCTTTGTTGAGTCTGGTAGATAAGACAGCGACCAAGGAACTGTATTGAATTCCTGGCTTTGATAACACCTATAAACTGTGACCTTGAGTAAGCCACTGAATGTGTCTGTACCTCAGGTTCCATATTTAGGAAATGGGAATCCAAGAATCACAGACTTTCAGAGATCATCTAGTTCAATCTAAATCTGAGTAAGAATATACTCTACAACATATACAATTTGTGCTTAAAGGTCTCCAGTGAGAAGTATCCCACTAATCCCTGAACTTTGGTATACATCTAGTTAAAATAAAGATTCTCTTTTTCTCAAACCTAAATCTTTTCTTCACCTTACACCCTTTGAATTTTCCTGGTATACCAGTCAAAAAAAGGAAACAAGATTGATCTGGCATGACCTGTTGTGCTAGCTCTTTTCTGATTGCTACTTCCTTTTCTAGATGTTAATTAACAGTCCTTTTAATTATACATTCCTATCATATTGACTGCCTCACAAAATTGTTTCAAATATTACATGAGAAAATGTAAAACATGAGATGCTTTATAATGTTAGCCATTAACATTGATATCCCTGCTTTACAGAGAAAGAAATTGGGGTAGATAGTAACTTAGGTGCATGTCCTAATGAATCAGTAAGGAATGGGACATGGAAGCCTGGACTACCCACATTAGGTCCTGTTCTCACTGTTCTTCATTGCACAGAAATACCCTGGACTCTCTGTCTGCATCACAACAAAAATAAACAAGCCCCATTATCCATATCTTACAGCTGTGTAAGCTGAGACAATAGGAGGTTAAGTTACTAAGCTACTAAGTTCACATTGTTGTTCAGTCTTGCCCAACTCTTCATGACCCTGTTTTCTTGGCAAAGATATTACGGTTCGCCATTTCTTTCTCCAGCTCATTTAGTTGTTGTTGTTGTTGTTGTTGATTAGTTTCAGTTATGACTGATTCTCTGTGACCTTATTTGGCATTTTCTTGAAAATGATGCTGGAGTGGTTTGCCATTTCCTTCTTCAGCTCATTTTACAAATGAAGAACTCAGGCAAACAAGATTAAGTGACTTGTCCAAGGTCATACAGCTAGTAAATGTCTGAGGTTGATTTTGAGTTCAGGTCCTTCTGATGCCGGGGCCAGTGCTTTATCCATTGCACCACTTGGTTGCCCCTCTAGCTCATTTTACAGATAAAGAAACTGAGGCAAACAGGTCCTCTTGGCTCCAGCTCCAGTGGTCTATCCATTGCACCATCTAGCTATAACAACAACATTTCACCAACCTCGCCTACACCTAACTCACAACATGCAATACATTGGAAGCGGTCATTTCACAACTACTAAGGGTTGGTTCCATCATAAAAGGTCAGAGAGGCTGGGCAAGTTGTTGAATTTATTTGATACCTCTGAGCTTTCTATCTCATGAAACGCTGAATCTCATTATAGCCAAGAGGCCCCATCAGGCCCTTATCAAGAGGGGAGAGTTGTGATAAGGTGCTTGCTGGTTTTCAGGAGACAATCATAGTGGCAAAAAATAGTGTGATTCAAATAACCTGAGTTCAAATCCTGATTGTTTTTCTACTTACTACCTGTGTGACCTTGGGCAAATCCCTTCAGTGTTTAAAAGCCATTTCCTCATCTCTAAAATGAGCAAGCAGATCACTAAGAATCCTCCTCGTTTTAAATCCTGTGCTATAATTTCTAGACATCCTCACCCAGAAGTTTGGTGGGGAGTGTGGGGGGCAGGGTTAAGAGGGAGAATGAAGAAATGAATGGCAGTGAACTGAGTCCCTTGAGAGCCAAAGAAACTGCTTCCATAGCCTGAGCAGGCTGGGATCTGAGTCACCCTCCTTGACAGCAGTGATGGCACCTTGCCAGCCACTATCCTCTGCCTCCTACCCATCCTAACTCCTCTTCCTTCTATGAGCAAGCTATAACTAGGAGCATTCTGCTCCCATCCTTTAGTCATCCCCTCTGCTACCACCCCCTTAAGTGACTTTCCTCTTGGCCATGGCCACTGGCAGGCAGGAAAAGGATCATAGCATAGGATCACAGCATTAAAGCTCAAAGAGTTCTTAAAGGTCACCTAATCCAATGCCTTCATGTTGCAGATAAGAAAGCTGAGGAAAAGAGAAGTTAAGTGACTTATCCCAGGTTACATAGCTAAGTGGGAAAGGTGGGATTTGAATGCAGATCCTTTGAATCCAATATCATTTTCTTTGTATAGTGATGACTCCCTTACATTTTTCATCTTTGTATGTATGTGCTCTGCACAATAAGTGTTTGGGATTGAGCTGAATTGAACTGAATTTCAAAAGTAATCCAGTCTCCAAAGCAGAGGTCACTGTTATTTGGAATCCAGAATAGACCAAAATGAGAGACATCTGATTGCAGCCAAGTGGGCCACTAAATAGGAAGCAGACTGCCTAGTACCCACATACTAACTTCCAGAAAAACCCTGAAGTTCACACTATATCATATAGTGATCAAGAAAATCAGTGAGATAATATAATGTCTTCTTCTACCCCAGGTGTGAACAAGAGGTCAACCAGAAGCCCCAGGACAATAGGCAATGGGACCTCATTAACAAATCGAGTTCTATTGACATGCTGTGACACACAGGTGGCCTTCACGGTTCTGTGCCCAGAGTCAGCAAGGTAAGGTGGCTTCCCTAAGAAAGCCCCAAGTGGTCAGAAAGCCCCAGAATGTACACCTTCGAAATTCCTGAGTGCAGCAGAAATGACTGTAGTATTTGCCACCTAAAAGTCCCATGGCACAGACTGTGACAGCTCAGGCCGAAGGGTTCTGAGGGCCCTAACACTGTCCTGAGACACCAGAGAGATCTATTAGTCTGCACCTCAAAGACTCAGAGGGGCGGAACCCTAGGAGGGAGTCAGTGCAGCAACCCAAGTGATCTGGAGCAAGACTAACCCATCCGAAAGAGTATGAAGGGATAGAGACAAGACTGGCTGTGGCATGATACTCACATTCAAAAGTTGAAGTTGGATAGATGAGATAATCGAAGAAAACACTGACCAGTATCAAAATGATTGGAAATCTAGAGAGTTCTCCTGAAGAGAAATGGATGAATAATAATGGATGAATGAAGAATAAAGGACTTCTAAACATTTCTGATGAAAACAGCTGAATGAGCTGAATAGAAACTTTCAAATGCAAAAGAAGAGTCAAGAGAAACCTAAAAAGGTAAATTTGTTTGAGCAATTGTAAGGCACTATGTAATCATGTAATATTAACATTCTAATAGTCAGAAGAAGAAAGAAACAAGTGTCCCTTCAGAACCTTAGAGTCTTTAAAGGATATTAAAGAAGTTAATTAGAAAAATCCAAGGACCACGAGATATATTGATTCTGTTCCGAGAGACTGAAGAGGGGAAAGAGAAGGGAAGACAAAAGAAGGAATACACTAGTACAGGAAGGAGAAGGAAGGGATGAAACCTGCTATTTCTCATAACTAAAAAGAGTATACAAATATGGAGGAATGGGGTGGTGGGAGTACACACCAGATGAGCTACACTCTTTTCTGAAACAAACAAAAAAGGGTTGAATAAATATGTACACAGACACACAAAGAGTTTGGTGTAGAAATACAGCAAAGTCACATGGAAAAAAAAAACAGTGATGAGAGGGGCCTCAAACGGGGAGGACAATACGGAAGGGAATAGCTGCAAGAAAAACAAACTTCTTGACCCTGAAGGGTGTAATAAAAAGGAAAAAGAAAAAAGAAAAAGGAAAGAGCTGGAATCTAAAGGGAAGCTTTAGATTGCCTCTTTGACAACTGGGGAACAACTGACCAAATTATAGTATATAAACGTAATAGAATATTATTTCTCATTTATACAATTATAAGTGCCTATTAATGACAGTAGTCTCTTTGCCTCTATTTTCTGCCCAATTCTATTTTGCACATGGCCATGGGATTAATTTAAAAGCATTTATATCTGAGTTTGAATTTATATTCTAGTTTAACTACTACAATTCAGTTTCAAAAACATCAGTGGCTCTCCATGGTTTATAGGATTACATCCACACGTTTTAAAAGCCTTTCATAAGTTGGCTGACCTACTTTTGCCATCTTGTCTCCCACTGCTGTCCTATATTAACCCTTCACACTAGTAAAATTACCCTCCTCACTGTTACCACTACTTATCTTTGGATTTTCTAATTCTTAGCACAAAGCCTTTACAAAAAGTAGAAGCTTAATAAATATTTGTTAAATTGTAACAATTTCTTACCCCTACAGTTTTGCTAACATAGATTCCCCTTACCTGAAAGATTACTCTTTCTCTTCTTTGCCAGTGCAAATCCTATCCATCTTCAATACTCATCTTAGAACCCACCTCCTCTTCTAAGACTTCCCTGATCACCCTACCTGGAAGGAAATGGTCTCCCTCTCTGTGACGTCTTAATAGCACTTACTATCAGCAGCATCCAGAGCTGTAACTAGCAATTCCAGCACTGATAGAAATTTATTTAAAGGGGGGCTTTCTGTGAGTATAGACAGAGACCCTAGAACATTTTGAGGCTCCTGCTCAGGAGGTGGCCAATAGGGGTGCAGTAGGGAGGTTAGGAATGCAGGGGGAAATCTACACAGGAACTCACCTGGTGCACAAAGGAGTAGATATGGGGCTTAGAAATATCATCTGGTAGTTTTCTATTTTAATTAATTATTCTTTCTAACTCAGCACTAAACTCAGTTGCTTTTACTCTGCAGTTGTGCAAGTTTCCCTTCATGCCCTCTAAACCTTGGGAGCCAAGCACTGCTTACTCTGCCCTAGTTAGGGTTTTGTAGCCTCAATTCCTAACCCTTGTTGTCATAAGCTATTATTTAAACCTTATGTTTTTGTTTAAATTTGCATATGTTTACTTATCCTCTCCTAATTTAGACTGTAAACTCCTTGAGGGCAAGGACTAGGTATAATACGTCTATAGTTACATAATGATAATAATAATAAATAACTTTTATATGGCATTTACTATATTCTTAGTACTTTGCAATAATCCTGTGAGGTAGGTGCCAATTATCCCTATTTTACAGATGAGAAAACTAAAACAAATAGAGGTGAAGTGATTTGCCCAGAATGACATAACTAGTAAGTGTCTGAGGCACTTTATATGTGTGTGTATATGAGCACTTTGTATATATGTATATATAGGCATATATTCACATGTGTGCACATATATAAACACATATGTGTATACATATATACGTGTGTATATAAATTATATATCCCATGACACTTAGTTAACTAACTTAGTCCCTTGTTACTTATAGGTTCTGGTCCCAAACCATGCTTCACATTCCATCTAAGTCATCTACTCCAAGCATCTTGTTATCTTCCTTGCCACTAATATGTACTTCATTACCCACACACACACACACACACATATATATATATATAGATTTTTCACTTTTTGCTCAAACCACTACTACCACTACATCTGGAAAGGGCTCTACTCACCATTCCTGTAACTTCACAGACTGAAACTCCCTTCCTTAACCTTCATTCCTTTCTATGTGTCATCTCCTGGAGGTCAGGGACTATATCACTTTCATATTCTATCCATAATGCTCATAGAGTGCCTGAAAGATGGTAGTTACCTAATCAATGCTTTATCATCCACGCAGTACACACTTCTCAATATATTTGCCTTCAATGCAAGCTCAGTAGACATACATCACCAGATTCTCTCTCAGTTTCTTTCTTTGGCTTCTGACTCACTGGCTTGGTCAAAGTCACCATGTTTCTCTACTGTAAAATTAAAATGTTCCAGAAATCTCAAGGAAGTTTACTGTGACTCTCCAACTGTTTCTACCTTTGAAGGACTTGATCAACACAATGACTAACCATAACTCCAAAGAATGATGCATGTTACCCACCTCCTGATTGAGAGGTGATGTACTCACGGTAAAGAATGAAACATATTGTTTTTGGATGTGGTGGTGCCAGAATTCATTGTATTTGACTCTGTATATTTATTACAAGGTTGCTGGTTTTCCTCCCAAGAATGGAGGGCAAGGTGAGAAGAAACAAAATAAGATTTTGTATTTTTTCAATTCCATGAAGGTAGCTTCCATATCTCATCCCTTCTCTTTAACCTCCCCCACAATATCCATAGCTCTGCACATGGTGAGTATGTGTATATGGTACAGCTGATGGTGGTCCAAAAAACTGCTAGCTCAAGAATTTCAAAAAGTCATAAAGTAATAGAAGGGGCATTATAAATCATTTAATTCAATGTCTTTACTTTACAAACAAAGACAAGGGCCTAGGAATTGAAGTGATCTGGCCAAAGTTACAATAGTATCCATTCAAACACAAGTCTTCACACTCTGGGAAATAGATTTTATACATTTTTTTTACTGATCCGTAATAAAGAATTCTCTAGTTATGAGGATTCCATTGAGACAACAGAATCGGTAACCAGGCCTAGATGGTGACATAGAAACCCCTCCCCATTCTTTCCATCTTCTAGGTACAGCCCTGCCTGGAGACCATGGAATGAGTTTTCTATTCTTATAAACATAAGACTTGTTAGTTTCAATTGTGTCTGACTCTTCATGACCCATTTTGGGGTTTTCTTAGCTAATGCACTGGAATGGGTTGCCATTTCCTTCTCCAGCTCACTTTACAGAAGGGGAAACTGAGGCAAACAGGATTAAGTGACTCAGCTTGGCACTCTATCTACCACCTAGCTGCCCCAATTCTTAAGCACTTTCTAAAAAGTACTATGTTCTCATTGCATCCTGGTAGTTTCTAGATCCTGAGTTTTCTTTCTTTCTCATCCACCATGGTCATTGTTCTCAATGCCCTCTCCCTCTGAGAAGCACACATACAGAAGGGGACAGAGAGGACAGAGGTAATGAGGTGAACAAAGCTCAGTGGAAATTTATGACAGGCTATAGACAATTTCAGAACCACTGCTTGGAGAAATCCTGTGCCAAACGTGACTGAAAACAAGATGTCCCTCCCACACCAAGGTGCTGGAACAAGAAAGAACAGCTGGGTTGCCAGGATCCTGGTTGGGACAGGTAGTGAGAAAGCTGTGAGGGGCATCACAAGGGAAAGCATTAAGGAGCCAGCCACAAATGACAAGTGCTAAAGGCTGTTAAAGGAGGGTAGGCTACCTCTAAGCCAACGGTTCTTCAATACTCCCTCTTACTCCCCCCCACACAGTGCTACCTGTGTATAGCCAGATATGGTGTCCTTCTTAACAGTGTTTTGGGTCTAATGCCTGAAGACCAAATGGATAACTCTGCTGAACTGTTCACCAGAAACTCAAGACATTATCGGCTCATCATTCAATGACTATGCGATCACTGGAAAATCAAAATAATCTCCCTGACTCTCAGCTTTCCCATACATAGAGAAGGAATTTAAAGGTAAAAGACCTGGGTCTGGAAACTCCATCTAATTACCGGCCTGGCTTTCAGCAACCCACTTCCCTTCTCTGGTCCTCAGTTTCTTCCTCTGTAAAACGAAAAGGGCAGACTACATAATCCCTAAGGTTCCTTCTACCTTTAAATCCTGTGCTCCTTTGTCCTGGTTAGGCACAAATATGTGTGAGAATGGGAGATGGCATAGTGCAAGGGCAACAGCAGTAAGGTAGGAATGTGGAGATCTGGGATCTACTCCCAGCTGTGCTATCCACTAACTGTAACCTACAGTGTGTCACTTTAGACTCAGTTTCCCCACCTATGAAATGAAAGGTTTGGCCTCGATTGCCTCTGAAGGCCCTTCCAGATATAAATCTATTGACCTGCAACTATGGATTTTTTAAAAAATAAATTGATATAGGATATGTTGATGTGGGTTACTCAGCTTGTCCTAGCTGGAATGCTTTCCCCTTTCCTTTCCTGCATCAACAGTTTTGCTCATAAAATCACAGCCTTCAGGAAGCCTCCTTTGCTCCCATCTTCTTGGTAGGGATTACAGTATCTACAGAGAAGTATGCTGCTATACAAAGAGCTCTGGATTTGTAACCAAGAGACCTGATTGGAAATCCCTTTTCTGGTGTTTAGTATGTGTAAGATCTTGGGCAAGTCACTTGATCTCTAAGGCTTCTTCTAGCTTTAAATACTAGTAATTGAAATTTCTTTATATACACTTACACTTCATTATATGCTCCTCTGAAAGCATTCTTAGGTTTATTTTTATTTTTATCTTTATAGGAGGATGGGATGGAGGAGGTTGTGCATGAATGCTTTGTTTCCAAATATAGACCAAATATAGATTGGGAAGCTAAGTGGCATAATGGATAGAATGTTGGGCCTGGAGTCAGGAAGATCTGAGTTCAAATCCACCCTCAAATATTTACCAGCTGTGTAACCCTGGGAAGTCGCTTAACCCTGTTTGCCTCAGTTTCCTCATCTGTGAAAGGAGCTGAGGTCAGATTTGAACTCAGGTCCTCCTGATTCCAGGGCTGGTGTTCTATCCACTGTACCACCTAGTTGCCCTTACCCATCATATATTTTCTAGGAGAAATAACATGACAGTGTGGATGGCGAGCTAGCTTTGGAGTCAGGAAAACCTGGGTTCTAGTCCTGCCTCTGACACACACTGGCTATATGATCCTAGACAAGTCACTCAATACCTCAGTGCCCTAAGACAATGGTCTAAGAATGTAACTTGCAGAAGAGTTGCTCATCTGAATTGGTAGAAGAAGTTTCCTCACCAGGAAGTTCCTTGCACCTATAAAATCACAGATCCAGACCAAAAAAAAAATCTAAATCAATGACTGGTAATGCTACTAGCATATGTGTGGTAGGGAGTGCAAGTGAAAATTTTTTCACATTGGCATATCATACTCCAAAAAGCTGGTTCATCTAAAGGAAACAAAACAGCATAGTCAAGTTCAGAGCTCTGGGAAGTCTTGAAGTTTTGCTTCCATTGTACAGGTTAAGAAATATACCTGATTGATTCTACTCCCATTTCTCCCCTCCCCTCATTTTATAAATGGAAAAATCAAAGGTACTGTAGCATCCCATAATGGTAATCTTTCTACTTGACAACTAATGCATGCATCCTGCCTACTACCATCTCTTACTGTGATATAGTTAAGCCATGGTCAATTTCTCAATGGCAGATGACAGTAGGAAATATCATCATAGCCACTGCTTTCCAGAGTTAGAGGCCACCAACTCCCAGGGACTTGGATATTCCTTGCTCTGAACTGAGTGAGCTGGAGAATTAAGGGATACCAGCATTGTTTAACTGGTAAAGTCAACCAATGACTTATCCACCAATTTTCCCAAATATGCACTTGTGCACCTGGGACTGGGAGCTTACATTTGCTTGTTGCTGACAAGATAACTGAGCATTATTGTGGCAATCTTAATTAAACAATTGCAGTATAGAATGAAACCCATGAATCTTCCCACCTGCTTTTTGGGTGGAGTGGCTTTTTCTAAGCAGCAAACAGTCCCTTAGGAAATGATAATGGAACTGAATGATATAGGAAGGGGTAGAAACATGGCAAGCTCCGGAACGGATTTCAGGCGCTAGACTCAACTCTCTTGCTGATTTCTTTCAATAGCTCTCCATCACCCATAGGATAAAAATCAAATTGCTTAGCCTGGCACTAAGAATAATAAAAATAATGGCTAACATGTATATAGCACTTTAAGGTCTACAAAGTGCTTTACACATACATCATCTCATTTGATCCTCACAACAACACTGTGAAAGGGATGCTATTATCCCTACTTTACAGAAGATGAAGCCGAGTCTGAGAGAGGTAAAGTGACTTGCCTAGTACCATACAGCTAGTAAGTATCTGTATGAGTTCAACTCAGTTCTTTCTAACTCCAAGCACAATGCTCCAGCAGTTATATCACCGGGCATTCAAGGATTACTTTCATCCAATTTCAATCTTCTTTTCCAACTTTATCTCTCACCATTCCCCTATATTATACTATACTATTCACTGGCCTCAGAGTTCATCCTTTGTTCATATGCCCATTTTTTGGTTTGTTCAATTATTTTAGTCATGCCTGACTCTTCATGGCTCCATTTGGGGTTTTCTTGGCAAAGATAACAGAATTGTTTGCCATTTCTTTCTCCAGTTCTTTTACAGATGAGAAAATTGAGCTAGTAAGTGTCTGAGGCCAGACCGATGAGTCTTCCTGATTCCAAGCCCAGTGCTCTATGAACTGGGCCACTTAGCTGCCCTCATATATCATATTTTCACCAAATGTCTACCTCATCTCTCTTTTCAGAATCGGGCTTATCCTTAACATTCAGGTCTTCCCTGACCTTCTGATCTCTTTTTCATTGTCATTCTTTTGGTATGTATCACTTCCTTCCTCATGTTGTTACTTATCTTTTCACACCTGCATGTCTTAACTGTGCCACTAGATTCTACTTTCTGAGGTCAGAGAGTGAATTTTAAGCATCTTGGTACCTGCCCTCCTCCCAATGCCATGTCCTATTTAGAGTATTTTATTAATACCTTGTATTCATATCATCGTATTTATAAATATACCTTGAACATCTACATATATCATATTTTTATATGTATATACACATATATATGTAATATAAATATATAAAATTGTGTGTGTGGAAATTTTTAGAAATCTTAAGGTGATATATAGTTATAGATAAATATCTAGATATAGATATGTATATCTGTACATCACTCTAAGGTTTACAAAAAAACTTCCTCACATCAAATGGTGCCTGAAACATGAAATATGTGATGCAATATAATTGGACTTGTGATTTAATTAGTATAGGGAACTCCCACTTAAGGAGAATCCCTTTAGCAATACAAGTCCTCACCTCTTCAAGTTATAGTTTCTTTTTCTTTTCTTTTCTTTTTGTTTTTGTGAGGCAATCAGGGTTAAGTGACTTGCCCAGAGTCACACTGCTAGTGTGTGTCAAGTATCTGAATCCAGATTTGAACTCAGGTCCTTCTAACTCCAAGGCTAGAGCTCTGTCCACTGTGCCACCTAGCTTCAAGTTATAGTTGTTGAAAGCTGCCTAAGATGCTGAAAGGTTGTTTTTTTCGCCCAGGATCATACAGCATGTATATGTCAGATGCAAGATTTGAACTCAGGATATCTGGGCTCCCAAATCAGCTCTTTGCCCAACAGGTACAGAGCTCTATAACTACCAGGCGGCCTGTCTCCTATAAGGACAGAGAAGAAATAATAATGATAATTGCTATTAGTATCATCATCATCATCATCATTGTTGCATACTCATCTTTTTTGTAGAAGCAGTGCAAAGGCATTGTTATTATTTTGCATTTTCTATTCTTCAGACTATTGAACCGGCAGTTAAAATAGTTGCCTTTTGTAATTAAACAACATATATATATGTATGTATGTGTGTATATATACATATATATATATATATATATATATATATATATTGCTGTGCAAGTTCATCTTCTGTAACAACAACAAAATTTATATATCACTATGTGCCAGGCACTGTGCTAAGTTGCTTTACTATTATTATCCCATTTGATCCTCACAACAATCCTGGGAGGAGGTAGATGCTATTATTATCCCCATTTTACAGATGAAGAAACTGAGGCCAATAGAGGTTAAGTGATTTGCACAGGGACACATAGCAATTAAGTATCCGAGTCCAGATTTGAATTCAGGTCTTCCTGACTCCAAGCCTGGTGCTCAACTCGCTAGCTAGCTAGATGTACTGAAGATATCTTTAGGAGTACTCTAGTAGTAGGTGGGATGAGAGTCCATTCTGCTGCCACATGGTTTGGGGGTTTTCTACTTTATTATTATTGCTATGGTTGCTGCTACTGCTGCCGCTGCTATTACTGTTACTATTGCTATCTCATCCTTCTCATCTTTTTCAATAGAAAGAATTTTAGGACAAGTCATGATCCTACTATTATTCTTTCATATTTAATGTTCTGGGGACTAACTGCTTTTTGTAGCTGAATGAGAGTATCAGGATGTAAGTGCATCCTCTGTAGGCAGATCGAAAGCATTCTTGGTATAATTCCAGTAACAGACAGGAACAGCAGACATGCTCCCCATGTGGCTTTGATCTTCTCATCCAGGTCTCATTATTTGTAAAGCTGTTTGTTCTGTATAGCTTGCAGATTATAAGTATTTTGTGTGGCTATATCTATCAAAATTGTCTTTAGTTTTTATAGATCAATGCTATGTCTGGGTGATTTGGGGCAGCAGTTCAGTCTGTGATAATGGCCCGATTCCAATGTAGTTTATTGGCTGATTGCTCCAGAATAACTTAACATTTATATCTATAGCATATTTATCATCTGTCAGTCTGTAAAGATATTGTGCTTCTGGTATATAAGTATAATCATAATATTTAGCACTTATATAGTAATTTAGGTTTTATAAAACATTTTGTAAAAATTTTACAAATTTTATCCTCACAACAACCCTATGAGATAGGTGCTATTATTCCCATTTTTATAGATGAGGAAATTGAAAATCAGGAAGGAGAAGTGATCCAGGCTCACAGCTAGTATGTTTTTGAGGTTTGATTTGAACTCCTAGCTTTCTGACTCCTATTTAGGCACTCTATTTATCACACTACCTACTTGCCCAAGTTATATCTTTACTAAATTATTTGTAGGTAGTAAGTTATTATAGTCTACAGCTACATGTGGTTCAATTTCTACCTGTTTTTTCCCCACAATCTACATTGATCACTAAGTGCTTAGCCTCCTAAACACTGAGCTAGAGAAAGCTCTAGCTCAGTGTCTAGGAGGCTTCAAAGGAAAATGTGGGAGAGAAGAGGCATTAGACTGCCTACCAGACTGAAGGTCTATAGAGCCCTTGTGCTGATCTCATTGTTGTATGCCTGTGAAACCTGGATGGTATACCAGCGCCATGCCAGGAAACTGAATTGCTTCCATATGAATTGTCTTAGGAATATTATGAATATCACTTGGCAAGATAAAATACTGGACAGTGAGGTCCTTTGGCAAGATAAAATACTGGACAGTGAGGTCCTTTCTCGAGTTGAACTGCTAAGTATTCAAACTCTACTGTGAAGGGTTTAACTCCAATGGGCTGGCCATGTTCAAATGCCAAACACATGTTTGTTTCAAAAGACTATTTTACTAAGAACACACACCAAGTAAGCACTCACACAGAGGTCAGATAAAGCAATACAAAGACACTGTCAAGTTCTCTCTGAAGAACTATGGAATTGACTCTGACACATGGGAGACACTGGTGTAGGATTGCTCAGAATGACATGCCTGAGTCAAAGAAGTCTCTGTGCTCTAGAAGTAAAGCAGAAATGCAGTAGCTCAAAAGAAACCTGAGATGTGCAAATTTAGAGACATCTTCGCTCCGAATGTTTACATGGATTATTTGTGCCTGACATGTGGTAGAGCCATCTGAGATCACATTGGTCTGATCAGCCACAGTCAGACATACTGTTCCTTGACCCCAACTTATTGATGTCATTTTGTTCCTCTTTAGACGCGAAGGATAGCAACCAAGTCTTTAAGAATAGCCCTTCTATAATTTCTGGTGGCAATGGCCTGAATTTTCATCATAAACTCCTCTGTTTCCATAAATAAATCTGCCTGATTCAGCCATTTGGTCAAAGCTTCTTTATTGAAACATTGTTGGCTGTGTTCATCTGGATGTTGGCCATCGAGTGTCTTTTGATTCCATTCCCACTTATTAATTATTTCAAAGATTCCTTCCAGAGGTAAATCACTTTGGTTTCCCATGATACATCCAATTGCATGCACCTATTATCAGCCTTGACTAATACTCAGTGAACTGATATGTTTGTTACAAAAGTATTTCTGTAGATTTTTTAGTTGTTTATCATGAAATTCTCAATTCTCTTCTTTTAGGCATAGAAGTATTAATTTATTAGTTGCCTAAGGATAATGACCCCTGTATTTTGTATTTGTTGTTGTGTTGTCATCGTTATTATTATTATCATCATCATTATCATTAATAACAACAACAATAATGATTGTAGTAGTAGAACCATTACTGCTACATTTGCACTTTCTACTTCAGGTGACTATGCTAAGGAAAGCATATGTAAAAGACTTAAAATGCAATTTAAAGATGAGTTATTCTAATTATCTTTGTTGTTATTATTGGTGACCTATATCAACTCCTAGAGAGTCAGCTAGGACCAGAGTTGGCAGATTTGGTTCAAGTCTAGCTTTTGACATACAATCTCTATTTGACCCCACTTGACCTGTCAGTGCTTCCAGGCCACTGTCTAAGACTATATAAATCTTACAGTGCAGTTGTCTTTCTCCTTTGGCTGAAGGAATTTCCTTACTGGGAGTTCTCTTTGCCAGTGAAACCATTGATCTGGTCATGCCACTCTGCTCTTCCTCCAAATCATCTCCTACATGGTCTGGGGTCATTCTTTTCACAACTTAATACAATTTCAACAATGATGCTCCTCATTCCTAACTTTTCTCAGTAACGAACTAAATAAAAAGTTATCTCAGCTGACTTTCAGGAACATGATAAAATCAATTTCATTTCTGGTGTATGATGTTAAAGAAGCTATTCTCTAACTCTCAATTCTTGAAATTCTCCAAAAGGAAAAATGATAATCTACATTGTCATCAACAAGGTTAGAAGCACCTAGATTAGGTACGGTTTTTTGACTTTAAATCTTTGGCCTTTCAGAGTCTTGAATGTCTATATTGTAACATAAACTACTCTCCATATAATACACTCATATAACAGTCAAATGTTTCTTTGGATTAATAGCAACCTAAAACATGGCCTCAGAGTTATATCACTGTGAATATCCATGGGAAAGAGTCTGAAAGCAGAAGAATGAAAATGGGTATGTCTGGAAAGGAAGATCTAGGAGAAGAAAGGCAGACATTAGACCTTTTAAACTAGAAGAGAAGGCTGAGTCAACCCTTATTAAACATCTCCCAAAGCTCCCAAAACTTTTGTGTTAAAGAAATACAAATGCCATATCCTGAATAAAGCCTCATGGATTCTGGCTCCAATCTCTCTTTCCTGCTTTATCTCAGAATACTCCTCTTCTTTTCTCCTGAATTCCAATCAAACTAAACTGGTCTCCATCCCTTATAGACATCTTGCACTCTCCTGTCTCCCCGTCTTTGCTAATGTCATTCCCAAAACCTTAAATGGCCTCTTCCATCATTTCTGCTTTGTTTCAGGCTACCAAAAATTCAAGAGACAGCTCCAGAAAGAAGCCTTCTCTGATTTGATCCATCTGAGTAAGCCAGTATCAAAATCCATGCTCTGTTGGTTTGAAGGGTCTAGTTGAGTTCTTCATGTAATTTTTCTTCTTTTTCATCCTCTGCGGCAAATATTAGAACAAAAGTTACAATGATCATATTGGTAGTTGCATTCTGAACCCTGCAAGACCAGATGACTGTGTCCCACGAAATAAAAATTCTTATTGCCTTTAGGTACATGATGAAACTAATCCCACTGACTCCTTTGTGTTTCCAAGGAGAGCCTGTGAGTTAATTTTCCTTTTAGCTACAAGTCCTTTTTGTCTTCTGCTTTTATTTGTCATGGAAATGTCAATATTGGTATAACATAAATTTAAGATACATCAATTTTAGCAAATATTTCACAAAATATTTCATTTTATTTTTGTGAACAAGGTAGAGATGAAGGTAGGTGAATCAAAACTGGTTAAATGGCTGAATTCAAAGAATAGCTATTATTGACAAGGTCAAATTGGAAGGAGATCTTTAGTGGAGTACCTCAGTGATTCCTTTACCCTGTGTTGGTTAAGATTTTTTAACAATGGCTTAGATAAAAGCATGAATAATATACTTCTCAAAAATTCTTATGATGAAAAGCTGGGAAGGATAACTAACACATTGGATGACTACATAAGGATGTGAAAGAAACTGGACAGATTAAAACAGAGGTTCTCAAAGTATAGTTCAGGGATCCCTGGGAGTCTCTAAGACTATCTCAGGGGATCAATGAGGTTAAAACTATTTTCATAATAATACTAAGATATTTCAATTTCAAATACAGTAAATGTTGGTAGATGTAACCTAGATAAACAAAAGCTCTTTCAGGAGAATTCAGTAAGTTTTAAGGGTACAAGAGGGTCCTAAGACCAAAAAGTTTGAGAACCACTGGGTATGACATTTATAATAGGGACAAAACAAAAAGAACAATTATGCTAGGAATAAATATAAAATCATATGCACCAGATTAATAAAAGACCTCCACAAATCCATGACATAAGAGATAACAGTTTGCTGAGAAAATCTCAGGGATTGAGTATACTTTAACAGGAGTCCAAAGGATGACAGGACACTTAAAAAGCTCATTAGATCTTAGGCTACACTGGAGAGGTATAGTGTCCAAAACACCAGAGGGGAGAATTCCATTGTTCTCTATTTAATTCTAATAATAATATAATTATTATTTTATTTTTAATCATATCTTGAATGTTTCATTCAGCTCTGGGTTCCATGCTATAAGAAGGACATTCATTCAAAAGCTGGAGAGTGCTCAGTGGAGGGTGATCAGAGTAGTGAAGATCATACCATCTTGGGACTGGCTGAAGAAATTGCTGACATTTAACCCCAGGAATAGAAGCCTTGGGGGCAGGGTAAGGCATGGAAAACATCTTCAAGTATTTGAGACTGCCGTGTAGAAAACCTTCTAACTGATCACAGAGGACAGAAGTAGGCATGAGGGGGGAAGTTGCAGAGATGAAGATTTTGGCTTGATGTTAGGAAAAAAAAAACTTTATTACCATTAGAGCTAACTGCAAGTGGAATGGGTTACCTTGGGAGGTAGTGGTTCCCCTTCACAAAAGGTCCTCGTGGGGAGGCTGAATGATCATTTACTTATTGGATATACAGATCTAGGATGTTGGACAAGTGCCTTGGGTTCTCTGAACCTCAGTTTCCTCATTTATAATACTGGTAACAATGAGGATTGTCATAAGACTGAAATAATATAATGATTTATACACATGAAACAATACATAAATGTAAATTACTATTATTTTGGATGGTTCTCATTTCTTCTTGTTTATCTTTCCAAGCAAAGTAAAATGCCCCCACACACACACCTAGCTAATGTGCTGATAAGAGACCCAAAAATGAGGTGATGGGAAATGTGACTTTGAACAGCCATGATGGCATCCTCAGGCAGCAGGTAAGAGGAGAAGAAGAGTTGATGGAAGCTTCTTGCAGCTCTACTGAATCCAAGTCTGACATTAGCCTTTCAGTGGGAAGAGGACATAAGGCAGTATTTTGTTCTCTATTGATTCCAGATTCTGACAAGTTGGGGAAACCAACTCTCAATTTGCTGAAGCCTCCTTAGAACACCTCTCAGGTTACAGTTCAGAGAATGGGCAAGCCTTCTCTCTGCCCCTTCTCATCAGGGAAAACGCAGTGGACTGTGTGTCCTTATTGCCCTCATTGAGTCTGCTTTTGGCAAAGGCTTCTGATGGAAGGGATTTGGGAGTAATAGGAAAAAGTACTGACCAGAGGTTGGGGTTGAATTTCTGTTCTGTCACTGACTCAACTTCAGACCTCAAGTCATTTTGCTTACTTACTTTTCTACCTCAATTATCTCAACTGCAACTGGAGATATGCTTCCCAGTCTAATCCAACAAACATTTAGAAATCAGCTAGGCACCGTGCTAGCGTCAGAGCATACAAAGATCAAAAGATCATAAATCACAGGAAAAAAAAGAAAAAATCTCTGCCATTTGCTTACATTCTACTGGGCAGGGTGGTAGCAGAATAGCTATATTTGCACAGGTATGTAAATGCAAAATATTCAGGAAAGAGTAAGAATCAGAATGGGGATCAGGAAAAGCTTCCTGAGGTAGAACTTCTGTTGAGCCTTGAAAGAAAGTAAGGAATTGGGGCAGCTAGATGGTGCAGTGGGTAAAGCTGCGGCCTTGGAGTCAGGAGGACCTGAGTTCAAATCCAGCCTCAGACACTTGACACTTACTAGCTGTGGGACCCTGGAAAAGTCACTTAACCCCGATTGCCTCACTTTAAAAAAAAAAAAAAAAGGAGGGTACATGGTCACCAGACAACTGCATCTAGTTTACCTAAAACCAAATTGCTGTTATAAGAGTGGTAGACACTGGACCTTATCAGTCAGCTATTAGATAGTGAGAGAGTTCATTCTGCAAAAGTCCATCTTTTTAACATCAACATTCTTCTAGTGATGTCATATGACTGTGTGTGTAATGGAATGCCAGAGTTTTTGAAGAATCTAAATTGAGGGCTCACTTTCTACTGCAAGGGAGAAGGGGCTGAAGTATAATATAGTTAAGATTATAGAAGATGATTTGAGTAAGGAGGGAATATTAACAAATAAACACCTCCTATAGAAGGTGACACATTTAGTCGAGCCTCAAAGGAAGCTGGGGAATCTACAAGGCGGTGGTGAGAAGGGACTTCATTCCAGGCAAAGGGGACAGCATAAAGGAACAAAGAGAGGTAATGGAGTGAAGAGTTCTGGATACAGCAAGTAAGCCAGTCTAACTGGAATGTAGAGCACATGAAAGGGAGTAATTTGAAGTAATTCCAGAAAGTCAGGCTAGATCCAGTACATGTCAAACAGGGGTTTAGATTTTAGTCTAGAGAAAAAAGGTAGCCATCAAAGGTTCCCTGAGGAGAGGAACATGGTCATACTTGTGTTTTAGGAAGATTAGTTTCACAGTTGCTTGGAAAATGGATTGTAAGAAGAAAATAACTTGTTGTACAACTGGGAGGCTGTTGTGAAGGACAGTGAAGGTCTGAACTAGACTGCTGGTCTGAGTGGAGGAAATATACTACAGAGGTAGAAATTATTATACTTGGCAACTGATTAGACATCGGGGGTGAGAAAGTAGAAAGGGTTAAGGATGATTCTGAGGTTGCTTATCTGTTTGATTGGAAGAATGGCGATGTCCTCAATAGCACATTTGAAGAAAAGATGGGTTTGCACGTGAAGTGGAAACATTGAGTTCTATTTTTGAATATGTTGAAGTTGAGTTACCTACAGGATGTCTAGGAGGGGACATCCAGCAGGCAGTTAGTGATGCCAGCCTAGACTTCAGAAGAGAGATCAGAGATAGATATGTAATCTGGGAGTCTGCAGAGAGGTGATAACTTAACCCACCAGAGCTGATGAAATCACCAAGAGAGGATAAAAAGAAATAACAGGGCCCAGGATGGAGCCTAGAAATTCCTTAGGTGTTAGGAGAGGGTGGAAGAAGATGATGATTTTTTTCCCACTTGTCCAGGGGGAGTTCAATGCCAACTCTCTATAAGAAGAGAGAGGGGAGACTGAGAAGGCTTTGGTAGTTAGCAAGCCCTCTGAGGAATGGAAAGGTTCACCTCAGCAGAATGTTTGCTTTACTTTGTGAAGTTCTCAGAATCAACTCATTTTTTTTTCTCTTTACATTTTCCAGAAATCTCTACTTAGCTCACTAAGCTCAGAAAATCAAATTCTCTGAGATCCTTGAAATAAACACTGGAAATCCATATGTTACCACCATTTGAAGCATATTCAATCAAAGAATCACAACATTTTCAAATCAGAAAGGACCCCAACTACCATCAGTACCAACTTCCTCATTTTATAGAAGATAAACTTGAGTACCAGAAAAGTAGAGACTTGTCCATAAGCTTTGTTCTGAAATAAAATGACTAGTAATGTGTTCTAATGCTGAAGCATTTCCCTGAAAGATGGGGAAATTAAGGCACAGATGGGGAAATTGATATATATTCCCTCAGATGGAAAAAGTATTGTTGTCTAGGGGAAGATCTGGGGTAAGAACTCATGTTTCCTAGTACTTACCCCACTCAACAACTCTTCTTTCCAATTAGATTTTTGCTGAGTGGTTTTTAGAAAATTTCATTTTAATACATTTGAAACAATAGACGCAATAACCATTAATATAGTATTACTTGTTAACATTGTTCAAAATTACATTTTATGTAATAACCAGTCATGGAGTGAGTAAGACCTGGATTCTAGTCTCACCTCTGACACATATTATCTCTGTGAATGTAACCAGATTATTTAACCTCTCAGTGCCCCCACAGTCAATTTTCCAAGACTACAAATTGCAAATTTGTGTCAGTTAATGGAATCTCTTCACCAATGACCTTCCTATACCAATGAAATCAAAAATCTGATTTTGAAAAAATATGACAAAGTAAAGTTTATGGAATTGTAAATAATTATATTTTCTTTTAGGGGTTTTGCAGTGTTAAGTCACACAAAAGGCAACTAAGGATTATCAATGTCCTTTCCTAGAAAGAAAACATGAAACAAGATTACTAGCTGAGTCTGGGTTTAGTCAAAAGGAGCCCAGAAGGTAACCCTCCCAAGCCCAAAGATTTACCCTTCTTGGAAAACTCTAATTGCATCATTTCACTCATTTCTTTCTCTGGCATTCCTGGAATCCCTATGGAATTCTCCTCATCTGTCCCAATTGTTCTAAAACCTGAAGGCCCCAGGTTTTGTGCGTAACAATACAAAAAAAACCCAACACAACAGAATGGGCAAAAAGTAACAAAGCTTGATATCCTTATTCTAGTTGGGAAGAAAGTTAAAAACTCTAGGCCTATTCTGCTGAGCATAACTTTTGAAAAGAACCTTTGATTTAGGGAACCATAGAATTCTAAAGGTTAACAGGACTAGGGGAGATTTCAACTCACTCATCCTCTTTGAAAAGAATGTACCAAAAACATCTTCTCTAAAGACCAGGATGCAGCAAGATACATTAGTTAGTCGATTTGGTCTGTTATAACGCTCATTAATTCCTAAGATCTAACTAAAACCCAACCCATTAATGCTAAAAAACCACCTTGTCTTGTCCTGCAAAAAGAGCTATCATCATCATTCCATAGTTGTGTTCACCCAAAGCCAATTCAACCAATCAGCTTATCTGAGCATGTGGGGAAAAAAGAATCATGTAGAGGCAGTCACGTGATGCAGTGGGTAAGAGTGCTGGACTTGAAATCAGGACCTGAATTTAAATCCAAACTCAAATACTTAGTAACTGTGTGACCCTGGGCAAGTCACTTAACCTCTGTCTCAGCTTCCTCACCTGGTAATGGAGATAATAATAGCATATAACTCACAAGGTTATGTAATAACATAAGTACGATGCTTTGCAATCTTAAAACACTATATAAATGACAGCCACTTATGTAGCACTAATGAACATTTGAAGTCTTTTTTAACTTTTTGACCGACTACTATTTCACCATGCAGTCATAGCCAAAAATCAATGAAAGAGTTGAAGACCATTAAACTACCCCTTCTGCCTTTCAAATAATAAAAGTTTCACTTAACTGGCTCTTTTTTCTTGCAATATTTTATCTCATTAATAATTTCAATACATTATTTCTTTTGATCTTCAGAACATCCTTTCGGAATAGGTAGTGCAAGCAGGTGACATTGTGACCATTTCCCAGATGAGGAAACTGAAAGTCAGAAATGGAAAGGCACTTGCCTAAGACAGTACAGCTAGGAGGTCACAGGCTGAAACTCAAAGTTCTGGTTTATTGCTTGTTCCAAGGCATCACACCACTGAGACAAGTCATCACTGTGCTAGAATCACTTCTTCTCTTTTATATAGGTCTCCACCCTTGACCTATCCCTACTACCAATCCACTCTAGTACCCAACCCTCATCAACTACATGAGAAGGGGATGTCAAGGCAGGAAGTAGTTAAAACGGGGGGAGGGGTGTAGCATCAATGGAGATCAGCAGATAGTTGGGCAGTGGTAACAATGACCAAGCAATGGGAGAAGCCAAGGAAATGGCAAGTGTGTGCCTACTTCCCAACATTATAGAAGCTTTGGTGGGTTGCAGCTGCTGCTGCTAGCTTGAATTGATACATCACTTTAAGATTTATCACACTTTCCTTCCAGCAGCCCACAGACACAAGAACTGTTCATCTAGTTTAACAGATGAGGAAACTAAGGATCAGAAAAATTAAGTGACTTGCCTAAGGTGAGAGCCAGAACTGGGCCTGATGTCTCCTTTCTGGAGCCTCTGCCCCCCTGTATTTTGCTGGACTGATCCTCAGAGATGGAATTTCCCTACTATCACAAACTTTCCTAGTTTTCCTTTCTCTCTAAGTTAAATCATCATAGTCCCTTTACCCTTCCTCTTCAAATTCTCCATCAACTTCATGGTTCTCCTCTGATTGCTTTCCAGTATGAAGCTCAGCCCAAACTTTGCTGACACAGGTAGGGTAAGGTTAGCTTGGGCCATCTGGATAAGGAAAACCAAGGAGCCAGCGAATTGGGATCCAAATCATGCTGACTCTTGGGTGTGGACTTAGCCCTTCAGACTGTGTTTGTAAACAGGACATTCATCACATTCTTGAGGTGCTTGAGGTAGGGAAAGCAAGAGGCATCTGGGAACTGGAAAGCTCCTGACCACGAATTACCTTTCCATTTGCCAACAGAAACAGGCATGGCTACTCTCTCTCCTCTTCCAAGGATGACAGCCAGCCTCAGCCCCCAAGCTGGAGGAAGTGGGCTCTCCCCCATGCCACCCCCTGGGTGTTGGTCTAGTGAAGATCATTTGGCTGGCTACTACTGCCTAGTGCAGCCTAGTGGGTCAGACTGCAACAGTGACTGCCTCCCTTCTCTGCCAGACTCATCCCTGTGAGTTGGCAGAGACCAGAAGCATAGCCACCCAGGCCTTTGCCAGTGCTCCAGGCCTCGGCCATAGTGCCAACTACATTCCTGCAGAAAATCCTTCCCTCTTTGCTACTCCCCTGTGAGATTGCAGTCAGAGGGAAGGCATCCGTTCATGCCTTCTGGTTTCAGAGGGCTCCTTTCCAATGGGAGAATGCTTACCTTCCCTGTGACTCCCTGTAAAATGTGACTGTATTTTAAGTACAAATATTGCCTTTGTTTTTCATAGGATCATAGAATTAAAGCTAGAAAGAACCTTCAAGCCCCTCCAGTCCAACTCCTTCATTTCACAGATGAGGAAACTGAGGCTCTGAGGGTTTATATTACTTGCCCATGGTGATATAGGTAAAAAGTGTCAAAGGCAGGATTTTAACCCACATCTTCCTGAATCCAAATCTAGTATTCTATCTAAGGACAGTTAGGTGTCACAGTGGATAGAAGTCAGGCCTAGAGTCAGGAAGACCTGAGTTCAAATCCAGCCTCAGAGACTCACTAGCTTTGTGACCCTGGGCAAGTCACTTAACCTCTGTTTGCTTCAGTTTGGAAGATAATGGTGGCATCTGCCCCCTCTCACAGTTGCTGTGAGTATATAAAGCACTATGTACCAAGCACATAGTAAGTGCTACATAAACATTATTATATTTTATTTTATCATTAGCTACGGCTCTATTCTATTCTATTTTTAATTGTTATTGGTAAATTTTGTTTAAATTCCATTTAGTCAATCAATAAACATTTATTAAATACCTACTATGTGCCAGGCACTATGCTAAGTACTGAGGATACAAAAAATAGGCAAAAAACAGTCCCTGTCGAGTTTATGCTCTAATGGAGGAGACAGCATGCAAACAAATATACACAAATATACAAAAAGTGAGCCATATACAGGATAAATAGGAAATAATTAACAGAGGAAAACACTAGAATTAAGAGATATTGGGAAGACTTCTTATAGAAGGTAGGATTTTAGTTGTGACTCATTGTGTTCAAATACATGCACATGTGAGTTAGAAACAAAGAAATTCAATCCAAGCAAAATGACAAGTGAGAACCATAAAAATAAGAAGGCTTTAAACAAAACAGTCATGGAGGAAACAATAACAAAACCCATAAAATCCCATAAACAAGTAAGCTAAACAACATAAGGAGTGGTCCAGATGATGGTATAATTAATCCTCATCTAATTTATTAATTGAAAAAAAGAAACAAAAGTCATTAAGCATGGATTAAAATGGTTTGTGGTTTTTGTGCTTTTGGTTGTTGTTGGTTTTTGCTAGGAACATAATTTAAGAAAAATACTACAGAAAAATATGGGTGGAGTCCAGTAGCATAACATTCTATAGAGGATGGACATCAAAACAAAAGGAATGGAAAGCTCTCAGAAACAAAACTCATTAGACACGAAAAGAAACAACTCTAATGGGGAGGAGGCAGCTGTTTAAAGAGACTGATGTGGATACACAGGGATCTCACAAACCCAAGTAGATTTTTTAGAAAGACTTGACCAGAAAATGAAAGTGATGGCAGATAAGTGAGGGTCAAAATACGAAACTGAGGCAGGATGGAGGCACAGTGCCAGGAGAGCTAAAACTCAAAAGAAGCTACTTTTGGCAAGAATAACAAAGAGGATCCTTTCATTTCATTTTTCTTCAAGTTATATTGGGCTACTCAGGGAGAATGGGACCATGACAATTAGTTACAGAGAAGGCAGAACTTAATTCTCATTTCATAACTCTTTTCTCTCCCAAGGAGAATGATCTGTGGACTGAAAGGGCAGATGTAAAATGGGTAATAGGGAGTTGACATCAAAGATAAAAAGGGAATCAGTGAGGGATCACCTCTCTGCTTTCTTTTTTTTATAATTAATTTATTTATTTTTAGTTTTCAACATTCATTTCCATAAGATTTTGAGTTTGAAATTTTGTCCCCCTTCCACTCCTTCCCCCCCCAACATAGTGTGAAATCTGATATAGGCTCTACTTACACATTCATATTAAGCATATTTTCCCATTAGTCATGATGTAAAAAACAAGTAGAACTAATAGGAGGAACCACAAGAATGAAGCAATAAAACAACAAAGGAAAAGAAGAGTAAATGGTATGCTTCTATCAACATTCATACTCCATAGTTCTTTCTCTGGATGTGGATAGCAATTTCCATCATGAGTCTTTTGGAGTTGTCTTAGATTCTTGCATTGCTGTGAAGAGCTAAGTCTATCAAAGTCAGTCATCGCACAATGTGGCTGTTATTGTGTACAGTGTTCTCTTGGTTCTGCTCATTTCACTCTGCATCAGTTCATGTAAGTCTTTCCAGGTTATTTTTTTGAAGTCTGCCTGCTCATCATTTTTTATAGCACAATAATATTCCATTACATTCATATACCACAACTTGTTCAGTCATTCCCCAATTGATGGGCATCCCCTCAATTTCCAATTCTTTGCCACCACTGCCTCTCTGCTTTCTGAATTCAAGTCCCCTGGGTCACATGAACTACATTCTAGGATACTAAAAGACCTAGCAGTGTGATTCCTCAGCTATTGTCAATGATCTTTGGGAGATCATGGAGCATTTGAGAGATATCCCAGGACTGGAGAAGGGCAAATGTTCTGATTTACATAAAAGGAAAGAGAATGGAGTCAGCAGACTATGTGAAAGTGAGCTTGATGCTAGTTTATAGAGAAATCCTAAAACATGTTATTAAAGAAATGGATAGAAAACATCAAAGAAGAAAATATCACGAAAATCTTTCAAAATATAGACATCTAGCAGAAATCAAAATCACATGGGAATAGGATATTTCTGGCAGAAAGATCAGCCACATCCCTGGAGGCAGGAGGAGCTCTATCAATCGATTGAGTCATCCCTGGGTGTCAAAAGGAGACACCCAAGGAAGAAGTTGACTCTTGAGAAAGCATTGTTCTTTGCCTCTGAGAATCCAGTGGGGAGAATATAGAGAAGGGTTTTCTTTCCTTGCTCTTGCACCAGCAATAGAATCTTGTAGCGAAGCAGCATTCTGCATCTGGTAGATAACAGGCCCAAAGAGTCAAGCTACAGAGTCAAGTGCAAATGTAGAGAAAAGCACGCCCAGGAAGCCCAGCAAAGCAACCTGTCCAGCAGAAATGCTGTTTCCTGGAGGAGCAGTATAAAGACCCATGAAAACAATGTAAATACAGGGACAGTATAAAGGAGGAGCAGTATAAAGACCCAAGAGAACATTGGCAATGCCAGAGGTGTGAGTTGCCTTGACCACATATATTCACCTTTCTCCTAGTGTATTCTGCTATATTCCCACTCTTTCCACTGACACTGAGAGTATTTGTAAAAGAATATGCCCTAGATTTATGGCAGAGATATTTTGTAGCTACTCTTCTTACTACATCATTTCAGGAAATGTCTTGTTTTGAGCTAATGTCTGACTACTGAAGGTAAACACATCAGTGGGGGCTCCTGAGCTATAATTTTAGAAATTCTGATCCACAAAGTCCCTTGAACCTGGAAGAAGTCATCCCCCAGGTAATGCAACCTGTGGACACAAGTTAGGGGAGGGGGACCTATGATACCCCCCAAACAGATGCATATTAACCCTTTGGTTATCAATCATTTAGTCAGGTTGGCTCTCCATCACTCATAGTCTCATACTTAATGTTGTTAGTTTAATTCAATGCATCATTATATGTCGGAAAATCTTAGTTAAAATCCTGGATTTTTCATGTATTAATTATCTGACCCTATTAATTATCTGACCCTGGGCAAGTTCTTTGCCTCTCTGGACCTTAGTTTCTTTGTCTATAAGACAGAAATAATTGTACATGCACTACTGACTTATTGGGGTGAAGAGGGTACTACTTACTTAATAGGATGAAAAGAAAAACACTGGAAAATGCTATGTAAATGTGAGTTATTCATATTAATCAGTTGTTTTCCTCCTAATTACCTGAGATTAAACCACCCTGAGGAAGTAGGAGTTATGATTAGGGGTGGCTAGAAGTAATGGCAAAAAAAAAATAATTTAAGATCATGGGACATAGCTGGGAAGAGCAGGCCTTGTTGGAACCGAGGTGGGCCTCTTTGTGGTCAGAATGCAACATGAGCACATGAGTGCAGCCAGTTTTGGGGGGAAGGACTTCAGGAGGCCAGACAGGAGTGTAGGAAAAAAATATCCTATATCAAATACAGATTTTGTTTTGTTTATAATTTTTTCCAAGCATACCAGGTCTATTATTTATATCATGGTACTGATGAGAGGTAAGGATATTTTAGACCACCGACAATGAAACTTAGAACTTGATCAGATGCCTATTCTCCCTATTGGACTATAAACACCTTAATAACCATGAGTGCCATTTTTCATCTTGAATTGAATTGAATTGAAATGCCTATAACTCAAGAGGAATTAGGATGACTTTTTACCAATCTCAGAGTTAAAGGAAGTCTCATAGTATATCTAGTCTAATCTCTACCTAAAGATCAAATCCTTTTTTTGTAATATCTCTTACAAGTGATCTTCCAGAAGCAATTAGGAACCATGCCCCAAAAACTATTAAATTGTATATCCCCTTTGACCTGGTGATACTACTACTAGGTTTATATGCCAAAGAGATCAAGAAAGAGGGAAAAGACCCATAGGCACAAAAAATATTTTAGCAGCTCTTCTCAAGTGGCAAAAAAAAAAATTGGAAACTGAGAGGAAGTCCATAAATTGGGAAATAGTCAAACAAGTTGTGGTATATTTATGTGATGGAATACTATTATGCTGTAAAAAATTATGAAGGGGATAGTTTTTGGGGGGGAAATGGGAAGACATATGAACTAATGCAAAGTGAAGTGCAGAAACAGAACAATTTATATAAAAACAATGATAGGGTCAAAAAAAAAACCCAAATGTGAAAAACTTAGGAATTCTGATCAGCCCGGTATAATCAACCAGAGTTCCAGAGGGCTCTTGATGAAATATGCTACTCACTCCCAGAAAGAGATTCAGAGTATAGAGTGAAGCAGAGGTTTTTGTTTGTTCATTTTTTTGGAATACAGCTAATATGGAGATTAGTTTTCCTTGATTATACATTTTAACATTTTGTTTTTCTTGCTTTCTCAATGGATGAAAGAAGGGAAGGAAGAGGGACAGAATTTGGAACTGGAAATGAAATAAAATTAATTTTGAAAAATAGAAAAAATAAAACAAATGATCACACAGCTTCAATTTGAAGAACTCCAATGATTTAGAGCCCACTAGCTCCCAAGACAATCAATTCCATTTCTAACCATTTTGATTCATGAAGAAGTCTTGTTGTTATTATTTTTCACCCATTTATTAAGTTAAAATTGGACTAATTCTGCCTTCTGAGACCAAGAAGAACAAAGCTAACCCTTTCTCCATCTGGTAGCTACTCATGAAAATAAAAGAAACAATGAAAAAATTGATGGGCCTCTGACTTTTTTTCAATTAGTCTGCAGACTGGGAATAGATTAGTGTTTCTCAAACTGGTTCTCTCCCTTACCCCTATTTCTAATTGGAGGCATAAAGAGGACATCCTTGCCTTTGGAAAAATCTAACTAGTTCCAAGGAGAGAAGCAAATTCTTTAAAGAGCGTAAAGCTTATGAAATTGGACAAAATATGAATTAATGGCTCCAGGGTACAAGGTTATTCAGATATATGCCATGCCTTCTTGAACATATTTCTATTCACCAGAAAATGGAGCTAGTGTGTTGAAGTAGAAAGATCATGTGACCAAGTGTTTTTGCTTTGGTTCTGACATGAACTAGCTCATTTATAAAATGATGAAAACAAGATGACCTTTTAAGTTCCTTCCAGCTTTAAAATGTGCTCTTTAAGATCATAAAAAAGGGGACAGAACCTACACGTGAAAAAATATTTATAGCAGCTCTTTTTGTGGTGGTAAAGAATTGGAAATGAAAGGGATTCCCATCAATTGGGGGATGGCTGAACAAGTTGCAATATATAAATGTAATGGAAGACTACTATGTTATAAGAAACAATGAGCAGGTGGATTTCAGAAAAACCTGGAAAGGCTTACATGAACTGATGCCGAGTGAAGTGAACAGAACCAGAAGAACATTGTACATAGTAACAGCAACATTGTTCAATGACCAACTATGATAGACTTAGCTCTTCTTAGCAATATAATGATCTAAGATAATTCAAAAGACTCATGATGGGAAATGCCATCCATACACAGAGAAAGAACTATGAAGTCTGAGTTCAGATCAAAACATATACTATTTTCACTTTTCTTTGTTTTTTTGGTTTTGGTTTTCTGCGGCTTTTCCTTTTGTTCTGTTTCTTTTTTCACAACATGGCTAATGTGGAAATATATATAACATGATTGCACATGTATAACCTATAACAGATTGCTTGCTGTCTTGGGGAAGGGAGAGGGAAAGGAGGGAAAAAAAATTAGAACTCAAAATCTTATAAAAAATGAATGTTGAAAACTATCTTTACATGTAATTGGAAAACATAAAATGCTATTTACCAAAGGAAAATGTGTGCTTTATCCTATATCTCACCTTCTGTATCCAAGAGTAAATCTTTTTTTTTTTATGAGAAATGAACAATATAAAAAGAAATTCTTGTTGGAGAATCAAATCTCCCATAGTGAAGCCAAGAACTGGAATTCAAATATCACTGAGAAGAGCTTCTTCTAGGTGTTAAAAACCTAGCCTAAATTCCAAATGGAAACTAAATATATGGAAAAACCAAGACATTACATAATCAAACACACAGAATAAGTGGTCAGCTTGCTAAAATCTAAGACAGGAGCAGTCACTCCAACAGTCATTAAGGCTCTGCTCCCTCTGCTGTGATAATTGCCCATCCTAAATGATTGCTAGTCTTCACTTTTTGATGGCTCCTAGAGATAGAGAAATGATACCTCCTGGCAAACAATGATAATAATGATGATAATAATAAAAATAATAACCAAGCAATTTAAGTGCATCAACATCTATTGCCTGCTATGATGAATGCAGAAAATTTATCTTAGTGTTATGGGACTCTGCATCTAATAGGCACCACTTTGGCCAACAGAATGCTATACCATTGTAATGAGAACCTTCAACAGTATAACATATGCTATAATATCTTGCATACATACATATGTATAAACAAAAAATAAATATATGCATACACACTCTCCAAGATCCTAAGTTTCAAAATAGTTGTTGGACTTCCTCAGTGGAAGCTCCCTACACTGATAAAATCATAGGTCTTGACCAAAACACATGAGCACACACATAAAAAGATATCTTGCCTAATGTAGAGCTGTTAACCAAAGGAAATACATATGTATTTTGTGAACCTTTAGAAGCCATACAAATGGCAGCTGTTATTTCATAATTATTGTCATATGTTTCAATGGGTGCAGCAGTACAAAGGAGTGGCTCTATTTCCTTGAGTTCCTCAATTCTTTGTATTTCTTTGAATTCTTACAGTCACTTACTAAAGTAGATTCTAAAGTAGGTTCTCTAGTAATGAAGTACAGTAATGTGAAGGTCCATTCATCCTTTGTTTCTGATTTAAAAACACTTTCTGATCATGAGAATAAGTCTGTCAAAGCTTGATAAAGCCAGTCAGCATATCCACTCTCAAATACTCTTGGTAAGCAAATGAATAGTGATTGTCTCTATCTTGAAACCTGAGTAAAGTTTCTTTAAAATGTTGCATTGGAGTAGACTGAAATATTCAGTGTCAGCCAGTATCCTAGGATTATTACATCAAGATACTGTCCTTCTAATCTTCAAGGGAATAAGACAGAAGGCTTAAATAAAAATGTTTGTCATGCTCCTGGAAATGTGTGTGCCTCAAAAATGTACCATCATTAGATCTTGCCCAGCCTTTTTTTCATTCAAAACTGACCACCATCGAATTCTTCCAGCCTGGGGAAGTGGAAAGAGCACTGATTCTAGAGTGGGAGGACCTGAGTTTGCTACTAACTACCCATGAGACCTCAGGCAGGCCACTTAATATTCATGAGCCTCAATTTCCTCATCTGCAAAATGAGGTGATTGGACTAAATAACTGACAGTCCTTCCAACTGGAGATCTATTATCCTATGATCATTGAAATCTACCTCTCACTAGCACCACCAATAAATGTCCAGAGATTTTGATTTCCCATGTGGGATTACTCCTCAATGAGGACATTTTTGCTCCTATTTCAGAGCTGTGCCATCTGTCTCAATCTACAATCTGGAGGATTTCATAGATGACATGTTGCAGGATCATCTTACATGTGGAATTAAGGATAAAGACCTCTAATCTGACATTTAAAATGGCCCAAGACAAGTCTTGATTCAATGAGACAATAGTACTATATATCACAGAAATTAAAGTAACCACTTCCAACAACAGTTTTATCCATAACAAGCAAGCAGAGACCACTTAATAACAGAATCAGTAGGAAAGAGAATATACACACTCCATGATTTCTACAGGTAAATTTAACTATGGTATTTTCAGACACAGTTGGTAGATCCTCACTTCTGGGTGACTAGGGGAGGCTTTAGCTTAGCAGTTGCTCTGCTGAAGTTCTGCACGGTTCCTGACCACCTCCTCTAAAGCCACTCCTCACATTTATAATCTTTTGTGAGGACATGGGCTTTCCAAAGCTAATGGAAATGGAGGTTTCACTCACTCACAAAGAGGCAAACAAAATTTTACAACATTCTCATAGCTCACCTGCCTGATACCTTGTAAAGCCCTGTGCCACCCAAAACAATAGGAAAGAGAAAAATCAAAATAAAACAAACAGCTAACAATGAGGGGAGGGGGAGAGACAAAAAAGAAATGGAAAGAAAAAAATGTTACATACAACCTGAGATGTGTTTCCAGGGCACCTGGAGCTCTCCCCAACATGTGGTACTTCCAATGGAATGTAAGTGAGCAAACATATCATCCTATATACAAACATTCCCAATAGACTTGGGTGTACAACACAAAATGGAGTTCCCAGACAAAGTTTTTCCAATGAGTCCCTTCAGTAGAGAAGCCCAGACAAGTGAAGTAAGTTGTTGGCCAACTAAAAAACAAATTCAGATGTCCTCAAGAATACATAAGGTTTCCCAATGGTGTTGAGCTGGATCTCACAGTTTACTTTTGTAGATCATGGGTGGCCTATTTTTAATTATTAATCATCCAGAGACATTCCCCAGTCTTTAAAACCCAACAATATAGCCACAATGGGGCATTCTGACACTTCAATAGGAAATTGCCTTTAGTAGCCTCCAAATGAACCCCACACCCTGTAATCTCATCAGATCAGCGGGGAAGCTTCTCAAATTAGACATCTCTGATCACCTCCCTTACATTTGTACATATTGTATTCAGATTTTTACAGTTATCCCTTGTCCTTGGGAAGAAGTCTGCTGTGATCCTGATTAATATTCCTTGGTAATTAATTTCTGTCTTCTAGCAGCACCTAATATTTTTTCTAATACTTGATTTTCCTTAGAAATATTTATCTAATGATTTATTTTCTAATAATAATTCTAATAATTTCTAATCATTCTAATAATTTCAAATAACAAATCTATTAATTGTTATAATGTTGGAAGTTAATTATAATATCTCCAGAAGACATTATTTGGCTATGAGGCATATTGAATCTTTGGTTCTTCAGCTAACAGGTCTTATGGATTCTTTATATTTATAATATTAGAGTTTGCCTTTGCTAGTTCTGGGAAGTTATCTTTAATGATTTCCTAGACTATCAGATTCAAATGTCTTGGTTACTCTAAATTCTCTGAAATTCTGACAATCTCAACATTGCTGTATCATAATCTGTCCTCTAGGTCTACTGCTTGATTTTGCATGTTTCTAATTATTTTACTAACTCCGCGATTTTCTGAGCATTTCCATCGACATCTATTAAGCATCTACTATGTGTCTTGAACTGTGCTAAATTGTGTATTGACTGTAATTCTATTTCCATTTGAATGTCTGTTTGTTGTTTCCTATTGATTCTCCCAAATTTGCTTTTATGTTCTCCATATACCATCTTCTTTAGCATTTCTTTCTAACATGTATTAGTATCATGTAATTCTAGCTTTATTTATGTCCCATTTCTTTAAAATTTCCTTCAGACTCTTTTACCACTTAATTTTGATTGTCTTACCGGTGTTATTTCTTATGTAAATTCTCTTAGTGCATCATTTAGGCATCTGGGGACATTTCTTGGAATACCTTGCATCATTTATTTTTTCCATCTCAACTTCTGATTAATTGCTTCTGGTTTTTCTTTTTTTTTCCCCATTATACTGGCACTCTTATTTACTTTGCTCATTTTCATTTTAAAAATTTTTGTTGTGTATGTGTTTTTAGCCATTTTTCTTGGTATTTTTCTTGTTTTCGAGGAGCGCATGAGTAACCTGGCTCCCACACTCTCCCATATTGACTGGAAAGCCTGTACTAATCCATTATAATGAACAACCACACTTCTTACCACTAATTCTTTGCCTTATGGCATTGGAACTATGCTCAGCCACAAAATTCCAGATGGCCCTAAAGCACCAATTGCTTACTATTCAGAAGAGTATCACCTACAGAATAATTTACTGACTTTCAACTATATGTAGACCTTTATCCTTTTCATTTCTTATCATGGAATATAGGAAGCTCTTTCATTTTTTTCTATGGTATTTACAATTTGTATTAATGATGAGCTTTTCACTAAGTTATTTTTCTTTCTAAGGATGTTTATACATGTAGTGCTCAGAGCTTATAATCACACATCTATAAGCCAAGGAGAGCAGTATCAATGCCTGATGCTCCAATCCATCTGGCACCACAATTCCAAGTTATGTCAGCAGTTGTTAGCTGGTCCCTTCTCCACAGGAAGTGCTTCCCTAGATGATGGCTGTGGGGTCTAGAAATAGGACCAGTGGTTTGGGTATTGCTTCTGCTTCCAGAGCCTCTGGATGTATCTGTCTGTCAATGGCAATTGGCTAGTAGTTGTTGTTAGTCATGGAAAGTGGACCTCTTCTCCACAGTGATTACCTGCCTCAATGGTGACTGCAGGTCCCAATCTAAAAGCAGTGCTGGCGATATGGGAAGCCACTGCTATTCCCAAGGCTCTTGAGTTCAGAGTCCCAGGCTATCTCATTGGGGTCCAAGGAGTGGTGATGACATTGTAGTAGTGGTGGTTTGACTTGCCTGGCACATGTGATATGGCCTTTTCACTTCATTGTATTCTCTCAAGTCCTTAAGATGTAGTCCTTTTAAACACAGTCTTTAAATGCAGTCCTCTTAAAGTCCATATGCTTGGTTCTTATTTCATCTCATCTCATCCAGATTCCCAGCTTCCCCCAGATTCTTCCATATAGGTTTGAAATTCTCAACATCCTTTCTAGGTAATACTTTGGTAACAACGTTCTCAGTGTTGGTTGATAACAATGTTCAAGATTTCAGACATCCTGGCTCCCTCACCAATTCTGAATCTCCTGACTGCCAGCACTGATCACGGTAGGACTTACCTCATTTGGCCTCTCTAGTCCCTCATTAACCCTTGATTTTTGCCACTTTGTGATGGAAGGTGCCAATCTTGGCCCCACTACAGTCAGCATGTGTGTAGCCTACCCACAAGAAGGCATTCACCAGAAGTCTTCTCTGGCATTATGGAACTGAATCTGCTTAGATTTGTTATTTATAAGACTCTAAAAGAGTACAGTACATGCCAGATTACATAGCAAAATTCAAAAAAGTACAAGCCAAACCAAGTCAACAAATATCTGAGGTGGTATAGTAAGGCGCTGAGTGCTAGATGTAGAGTAAGAAACTTGAATTCGAAGCTCAGTCCACCTCTTATCCCTGTGTGACCTTGGGAAAATCACTGAAACTTTCTAGGCTCAATTTCCTTATCTATAAAAATGAGGGGATGGCTTCTAGATCCCTTCCAGCTCTAAATCTATAATCTATTCTATTAAGCTGTATTTATCCCATTTATCCATTAGATTGTAAGCTCCTTGAGAGCAAGGGATATGTTTTGACTCTTTTTTGTGTCATCAGCATTTAGTACAATGCCTAACACCTTTGTTGTTGTTCAGCCATTTTTCAGTCATATCCGACTCTTGGTGACTCCACTTGGGGTTTTCTTGGTAGAGATACTGGAACGGTCTGCCATTTCCTTGTCCAGATCATTTCACAGATGAGGAAATTAAGGCAAACAGGGTTAAGTGACTTACCCAGGGTCACACAGCTGGTAAGTGTCTGAGGCCAGATTTGAACTCAGCAAGATGAGTCTTCTTGGCTCCAGATCTGTCACTCCACTGACTATGTCACCTAGCTTCCAGGCACATAGTGAGTATTTAATATATATTTACTGACTATTATTCAGTGCATTCCACACTAGACATTGGGGAAAGTACAAAAAATAAATATGATATTATCCTTGCATTCATGGAATTTATAATCTAATAGGAGGCATGACACAGACATAAATATCTATAATACAAGAGAGAATGTGGAAAGAGCATTAAAGAGATCTGTGAGGTCTAAAGAAGGAAAAAAATAATTGCTAACTATAGAAAATGATGGAAGGAATTTATGGTTGGAAAAGTATAATATTGTAGCAAGAGTACTAGTTTTAGAGCCCAAGGATCTGGGTTCATAGCCTAATTCTTACTACCTGTGTGACCCTGGGGAGGTCATAGCCTCTAGTCTTCAGTTTCCTCATTTGCAAAATGATAGGGCTGGACAAGATGATTTCTGAGGTGCATTCTAGGACTGGAGCCAATAGTTCGCTAACATTTGAGCTGGATTCTGAAGGATTGGCAGGATTTCATCAGGCAATGATTGAAGGTAGGGATATTCTGAGCACAGGGAACAATGTGAACAAAATCATCTCATCAGGAGAGTACAAAGCACATACGAAGAGCAATGGGTGATCTAATCTGACTGAAGTATTCTATACTTCATCTTTGGAGGAAGATTATAATAAGACTTGGAAGGTGGGATAATGTCAAATGAGAAAAATGTGAAACCACCTACTTTTTCATGCAAAACGACTAAAAACCCTTGTCCAAAACTTCCCATTTGGTTTTACAGAACATTTCCTGAGGAAGAACTGCTATTTGTAATAGATAGTATGTTAAATAACATTAGATAATCCTAGTTCCAAACCAAACCTCAATTGTAACAACTATGTATATGTATATATATATATATATATGTGTGTGTGTGTGTGTGTGTGTATATATGTGTGTGTATATATATATATATACACACACACACACATATACACACATATATATGTGTGTGTGTATATATGTGTGTGTATATATATATATATACACACACACACATATATACACATATATACACACATACACACACACACTTACACACACACACACACACACACCCCAGTTATTTTCAATTAATGGGTTCCAGATTTAGAGAACTTTATTTTTCTTCATAGAATAGTGAGTCTACATTTACTTCATGTGAATTTAAGAAATTTCTGAACAAAAATCTTATTTGAGTTATTGCCTTCTTGACTCATAACCCTTAATCAAATGGCTGGACTGAAAGAATGGTGATCACTCAGGATGACTTGAAGTAGATTGATGGAGATAATTGGCTGATAAGACCTCTCAGTACCTAATCACTCAGCTTGTTACTAGCTGCTCAATAAGAGAAGTCAGTCTTGGTGAATTACTTAAGTGTGAGATCTTAAAACCTGATCCGAGAATCTTTCATCCTTTCAAACAAGAGATAGCCAGGCCAACAAGGCCTACTAATATGATAGATTCTTTTCCTTTTGTCTTCCCTCTTTGCCTCCTTTTTTTTGCATCAGGCTGTCCAAGAACCCCTCCAGGACAGTTGAGAAATTGGAAAACTCAACATCAACAGGAGTATCTTTCCCCAGTACCTTTTCCTATCACTCCCTCCCTCTGTTGGCCCCAGATTCCCAGAACCTATCTGGATTGCTCAAGTGGCATAGACAAGATGGGAATCACCAACTTTATTCCTTCCCATAAGAGATGGAAGATCACCAGGCCTTACTCTGCTTCTACGTCCTGAAGACTCCTGGCAATATTATCTGACCTACTGGTATAACACAAGGACCTCTGGGTCTTGCCATCTTCCCCATCCTTAGGACATTTGGGCCTTTCCATCTGCCCTGTGGCTGAACTTGCTTTTACATGTTGTCTCCTCCAATTACAGTATTGGCTCCTTTAAAGTTGGCATTGTCTTATTTTTCCTACTTATATCCTCAGTGCTTAGAACATAGTAAGTGCTTAATAAATTCTTTTTCACTCATTCATTCATTCAGTTTTATTTGTACTTACTTAGTGCTTACTTTGCTAGGAGTTATGGAATTAAAAGAGGAAGTGTTTTGCCACTATAATTGAGGTCACAGGCTGCACACCCTACATAATCTAAAGACTGATCTATATTACTATCATTCAGCAAACCTGTGAAACTATGGGTTTTTTTTACTTTTTCAAGTTCAAGGACCCTTTATTAATGCATGTGTTAATTACAGTACCAATATTAGTAGCTGTTGATTGAGAAAACTTGTGCTAAAAATGCTGCTATAAATTCAGTGGGTTTAAATGAATTTTTTTAATCAATCACAGCTGTAGCTACAAATCTTTGAATATTAGTAGTATGTACATCTACAGGTAAATACATAATAGCTATTACTTAATCAATAGAATGTATTTATATTATCTATGTATATATGAGCTTATTTATTATACTAAATCATTTAATGAGACATAAAAACTCTTCAGTAACTCCAAAGCCCATTAATTCAATTCAATTCACTTCAATGAGCATTTATTATGCACCTACTGTTTACAGGACACGTGCTAGGCCCTAGGGACGAAAAAGAAAAGGAAGCAGGCTCTGCTCTCAGAGAGCTTATATTCTAGTAGACAAAGTGCTGTTTGTACATGAGTAAGTACGATCTCAAGCCAGAGAGACCATTACCAGAGGCCAAGGGAAGGCCTCATATAAGAGGTGCTCCTGAGCTTTGAAGGAAACAAGGGGTGCTTTGAGGCAGAGGTGAGGAGAGAGAACATTCCTGACCTGGGGAAGACTAGGTGGTCCATACAAGATGCAGGTTGGGAACCACAGTAGTAGTGCCATCTAACATTGATACTGCCAAAGGAGTCATAGTAGCCATAAAATCAAGGAAGCAGGACTTCTCTGGCCATCAGTAATAGTGAAGCAGAGTCATCTGGTACATCAGTACCCACAAGTATAATATCTAGAGTGCTTTTTAACCTTGCCAGTTTAAAAAAATTGTCAGCTAAGTAAGGAGAGAGGTCCTATGCATGTGTTTCAGAAGAAACAATGATGGTAGCATTAGAACTGGCAATAAACTTCAGAGGCAATCTAGTTCAGCCCCTTCCTCATTTTACAGATGAAGAAACTGAGGTCTGAAGAGGGCAAGTGATTTGCATTATGTAATGATTTGTTCTCTTAGTGCCTTGGTGTTTTACCCATTGGAGTTCATATAGTTTTACTTTCCAATTGCTCAAATAGTTTATGTAGCAATAAAGTACAGTCATGTAGAAAACTAGCTCATCCCTTGGCCTTCTATTGCTATATAATACAACCCACCCCACAAATAGATTTGGTTAACCAGGGTCAGCTGAACTTGAACACAACCTCCAATACATATACAAATTAAACCTGGACCACAAACCCAAAGCCTGGGAGAAAAAACAAAACAAAACATGGGATTCAGAATAAATGTGGCCACAGACAAGTAAGAATTCTAGCAAAAAAAACCAAAATCAAAAATATTACCCATACTATGCTGTCATTAACCATAGATTGGATATAATCAATTTTCTGTCGTTTCTGTGAATCAGAGAATTTAAGACAATGTAATTCAGCAGACTCATTCTATAGATTAAAAAAAATAAGCACGAAAAAGTCACAGAGCAATTTCGTGTGAAGAGCAGCAAAAGAATCCAATCTCCTGACACC
This sequence comes from Phascolarctos cinereus, assembly GCF_003287225.1. Taxonomy (NCBI): domain Eukaryota; kingdom Metazoa; phylum Chordata; class Mammalia; order Diprotodontia; family Phascolarctidae; genus Phascolarctos; species Phascolarctos cinereus. The sequence goes on along the minus strand of NW_027555514.1, from coordinate 183,693,331 downwards.
CAGGCCAGAAGCCTTTACACAATGCCTATCCAATGGCTTGACTCCCTATGCATCCACAAGCCCTGAATGTACACCATGTAGGGAAGTGGGGGTGGTCTGGTTGGTTGGTTTTGGGGGGGAGTGTATGTTAAGAGAAGTCCAACCTTAATCCTGAGCAAAATTATTGTGCTTAATTACATTAAGCAAGATTGACAGGATGGTTTCTTGATGAAGGGAAAAGGCAAAAAGGTAGGCACAAAGAAATGAAAAATGGGCCAGGAAGGCCACAATCCACTGTCTGCCACAGCCTTACCCTTCCAAAGCAATTCAGCAGTACCAAGGCTGAGTTTGGGAACAACAAGCCAATGAGGCCTTAATTGTCTGAAAAAACTCCAGAACCATGGAAATAGTCAACCAGAGCCAGGTGCTTATAGCAGTCCTTGCTGCACAGAGAGAAGTTGTCTGTGCTGTTAACTCTTTCATTTTTCATTCTGCCTACAGACATAATCCATTTCCCCTCCTCCCAATCTGGAAGAACTACAAATACCAGAGTGTTTATGGCCAGCCAACCCTTTACTATGTTATTATATTCATATATATGCATCAATCTTTATATAACACATACATATGTATCTACATAGATACATAGGTATTGATATTGACACACATAAATATACACATACATGCATATACATATATACATACATATACATATTATATGTGTGTGTATGTGTGTGTGTGTGTGTACACATATACATGTACATGTATATAGACTGCTAGGTTGCAGCCAGAGGATAGAGTGCCAGGCCTGGAGTTAGGAAGCCTTCATCTTCATGAGTTCAAATCTGGCCTCAGACCCCTACTAGCTTGTGTGACCCTGGGCCCTTGACCCAGTTTGCCTCAATTTCCTCATCTGTAAAATGAGCTAGAGAGGGAATGTCAAACCACTCCAGTATTTCTGCCAAGAAAACCCCAAATGGGGTAATGAAAGTAACTGAAACGACTGAACAACAACAGTGATATATATTTATATAGATTCATAGATGTAGATACATCTATATATGTACATGTATATCTACATCTATGTAACTAAAGATGTATATGTGTATACATGTAGATGTATCCATATAGATACATAGCTATACATCTAAATATAAATATGTGTCTATATAGACATATGCAACCCTGTGAGGTCGGTGCTATTACCATCCTTATTTTACAGCTAAGGAAACCCTCAGATTCAGAGACATTAAGGGAACTATCTGGAGTCTCACGAGGAGTAGGCGCAGAACCTAGAATCAAACTCCAAGTCTAGCACTATATCCTCTTCTCCAAACTTCCTTTCTTGATTCCCAAAAGGAGCCAGATAAGAAATGATAGACTACTCAATATAAATATTAAGAAAATCCCTGGAAATTCATATTTTAAGAATAAGATATTGCATTTGCATGCAATCTCATATTTTGAAAAAATACTTTCATACTGAGTCTCACAACCCTGTGAGGGTAGGCAGGGCAATCATTTTGTTGTTCAGTCATTTTCAGTCGTGTCCAACTCTTTATGACCCTGTTTGGGATTTTCTTGGCAAAGATACTGGAGTGGTTTATTATTTCCTTCTTTGGCTCATTTTACAGATGAGAAAACTGAGGCAAACAGGGTTAAGTGACTTGCCCAGAATCATACAGGTAGTAAGTGTCTGAGGCCAGATTTGAACGCAGGAAGATGAGTTTTTCTGATTCCCAGCCCAGCATCTATCCACTGCACCACCTAACTGTACCCCTCAGGGCAATCATGCTTATCCCCCACTTTACCAAGGAGAAAACTGAAACACAGAGATTAAAGAACTTACCAAAGGTTCACACAAAGACCAAAAAACACACACAAATTCATACAGTAGCTCCATGACTGAGCCAGATATAGAATTTAGCTCTCCTGACTTTTATTCTTGTTCTCTTTCTAAAACACCACATCATAGCTCACATTGAGACAGCAACTTAAAGCCATTATTTCATTTAATCCTCACAAACACCGAGTAGTATTATCCTCACCTTATAGATGAGGAGACCAATATGAGTTTGTAACGTCCGCATCCAGTAAAAAATATAGTAACTCCTCAAGTTCTCTGAGGGCAATGACCATGTCCTGTGTTTCTTTCATTAGGCCCAATCATGAAAGGGAATCACAGAAACATCTTTGAGTTTGCCCCCCCTTGACAAGTGGTAGAGTACTAATTAGACAGGACTTTTGAAGACCCTGGAAATGCTCAAATCCTTGAGTGGCTTACCTCATCCTGTGGTTTTAATGCTTATATACAGCTGCTTAGTTATGAGGGTTTCAGGCACCATGCCTTTGTCCACTTGAAACTCATAGTGTGACTTTGGGAGAATTGTGGATTTTCTTAGTACCTCTAGGATTGTAAGAAGATACAAGATTGCAAGAGGATGGGATTGAGGAATTTTGAATATTCAGCCTGGATGAAAATGGGGGTGGTGTGTGAGAAGGTAGGTTGTGAAGGGAGTAAATGATGGTGGGGAATCATGATAACTATCTTCAAGTATTAAAAGATCCATCATATGGATCAAGGCATCTCCCTTGTTCTGAAAAGCCTCAGAGAGCAAATCAGAAACAACTGGTGAAATCTGAAGTCCCTCACTAGACATCTTCAAGGAAAGCCTGCATGACTATTTATCAGGATTGTTGCAGATATGATTTCCATTCATTTACATTTCATAATAGAGGGCTTCTGTGGCCTCTGTCGATAAGCACCATCTCTATTTTCTCACCTCACACTCATTTCTTGACACTTTTTAATATAGGATGGCAGGGAAACTGGAAAACCTGCCACTGCTAGAGGTACCCCTTTTCCCCTGTCTACCCCTCCCCTCTTCTCCCAGCCCAGGTCACACATAACTCATCTCCATGCCCAGAACATTCTTCCTCATCTTTTCTTTTGGAACTCCTGGCTACTTTCAAGGCTCAGCTGATGCCAATTCCTACAAAATGTATTTCCTGATTCTCCCAGGGATTGGTACTCCCCCCCCCACTCCCCACACTGGCCTTGTGTATATGTAGACACATAAAAGTTACATGCACATACACGTATATACACACTTTCATAAATAGTGTTCATTTGTATATATGTTGTATCCTTTTAATGCATGCTCCTTAAGGGAAAGAATTTAGTCAATCAGTTGACAAGCATCTATTAAGCACTTACTGTGTGCCAAACGCTATGCTAAGCACTGGGCATACAAAAAAAGACCAAAGACAGTCTCTGCTCCCAAAGAACTTGCAGTCTAATGGGGGAGAATATTGTCTCAATTTTCTCTTTGCATTCCTAACACAGTATTTGGCACAGAACAGGTAATTTGTAATAGTTCATTGAACTAAATTAAATTCTAATTTTGAGATTCCATAATTCTAAGACTTAAGATGTATCACAGCAAAGTGGAAAAAAAAAACTAGAGTTTTTTCCTCAATATATAGGATTAAATTTTACTTTGATCTACCTAAATCTCAGTTTCCTTATCTGAAAAATGGGTATGATAATAATTATACCATCTATTAAATTAAATATTATATAGATAGCATTTTGCTGGACATTGGGCAGATACCAAAAGTTTGGATAAGAAATGGTTCCTGGACTCATTGAGATTATATTCTTCCTAAGGCTTCAAAGGGTTATTTTGAGTATCAAATGAGATCATAGTATAATGTTCTTTGTAACCATAAAGTACCATATAAATGTGAGCTGTTAAAAGAGAGAGAGAGAGAGAGAGAGAGAGAGAGAGAGAGAGAGAGAGAGAGAGAGAGAGAGAGAGAGAGAGAGAGAGAGAGAGAGAGACACGCAGGTTGTGATCAGAAAAAGTATTTATTAAGTGTCCAACAGAATAAAGCTTTGTGCTAGGCTTTAAAATAAAATGAGTCCCTCAAGTGGTTTATAAGCTCAGTCAGCCCTCCTCATACCCTATTGCTCATTTATTTCCTTATTAAGCTATAAAAGTACCTATTTAGATGTACTTAAATAAGGCAAAGACATGAGATAAACATCCTTGACTCCCTCCCCTTAAAAAAATTCAACTAACAAATAATCCAACAAGATCCCCAGTTGATGGAGCAGTTTTCAGCACTCATTAGGCAGGGCTCTACAGAAAGAGACTTGTGACTTATAGAATGCTTGCATGTATAAGAGAGAGAATGAGGGAGAGAAGGCATCCAGCTAGGTGGCACAATGGATAGAACATCAGATCTGGAGTCTAGCCTCAGACACTTACTAACTGTGTGACCCTGGGCAAGTCACTTAACCCTGTTTGCTTCAGTTTCCTCATCTGTAAAATGAGCTGGTGAAGGAAACGACAAACCATTCCAGCATCTTTGCCAAGAAAGCCCTGCAGACAGTATTGGCTTGCTATGGTCCACAGGGTCATGAAGAGTTGGACAAGAATGAACTCCTGAATAACAATAGGAAGGGATGCAGAGTCTGAACCCAAACCCTTAGATTCAGGCTGTTACAGAAAAAAGAGTTGGACCGCATTGAAAGGACTAAACAACAGCAAAGACAGGGCATTGAATGGAAGCTACCTGGAGGTATGGACTGCCTCACCTTTTTTTGTATACCCAGTGCTTAGCACAGTGTCAGGCATACAAGAGGTACTTCATAATTGGTTGTTTATTGATTAAGGGAATAAAAATGGCAGAAAAAGAGAGGAAGAAATGGGAGGAGGAAAAGGCAGAGGATGAAAAGAAGAAAAAAGAGGAGAATGAGGTATCCAGGACAAAGGAGAGTAAAATCCAAAGAAAAGAGAGAAGGAATATAAACAAGATATAGGAAAGATAAGACGGGTGAAAAGTTAGAAGAGAATTTGAGTAGAAACAGAAGAAAAAGAGCCAGTGAAGAGGGAAAAAGAAATTCCAGGTCAAGGACTTGATGATGTAATTTATACATTTACACGCATAGGTTCTGCTAAGGCAGATATGAGCTAGTGCTATGATCATCTACGTATCATCTTATCTGTTTCACAGAACTAGATGAAGCATATTCATAGGACTGGAGATTCAGAAATTGAAGAGACCTGCAAAGTCATCTAGATCAATTTCCTCATTTAACAGATGATGAAACTGAAGCCCAGAGGGGTTGAGTAACTTACTCAAAGTCACACAAGTAGTAAGAGACAGACGCAGCATTCGAATACAAGTCCTCTGACTCGAGTCAGTGCTCCTTCCACCGTACCATGTTCCTTTAAGGTCTGAGGTCTGAGGCTTGAAGTCTAAGACTGTGAGGTCATTTAGATTTCACTGGAAAGGGTGACAGTCTTTTCAATTTCCCAGGGCTCCTAATACTGAGTCTTGATTTGTTTTCTCCCTGCTGTGTTGACACATGCTTTTCTTGGCAAGCTCTCTTTCCTACAAACGACCTCTCTCTCTCCTTCCCACACCTCTCCTGCAAGATGCTTAAGTCTCCCTTCTTCCTGAATTTTTTTTTCACTTCGGCTTTTTCCTACTGTGCTTTAAATCCGAGGTGCAGCCAGCACTTGCAAATCCTTCCAACTAACAGTGCCAAGCAAAATGTCCACATGGATTATCTAAAGCACATTATCCTTTGTATCCCAAGACAATGCTGTCAGTAATATTATTTCCTCTGTGGGCCTTTCCACAGTCCTGCGGATGTCTGTTGGAGTTCTCTGCAGCGGGGATAGCGTAGGTCATATCATTACCTGTGGCCCTCTAAGTCTGCAGTACATTAAAAAAAGACTTTAGTTAGAAAGAAAGAAATGGAAAACCACTCCAGTATCTTTGCCAAGAAAGCCCTACAGACAGTATTGGCTTGCTATGGTCCACAGGGTAACGAAGAGTTGGACAAGACTGAACTCCTGAATAACAATAGGAAGGGATGCAGAGTCTGAGCCCAAACCCTCAGATTCAGGCTGTTACAGCTGGAAAATCATTTAATCCAACTCATTTATTTACAAATAAGGAAAATGAGGCCCAGAGGGGATTAAATTATTATGGTCAATTTCAGATAGCCAGAATGCCACAGTGAAGAATCAAGCCCATCTTTTCATTCCAAGTCCAGGACTTTCCACAAAACTTTCCCTTTCCCCCTCATTCCCAAGTTGTAAGGCTATTGAAGGCAGTATATCATAGATCATAAATCTAGAACTGGAAGTGACCTCAGAAGTCATCCAATTCAACCACTTCATTTTGCACATAAGGAAACTGAGTCCCAAGGAGCTTACGTGACTTGCCCAAGGTAACTTGAAGTAGCATCAGCAGACAGGTGGAATATTACACACTTTTTATTTTATCCCCCACAGCGCTTTAGCTGAGTTAAGTGTTAAGCACATAACTGAACTGCACATGAATTTTTAAATTATTATTATACTGTATTCTTAGCAGTAGGCAACTACTGTGCCCACCTCTGCCTGGCACCCTATTGTAGAATGAGTCACTTGCATTTACACTGACAACTGTTCACAACTTTGCTACAAATCAGTTGTTACTCATAGCCTTTATCCTTCCTCTGTCATCTGCCTATGACTTTCTGGTTGTTTCCTTTCACAGTATCTTGTAATAATCTGTTAAATCGTTTTTTCTCTCTATTGGTTAAAGAATGAAATAAAATAAACCATCCTAGAGAGAACATAATCTACTGGCTATCTCCTAATTATAAACACTGAGAACTCTCACCATTGGTCATGTAATTTTGGCCAAGTGTGTCTTATTTTCCCTTCTGGTTGACTTCTTGTCTCCATTTCTGAAGTACCTTTCAAAACTTAGATAAAGGTTTCCATTTAATTTTCCAGTTGAGTATAAGACCTGTAGCCAAAACTCCCTGGAAGAATCCTTCTGGCCTTCTTTATTTTCCCCCTTTTCTCTTGTGCCTTTCTTTTTGAATTGGGGGAGGGAGAGATGCATGGAGGGAAAGAAGAAAGAGTTTTTCTCTCTCTCCTACCCATCTCCCTGGAGCAGTTCATGGTGCCTTGCCATAGAAGCACATGGTGAGATGCATGTACTTGCCCACAGAGCCTGATAGGAGAGTTCCTGCAGGAGGAAATAACTGGTCCAAGAGATGGCCAGCAGCCCAGGCGATGATACAGTCTCTGCAGAAGCCAATGTCAGAAGCAGACATGCGCTCTTCACTCAGTCCATCACAGACTCCTGGGTAGCTGCATTCAATGGAGAGCCTTACCAGCTACTGTGAAAGCCTTTCTGCATTTCCTGTTATCCATTTATGGCTCCAGGGGTGCTCTTCATTTTCTGCAGGGTGAAATAAAGTCTGTTCTTTCCCCACCTACCCAGCGCTTTTCAACATAAAAATAAAAATGCTCTTGGGAGGAGTAGGGTGGGGGATGGAACAGGTAATTCTTGCACATCTTACATCTCATGCTGCAAATTTGTGGTTCCCTGCTGGTCCATGAAGAGATACTGTTACTTGCTCAGGACAAGTAGGAAGTTTTACATGACAGGAAGAGCAAAAACTTTTGTGTCTGAATTCTGGCTGTGCCACTTATTAGCTATGTGACCTTGGTAAGTCATTTCACTTCACTAGAAGGGACACCTAGGTGGTGCCACAGTGCACAGAGAGCACTGGGCCTGGGGTCAGGAAGGCCTGACTTCAAATCTGGCCTCAGGCACTCACTAACTGTGTGACCTGGGCAAGTCGCTTGACCTCTGATTGCTTCTGTTTCCTCAACCGTGAAATGGGGATCATAATAGCACCTATCCCCCAGGGTAGGTAAAAATGAGACATTGGTAAAAACAAAAAGTGCTTGGCACAGTGTCTGGAACATGGCAGGTGCTATATAAATGCTCATTCCCTTTTTCTCTTCTCCTTCCCAGGGCCTCAGTTTTCTCATCATTCTAGGGGGAGGATTAAATGAGCTCTAAAGTCTTTAGGCACTAAGATTCTATGGCTGTGAATATCAAATGCTTGTTTTACCTCCTACTTTACAAACCTAGGGGGAGAATGGATTTGTAAAATATTTTCAGAAATAAGTTAGTTTTAAACTTTTTTCATAATGCTGGGGATATGATTTGGAGATATAATGGCAGTCTAATGCTTCAATTTAATCCGTTCAATGCGACAAATATTTAAGTGTCTACTATGTGCAAGACATTGCTAGGTGCTAAGGATACAAAGTCAAGTCAAGCGTTTATAAAGTGCCTACTGTGTGGGTACTACCTAAGTGTTGAAGGTTAAAAAAAAAGCCAAACGTAAAACAAAAACAATAAAATAGTCCCTCTGCTCATGAGCCTTTAGTCTAATGGTAGGGGAGACAGCATGCAAACAGCTATGTACAAACAAGGTATATACAGGATGAATTGGAAATCACTTTGCAGAGGAGAAACCAAGATTAAGGAGGACTGGGCTAAAGGCCCCTTTCAGAGCTGAGACTTGAAAGAAGCCACGAGGCAGAGATGGTGAGGGAGAGAGCTGCAGGCACAGGGGACAGCCAGGGAAAATTCCCAGAGTCGTGAGATAGAGCGTTCTTTGTAAGGAACAGAAAGGAGGTCAATGTCAGTAGATATTAGAGTACATAGAGGGAAGTAAGGTGTAAGAAAACTAGAAAGAGCTCTGAAGGGATTTAAGAGCCAGAGGATTTCATATTTGGTCCTGGAGGTAAATGGCATCCAAAGAAGTTTGTTGAATAATGGGGAAACATGGTCAGACCTGCTCTTTAGGAAGATCAGTTTGACAACTGAGTGGAGGCTGAATTAGAGTATGAGATCTTTGAGGGAAAGCAACCACAAGGTAACTGCAATAGTCTAGGCACAAGGGGATGAGGGCTTGCACAAAGGTGGTAGTGGTGTTGCAGGAGAGAAGGGGATAGACACAAGAGATGTTATGAAATTACCAACAACAGGACTTAGCGATTGGATTGAGTGGGGGAAGTGACAGAGAGTGAGAAGTCAAGGATAACACCTAGGTTTTATGTCTGGGTGAGTGGGAAGATGGTGGTACCCTTGAGAGTAACACAGAAGTTAGAAAAAGGTAAGGATTTGGGCAGTGAGGGAGAAGAAAGATAATGAGTTCAGTTTTGGAAATGCTGAGTTTCAGATGGCTATAGGACATCCAGATCGAGATGCCCCATAGGCTTGTAGAGCTGTGAGACTGGAAGTCAGGAGAAAGCCTGTACAAGTAGATTTGAGAATTATCTTCATAGAGATCATAAGTGAACCTATGGGAGCTGACAAGATCACCAAAAGAAACAGCATAGAGAGAGAGGAGAAGAGCCTTAGGTTGATACCCACTGTCACCCACAGGGAGTGGCGTGAATGAAGGTGAAACAAAGGAGACTGAGGAGTGACCAGAAAGGTAATAGGCTAACCAAGAGAGAGAAATGTCATGTAAACCTAGAGAGAAGAGAAGATCAAGGAGAAGAGTGTCAGAAGTACAGACAGTTTGGGAAGGATGAACGTTGAGAAGAGGCCAATAGATGTGGTGATTAAGAGGTCAATGACAGCTTTGCAGAGGGCAGTTTCAATTGAATGATAAGGCAGGAAGACAGTCTGAAAAGAGGAAAGGAAGTGGAGGCTCCTATGGTAGAAGGTTTTCTCAAGGACTTTAGTCATGAAAGAGAGGAGAAATACAGGATTGATAGCTTGGAAAATGGATGGATCAAGTGAAGGTTTTTTGAGAAATGGGGAGACATGGGAGTGTTTATAGGCAGCATGGAAACAGCCAGTAGACTGGACAGACTAAAGATAAGTGAGAGAATGGGGATAGTAGAAGGGGAAATCTGCTGGAGAAGACGGGATGAGATCCTTTGAATATGTAGAGGGGACTGCCTTGGCAAGAAGAGCCACCTGTTCATGTGAGACAACAGTAAAGGAGAATATGGTAGCAGAAGTCATCTGTATGAGGATGGAGGGCAAAGGAGGGAGCTGTCAGCAAATAGCCTCCCTCATTTCTTTTCAGTGAAATATGAGGCATCTGAGAGGATGGTGGGGAGAGATGGCATGCCTTATGGAGACTTAAGGAAGACAAAAAGGTTTGAAAAAAGCCACTGTAGTGAGTAGCATAGTAAATTGATTAGAAAGGGTATACAAAGTTTGTCTTGCTCCAGTGAGGCCCCAGTTAAGATGATGTAACATAAATTTGTAGTGAACCTAGTTAGCATGTTTTTTTTTACTTTCTCCAGATTTATTCAACAGGAAATGAGTAGTGGGTATAATCCAAAGCTGATCAGGGGCAGGGGTATGCTTAAGCCCATTCATTTCTGCTTTACAGAGCTGGTATGAGCTGTTAAATTTTCAGTGTATTTACACCTCAAAAATCAGCAAATGCTACAAATTGATTAATTTATTTTATTTCTAGACTTAAGAAAATGATGGAGGAAATGTTAATAATGCCAATTAAACCTGAAAGTGTGTTGTGTGGACTTTTTTTTAAAGAGCTGGTTGTTAAAATTTTACCAGCACACCCCTGGTAAGGAGACAAGAAGGCAGTATAGAGTTGAACTGGTTCATCAAGGGGTCAAGATAGGAAAGAAAAGACAGTACAGACAGTACAGGAGTGATGGCTTGGGAAAGAAGTAAGGATTGATTGGATTGGAAGAAAAAAAAATAGGGTTAGGTATGCAAGGCCCAGAGGGAGAGTAGAATGACAACAGATAAAATAAAAGGGATTTCAGAGTTCATGAAAAAAGGCAAAACTAAAACTCCTATACTCCTTGTACCTTACCCCCCAAAAAAATTTGGCCTTTCTTCATTTAAGCCCTAGGGAATTAATAGAAGGCAGGTTAAACAATTGCATCCCAACCTCAATCCAGGAATCATATAATGTTTGAGCTGTAAGGGTTCTTAGATATCATATAATCTAAACTCTTTGCTTTTTAGATGAGAACAGAGAAGTGTAATGACTTCACTATGGTCAAGAGCTTCTCTGTTCTAGGGTCACTATCTCAATCCTTCATTTCCCTGAGCTCTCTCATCACCCTCACCCAATCTCAGACTTGGAAGGCAATTCACAGGTTACCTAGTCCTTTCTGTCCTGACATGTGGTCATCCAGCTTGCACTTGAGGCCCTGCTGGTCATCCTATAAAATAAGCAGTTTGGCTCATCATGAACCTGACCCTGTCCTCTCTCTTTGCCCTGTGACATCCACCTTCCAAACTGTCACTCAGACACACATACCATAAATGCAAAACAAAAAAAAAAAGTGTTCAAATACTCCCAATGCATGTGTATTTTCTTGCAAATGCTTAGAAAACGCCATCCTACAAATCATAAAGATAAGAACAGATGTGGAGAAGCTGGGCAAAGAGAGTGTAAAGGGAACAGTTCAGATCTGAGACAAAGCTTTAAGAAAATGCTGATACTGCTACTGATCTTAGCTCTCAATGGAGCACATAGAGAAATTACAGAACAAACTCTTAAGGGGCTGGGGAACTAAAGCATCTGTTCCCTGCCCAGGGATGATTGAGATCTGGGTAATAGGGTTTCTGCCAGGGCACATTGTGCCAGCCAAATGCAATAGATTTATAAGAAAAGTGGGTGGATGGAGGGAATGCAGCAGACTTAAGTGGGGCTGGGCTTCTGAACAACATCTGAAACCAAATCTCACCAAAATCTCAATTGAAAAAAAAAATCAATTGTGACTTGGAACTGAACACTGCTACATGGGCAGAAAACTGGTAAACCTGACCTTGAACCAAAGAGCAAAAATTGTCCACAAAGTACCAGTAACCAACAATGACAATCTGCATTTCTATGGCAGCCTAAAGTTTATAATGCACATTCTTCACTCCGCTGTGAGGCAGGTAATGCAAATACCCATTTTACAGACAAAGAAATTGAAGACCAGAGAGATGAAATTGTTTGGCCGTGGCCACAAAGGTTGTTGTTTTCAAGAATTGGGTTTCCAGCTCAGGTCTTTTAACTGCAAGATCAGTGATCTTTCAACTCAAAGATGTCACAAAAGAGATTATGGCCTGGAGTCAGGCAACAGAACAGAACTGCTGGTCTCGGTTCCGTTACTTTCTAGTTGCGTGGTCATAGCAAAGTCGCCTCAGTCTCTATGACTGTTTCCTCATCTGCAGAATGGAGTGTATAACATTTTTACTATTTACTTCACTGAGTTGTAAGGAAACTGCTTTGAAAAGCTTTAAGCACAAAAAAATGTGAATTATCATCATTTGTGGGGTGACGGGACACCAGACTATGACTTCATTCTGTAGAGAAGCTCCCTCTTAATGCCGATGTGCACTAGCTATGTAACTTAAGGTGTTGGAGAGTTATAGGGGTGGGGGGTTGGGCAAGGATTGAGAGATGAAATAAAACAGCTGGGATGACAAGCCAGTATGCTTCCAAAGTAGGACTTAAACCCAGTTCTTCCTGACTCAGAGGCCAGTGTTCATGGTGGCATACCATGCTGCCTTTCTATCATCATCATCATTATAAGTTAAACATTCCACACAATGAAAACCATGGGACATCAGACCTACAGTAGAACATACCTAAGGGATTATCTAGTTCAGGTATTCTTAACTTGGAGGTCCTTGAGAGTGTTTTTATTTTAACATTTTGGTAACTATTTTTCAATAGGCTTCCTCTATAATCTTATGCATTTTATTTAAGGCTTTTAAAAAGAATTTAAAAATCTGGCTTCGATGGACCGCCAAAGGAGGTCCATAATGAAAGAAAGAAAGAAAGAAAGAAAGAAAGAAAGAAAGAAAGAAAGAAAGAAAGAAAGAAAGAAAGAAAGAAAGAAAAAGAAGAGGAAGGAAGGAAGGAAGGAAGGAAGGAAGGAAGGAAGGAAGGAAGGAAGGAAGGAAGGAAGGAAGGAGGAAGGAAGGAAGGAAGGAAGGAAGGAAGGAAGGAAGGAAGGAAGGAAGGAAGGAAGGAAGGAAGGAAGGAAGGAAATGAAAGGAAAGGAAGGAAGGAAAGAAGGGAAAGAAGGGAAGGAAGGAAGGAAGGAAGGAAGGAAGGAAGGAAGGAAGGAAGGAAGGAAGGGAGGGAGGGAGGGAGGAAGGAAAGAAGGGAGGAAGGGAGGGAGGAAGGAGGAAGGAAGGAAGGAAATGAAAGGAAAGGAAGGAAGGAAAGAAGGGAAGAAGGGAGAAGGAAGGAGGAGGAGGGAAGGAAGAAGGAAGGAAGGGAGGGAGGGAGGGAGGAAGGAAAGAAGGAGAGGGAGGGAGGAAGGGAGGGAGGAAGGGAGGGGGAAGGGAGAGAGGAGAGGAGAGGAGAGGAGAGGAGAGGAGAGAGAGAGGAGAGGAGAGGAGAGGAGAGGAGAGGAGAGGAGAGGAGAGGAGAGGAGAGGAGAGGAGAGGAGAGGAGAGGAGAGGAGAGGAGAGGAGAAAAAAATAAAAAAGGTGAAGAAGCCCTGATCTGATCCAAAGCACTCACTTCACAGATGAGATCCCATATTCTACCAAGTTTTGTTCCATGTATTTGTTAATCATTTGCAAAAAGTATCAATCACACGAGATGACGTTCGTAACTGACAGCAGCAAGGATGGAGGCACAAGTCTGAAGGAGGGAATCACATGGAAAGCTCAAATAAGACATTATATTCAGCAAGCATGAAGAGATGTGGCTGAAAACATGACTAAAATGTGCTACCCTATTGGAAAGATGACGCGACTGAGTCACCATCAGGAAGACATTTAAGGAGTTTTCTGAGTAATAACATAAGCTTACACCAATCGTGAACATTCTCTAATCTGGCATCCCTTGTGACTAATCACGTGTACTTGCCATATAACCAGCTGGGGTTAGGGGTATAAGGGGGATGGGACAGTTTGTGATTATGGAGTACAATTTTTCTCTTTGTGAATGTGACCGGATTCAATTTAGTTCAACAAACCTTTAGTAATTACTTATAATATGTCAGACGCTATTAGGTGTAAGGGGTATGAACCCATGGCCTTGACCTTAGAAGCACTGAATAGACCCCAAATGCTCAAAGATGAACTCTTTGCTATTGTGAAAGAACAAAATAAGAGAGAGTAAAAGAGAATGAGCTGCTAATTATTTTTCTTTCCCAATAAAACTCCTCAGAGGAATGACACCAAGGTACAAGGCCCCATTCCCCACACTTCCAACTCTGAAATAGGGATAGAAACCACAAGGCAAGATTCAACCTGGAAAATACCTTCCAGGGGTAACAATAAGTCTCATCACAAAGATTTGGCAGCTAAAAGTGGCTTGGGGGGATGCCAAGAAAGATTCTAAGGATGATGATATTGGTCAGCAAATTGGAAAGGGAATTGCAATGCAATAAGGCAGCAAAAGTCAGTGCTAATGTGACTTTCAGAGCTTCTTCAGCAAAAGCGTCACATTGCAAGTTAGAAGAGTGATGATTCCCCTATATCTGGGAGGGCACACTTCCTGAGTTCAAATCTGGCCTCCAACACTTACCAGCTGTATGACTCTGGGCAAATCACTTTACCCTGTTTGCCTCAGTTTCCTCACCTGTCAAATGAGCTGAATTAGGAAATGGCAAGCCACTCCAGTATCTCTACCAAGAAAACCCCAAATGGGGTCATGAAGAGTTGGACACAACTGAAAAAAATGATTGAACAACCACAATTCTATAATCTTGTTCAGTAATTAATTTTAATGAGTTGGACTTCATATGTTCAGAAAATTCCTTCTTCAACCCAATATCAATTTAAATAATTTCCTCTAAATATATATAAATCAACATAAATCCTCCCTTAAAAAGGATTGAATTGATGACTACCCATTGTATAAGAAAACCTTCAGACACAAAAGTCACTCCTCAGTATTCCCTTCTCCAGACAATCCAACCCACATTCACTGACCTTTCTTTCATACATACCTCCTAGGTCCTATCCATTCCTTGTTTTTTTTATGATCTCACAGGATCGTGGCACTAAATCAAACCCTCTCCTCTTGTAAGGGAGTACACAGAGGTCCAGAAGGGAAAGGTATTTGTTCAATACTTTCCAGTGGCAAAGCTGGAAGTAAAAGAAGGTCTCCTGAGTCCAAATCCCATGTTCCTTCTACTGCCTCATGCTGTCTCCATGCTCCCAGTTCCACAAATTTCTATTCATCTGTAGGGTTACAAACTCATTACTATTACGTAATCATCTTTATCCTGTAGAGAAATAAGCTAAAGCTCAGCATGCCCCATTGCTGGTAATGGTAACGAGGGCTTGAACCCAGGGCCTCTGATACCAAGACCAAATCTGCAATGCTATGCTGTTTCTCAAGGATCATCTTCCAGTTTCAATTTCTTATACTTCTGACATTGCATCACACTTTTCTACTTATCTTTTTAGCAACAGTCTTCTTTCCATAGTACACTTGGCTGGAAACTAAACCAGACAGGCTAACCCTGCACTGAACTGTGTGTAATGAAAGAAGCAGTGATTTTTTTCACTCCCAATTGTCCTTGCTGTATGTGGTTCTGTCTCATCCATCAGCTCATCAGCAGTAACAGTGCTGGGTTAATCATTCTGTTTCTGAAGGTTCATATTCTCTAGAAGCAAGAGGAACAGGACACATGCTTACTTACACAATGTGTTAGAGCCAGGCTTAAAATTCAGAGGGCTTACTTCCATGAACTCCTACCAAGTCATATTTCTAGCTTTCCCTCACACTCTCCGTCATCTACTTTTCAGTCCTGCCAAAACAGAATTGCTAACTATTCCCCCAACTTGCTTCTTGTTCCTTGCTACCAACCAACCCTTACGCTGGCGATGCCTTTTCCCTTGTCATCTCTATTTTTCAAAAATGCGTCTATCCTTCAAGTCCAAATTCAGGTATCCACTCTCCATGAAGCTTTACTAGATCTCACCAGTGAGACACACAACTAATAAAACCGATATTGATATAGTGCTTTTCAAAATAAAAATTTCAAAATGCTTCATATGCATTATCTCACTTGAACCTCACAACAATCCTCTGAGATAGGTGCTAGCAGTATTATAGGAGATCAGTTGATCTCCACTAATAAGGAGAGAATCCCATGCCAATGGCCTTTGGGGTTAGGGTTACAGGATTCACTTTACAGATGCAGAAACTGAGAATTAGATTAAGTGACTTGCTCATGCTCACACAGCTAATGAATAACAGAGGCAGATTTGAACCTAGGTCTTCCAAACTCTAAGTTCAAAACTGCCATGTTGCCACCCTCTTTCCTCATATCTTTCATAGGCCTTTGTGTGTGTCTGTGTGTGTGTGTGTGAGTATAGATATAGATATAGAAAGACGCATAGATACAGATGCTATAGATATGGATGGTATACAAAGATATCTCATAGGAGATATATGGGTATGTATTATCATATATTCAGTATATATATATATATGTATGTGTGTGTATGTGTACAGTATATATATACTGTATATTGTGTATATATGTGTGCACATATATGCACTTGTGTGTATATATATATACATACACACATATGTACTGGATATATGATAATATATTCAAACTAGTCTTTCCCCATTAGCAGACTGTCTATGCCCTAGGTAACCCCTCCTCTATTTGGATTAACCCTTTTCCAGAACCTCCTATCTGTAGAATCTTCTATGACTATGCAGCGTTCCCTTGGGGATGCATGATGGAGGAGACTTTCTCCCCTCTACTTCAGAGATAATGTAGACATTCTCTAACAATTTCCTTTCAATTATGGTGACAAAGCTGGACCTAAAATGGAGATCTCCTGAGTTCAGGTCCCATGTTCCTTCTATTACCTCATGCTGTCTCCATGCTCCAGTTCCACAAATTCCTCTTAACCTGTAGGGTTAACCTGTAACCACAACTCCCTATATATACTAAAGGGTCAGCTTCCTCCCCTCATGCCTCTCCTTCCTACCCCTTTGATGTGTAACAGTATCTCTCTGAGGTCTGGTTGGTGATGAGGCACCCTTCCCCTCCACCAGGCCTAGCCCCATGAGCACATAGTCTTCTAAATAAATCTTTGTATTGAATGGGTTTTCCTGCTTTTTGCGTCTTCTTTCCTTTGGTACAGTGTCTTGTGAGATCTCTCAAAAAGCACTTGCATCCCCTTTCCTGGGCACTTGAGCAGCGGGGTATTAGCTGCTGGAACAATTGCAACAGTAACAGGGGCAGGAGCAGAGGCATCAGCACACTGGCAGAGAGAGAAAGAGTCATCAAAAGAGAGAGAGAGAGAGAGAGAGAGAGAGAGAGAGAGAGAGAGAGAGACAGAGAGACAGAGAGAGACAGAGAGAGACAGAGAGAGAGACAGAGAGAGAGAGATAGAGGGAGAGAGAAACCACCAGAAAGGAGAAAATCCGCTTGGCATTGATCAGGCTATATTCAGTGGACATAAAGTGAAAAATAACTAAGAGGAAACCCTGTTATGAAAATCCCAATGAAGCCTCTCATCCAATTGCAACCATTCTAAAATTCTTTGTTGCTTAGCAATCCCTTTCTCTGTGTGAATAAAACTGTCTGTTCTCTACCTGATTCATATTTGTACTCTGGATTCACTTTTTACTTCCTCTCCTGCTGAGGAGGATCCCTTAGATTAGAGGAAGAAATCAAATTATTCCCTCAGGAATCTGAGATAGAGATGGAAGTACTTTTCCTCTACTCAGGATACAGACAACCCCAAGGCAATAAACCCAAGGCAAACTGTGAAGATAGGACAGGGATTGGCAAAGGTCAACAACCCAAGTGATTGCAGCCTCATCGTGCGTGGCCGGCCACTATCCTAGACCAGCCGTGTTCTAAGTTAGGAGTCTCCAGCTTCCTAAGTTAATTTGTATTCCCTACCTGACACTGGAGGAGAGGAAGTGATCAGACTTACTGACTAATACTTTATCCCATCCTGTAAGACCTGGCCCTCTTCAGTCCTCTGAGTTTTTCTGAATCATTGAGAAAGGTGGAATTGGGATGTTCCCTCATGGAACTGCCTAGAAACTGGTACGTGCCAACTCCTCTCAGTAGCTTCTCCCAAGAAGCTTCCTCTTGCGTGGCCTAAGGACCATGGTGTTCAAGGCCTTCAGGCACATCTCTAGTGCATCTCTCCACTCCCCCTCCATTTCCCTCTCTGTAGGTGTCAGTCCCAGCCCAGGAGAGAGCTGGCAGGATACCCTCATTTTGGAAGTGTTAAATACTGCTTCAGCTTGGGAGGCACCTGCTGCTCTAAAACCCTCCCCTCACTGCCATCATCTGCCCCTCCATACTCCTATGTCATTTCAAAAGTGACAAATCAAAAGGGTCTGTTGCTTTCATAATAAACTGACTCATCTGGTTTTACTGCAAAGCTCTTCATGATCCCAGCAATGGATCATGAAACCATATTCTATTTTTTAGCATAGAGTCTAGATCATGTGACTGGCAAGATAGTAGAGTACTTGTTTTCTTCAAAGCTCTCCAACCCAAAAACTTCATTAAAAAAAAAATGATGGGTGGGATATAGATTACATAAAGCTGAATCCACCCACAAGATAAAGAGACCAAAACATAACACAAGGTTAAAACTCCTCAAAATACTATCAGTGTACTTCAAGACTTGGGCGGCTAGGTTGCGCAGTGGATCGAGCACCAGGCCTGGAGTTAAGAAGACTCATCTTCCTGAGTTCAAATCTGGCCTCAGACACTTACTAGCTGGGTGACCCTAAGCAAGTCACTTAATCCTGTTTGCCTCAGTTTTCTCATCTGCAAAATGAGCTGGAGAAGGAAATGGCAAACCACTCCAGTATCTTCGCCAAGAAAACCCCAAATGGGCTCACAAAGAACCAAACATGACTGAAAAAAGAAACAATTTCAATACTTAGAACACCTACTCAATGTTCCCAACCTCCAAACTGCACCACACTCCAAGCTGAGGCAGCCCAAATAATTTCATACACTTGTACCTCAGGATCTGGTTGCAAGGAGCATCCCACACCAGGGACTTATTTTGAACCTCTCATCACTCCACAGAAACAACATCCACTGAAGGAAAGGGAGAGCAAGTGGGTGAAGAGGTGAAAAATATCTGAGCATCACAGAGCACAGAGGGCTATGCAGATCTAGGTAGAGAGAAAGGCTTCTGAGCCAGAGGAAAAATGGACCAGAAACACAACTAAGGCCAATATCCTCCTCTCCAGACCTGAGAGGGTCCTACAGGCCTCAACATGAGGAGGCTCAGAATGCTCAGCCTCAAAGGGATCTATGCAGCACCAGAAGAGAGAGAGACCAAAGACTGAGGAGTGATACCGCAGACAAAAACTAAAGACCCAAAGGCCAAGGAGAAAGCAGTCTGAGTGAAAACCTAGCTCATGGCCCTGGAGTCAGGAGGACTTGAGTTCAAATCTGGCCTCAGACACATAACACTCCCTAGCTGTGTGACTCTGGGCAAGTCACTTAACCCCAATTGCCTCACAAAAAAAAAAACACACAAAACAAACTAGCTCCTAAGCAATAAAGGAACAGAGAGATTGATGAAGTCAGAAGGAAGAATGACCAAAAAAAATCAAATAATTCAGAACACTAAGAAAAAAATACATACTAAGAAGGAGAATGAACCAAAATTTCCCCAATCAAAAAGGGAATTCTGTGGGCTCCACAGGGAAAAAAATAGAACTAAAGTAAGAAACCCCAGAGTGGTTCATAAGAAAAATAGCATTTTTAAAAGAAGATGCCAGCAATGAAATTAAGAATTCAGAGCTCTCAATGCAGATTTTTTTAAAGTATAGAACTTAGAAGACAAGATGGAGAATGTCTCCGAAGAAATAAAGGCTCAGAGAGAGGTTTGGAATGCAAAAATACAGAGCGAAAGAAAAATTGGCAAGAAGCAAAAAGCAGCAAGGTGAAAAGAACATATGAATTCTATACAAGCCAAAGAAACTGACCTTAAAGATGGAATGCACTGAGACAACTTAAGGGGCGTAGGTCTCCTAGAAGAACATGACAAATCAGAAAAACCTGACTACCATATTGCAGAAAATAATAAAAGAAAATTTCCCAAAAATTATGAAAATAAGAGATCAAGAATAGATTAATTAACAAAATTCAGATGATTCTAGAAGCACAGGAGTTGCTGCTGTAATAATACAAATAAATAAATAAAAATTCAGTGTTAAGAGATGAGGATAGATAGGCTGCTCTACCTTTCCCTTCTCATCTCATTCTACTACCCTCTACATAGTCTAAACACCAGTAAAACTGGCCTGCCCACTGCTCTGTACATGCCTACTGCTTTCCCACCTCTCTGCCTTTATTCACACAGCTCTTTATTTATGGAATGCTTTTCCCTCACTGACAATTCAACCTTTAAAGTACAAATCTGATAATACCTTCTCCAAAAAGACTTTCCTCTGCCTGACCTCACTTAACCCTTTGCATCATTTCCATATTTTTTAAAATTTACTGAACTGAATTCCTTAATGTGAGACACTCCTGGAAAAGAAACTCACTCCACCAATTCAGATCAGCATTCATTTTTAATGACCAAGCTAAGACTAAAACCTAGACTCAATCCCCATCCAAATGGGATAAGTACACTCCTCCAGACTCACTGGTCAGAGCTCAAGGAAAGTCTGTGCTCCCTAGAGCGGTGGTGGGGATTGAGAGGGGCAGATTATTTTCCAGGCCTCACCCTCTGGCCCAGGATATGGTTTTATTAATCTCTAATTTAAAAAAATAGCAACTCTGCATTCAGGTCTAGAGATTGGGTACATTTCATTACAGCTCCTAGTTATCCCTTCTACTATGGTATGACCCTTGACTTGTGTGATCAATGGAAATTAAAAGAGACAGAACCTCTCATGTTCAAAGGTCATTTAAACTAAGAAGTTCAGAGAACTGGAAACAGCAACCCTCACATGGATGAAAGTGGAAAAGAGGCAAATACATGCTTTATATGACAGAAAACTTCCCAACAGTTAGTGTTATCTTAAAGAAGAATGGGCTCGGGGCAGCTAGGTGGCACAGTGGGTAGACCACTGGCCCTGAAATCAGGAGGACCTGAGTTCAAATCTGGCCTGAAACCAAACACTTGACACTTACTAGCTGTGTGACCCTGGGAAAGTCGCTTAACCCCAATTGCCTAAAAAAAAATAAAAGTACTAAAAAAAAAAAAAAAGAATGGGCTGCCGAGAGAGATTGGGATTCACCTCATTAGAGGTTTGGATGACCATCTCTTGAGTAGCAATAGAAATGTTGGCCTAGAAGACCACTATGGTCTGTTCCAACTCAAAAATTCTTTGGTATCACCCATACACAAGTAACTATCCTTCATCAAAGGGAAATATGAGGCACCACCATCTTTCTGGTCATTTGGATTGGCAATATTAGCGTCCTTGGCTCCCCAAGCTCCCTCATCCCACATAATTAATTAGTAGCCAAATCTTACAATTTCTTGCCTGCACAGCTCTCCCATCTGTCCTCCTCATTTCACTCCCAGAATCACAATCCTAATTTAGGCCTTGATTCCTTCTTCCCTAGACGAGTTGGCAAAAGCACAATGATTAGATCATTGGACCTTGAATCAGGAAGACCCAAGTTCAAATTCTACACCAGATATTTACTAGTTGTGTGACCCTGAGCAAGGTACTCAACCTCTGCCCGGCTCAGTTTCCTCATTTATAAAATGAAGACAATAGCACCTGTCTCCTAGGATTATTGTGAGGATCACATTAGATATTAGGGATCACATGAGGGATTTGTAAGCCTTGAAGCACTATGTAAATGCTAGCTATCATCATCACCACCATCCCCTCTTAATTGATCTGGCCTTAATTTTCTCCCCCTCTCCAATCTTTCCTCTACTCAGCTATCAAAATGGCACAGGTATGAGACCATGTCACTTCCCTACTCAGGAAACTCCAATTTTAATAAAGTAAACTCTAGGGTAAATCTATCCTATTGCCTCTAGGATAAAAACATAACCTTTTCCTTTTGGAGCCTTCTACAACCTATCCTCAGCCTCCCTTTCCAGCCTTATTACACATTGCTCCCCTTCACACACTTAATGTTCTAGCCAAACCATCCTTTTGTTGCTCTTCACACCCTGAATTTCATCTTCTACCTCCATATCTTTCCATAAGATAGCCTCCATGTGTGGGAGGCATTCCCTCCTAACCTTTGCCTCTTAGAAACCCTCATTTCCTTCAAGGTTCAGCTCAAATTCCACCCTGAAACCTTTGCTGATTGCCCCTAGCTGCTGAAACAATTTCTCCCCAAATTACCTGTATTTAATTTGTACAGATTCTCCACATACTTTATATATGTCTGTTGTTTCTCCCAAAAGAATAGAAGATCCTTGAGGGCAGGCACTGTCTCTGTTTTCTCTTTACAACCCTAGCTTCTAGGGAGATGCGTGGCTTAATACAGTCTTGCAGATTGATTCACGGATTCATTGAAAACCATGTGCTAGGCAAGATCTGAGGTGAAAAATCTATACTGACTCCAAGAATCAGAGAAGGAGGTGGCCTTTGAGCTAGAGTGGACATGTCTATGGGAACATGGAAAGGAGATTCCTTCTCTCTGGTGTTGTCTTCACAAGCCGATTTATTCCTAAGCCCCCAAGTCCACATGACTGAGTTTATGCTCATCTCTGGTGAATTTTCAATGCTCCTTATCTGTGTGAGAGACTTCCAGTAAGTGACTATCTGGTGTTAATGCACTTTGCAAATTTAACAGGAATCTGAATCAGCAGAATGTTTGGGAAACATATATCAAGTAGGATAAATGCATTCCTGCAGACTTGTTTGGTCAGAGCTCAAGGAAAGTCTGTGCTCCCTAGAGGGGTGGTGGGGATTGAGAGGGGTGGATTATTTTCCAGGCCTCACCCTCTGGCCCTGGATGCAGTCTTATTGATCTCTAATTTAAAAAAAAAATAAAGGCAATACTGCAGTCAGGTATGGTGATTGGCAGATGGAGAGGGTAGCAATGTTCCTGCATTTCTTTTTGCTGCCTCTGCACTCAGTGTGACCAGTAGGAATGAGGGAAGGGAAACTTCTTTTGGGAAGTGGAAGCTTTTATTATGAAACAGTGCTGCATGGAATTCTTTAGCAAACAGAATGAGATTGGCAGGCATATAAGTTTCCTGGTCTGCTAAGTGTTCCCCAGGTCCTTCCCGCTCTGCTGACAGATGCTCCTGGATGCAGGCAAGGAAGGTAGAAGGATTGCAGATGTTTCTTGGAGTCCTCTTTCTAATTTGATAAATGTTTGCTTATGTATTTTGAATAGTCACAAGCTGAAATTTTTAGTTCTAGCCCCACTTTTCAGGTTTCTGAGGCCTGTGCTAATGTGTATCATGGGTTAACAAATATAGCTTTAGCTCACCTTCCAATGCTCTATGACAAGGGTTCCCTGGAGGAAGTCAACTCAAAAGATCCAATCATTAAATGTTCAGTGCAGATATTTATCCCTCAGAAATTGGCAAACGTGACAAAGCAGGGCTTGATTTATTATTTTGTTGATTGTGATCATGCAAGAAAGTGATAGAAAGGGTTAATAATGCAAATTAAATGTTAAAATGTGTCATAGATACATTTTCCCCCAGAGGGCCAGTTGTTGAACATTTTCCAGCAGCCTATGGATATGATTTCTTTTATCCTCACAATACTCCCTAGACATAAACTGAAGATAGTAATTCCTGCTTTCTGATGGAAAAGTTCCCAGAGAAGAGCTGTGATGTGGTAGGACCTATTCACACTTGTAAAGCCTAAACCTCATGTCTATTGCATAAATTCCAACCCTGCTGTAGCCATAGAATAATATAGTCTGAGAAAACAAAAAGAAACTGTCAAAGCAAAGAGCTGGTTTTAAGAATTTTTAGTTTCCTTTATCTCTTTTAGGATTTCTTATTTACATGCGAAAAGCCCATCAAGGAACAACCTTCTTATTTGAACTATTCAAGTATTGAAGTATAAAAAAAAAAAATTACAGAGCACAGGAATGACTGTAGGCTTTAAGCCTAGCTCTGGCTTTATTGTAACTAGCTGTGTGACCCTGGGCAGTTCTCTGGGCCTTACCTGTAAAATGATGGGAGTACCCAGGATGATCTCTTTCACTTCTAATATCCCTTCCTGTTCTAACTTTCCTTGACCGTAACTTCTTTTCTCACCCCTTTCTTATCATGAGACAGAGGAAATAAAAGGAAAGAAATTATCTTTTAAAAACACTCATCTCACAAAAGTGATTATTTACCCACAAAAAAAAAACCTAAGAAGACTTATCTGGAAGATTAAATATAACCAAATTCTCTCCTCCAAAAATCACATGCAGTTTGGAGCAATTGCAGCCTGGCTGCCTAAAGTGAGTCAACTACAATTAAGTTATTGAAAGTCTAATAATTACCTTGCTGTTTATCTGAGCAAAAGCAGTGATCAAAAAATACACGGCCCAAGTTGAAGGCCTTACATCCTGAATGATGAAAAAGCTTATGGTTTGAAAAGTATGGCTGGTCTTGGAGCTGCCTGGGGGATGGAAAGAAAGAGAAGGATCTAAGAAAAGGATTAAATTAATACAAAAGCAAGGGAAATTCAGAGACAATCAGGGTGCTGTGTATTGAACAAAATAGCAGTAATTTGAAAGAACCCTTGAGCTGCGGAGGTGCTTCAAGGAGAGTAAATTTGATCAGGAACCAAAGGGGTCCAGAAAGAATGAATCTTCCTTTCCCAGGCTTCCAAGAGAAATAGCTTAAGCTCGGCTTAAAGGATGGGAGGAAGGGTCAATTATTAAAGAACAGCAGAGGGACCCAAAGAACCCAGTCACAGGAAAAGCCATCAGACCTAGAGGTGATGTAAGAGTATTCTGAAAAAGACGGGGTGATTCTTTAAGATGCATCTAATTGAATTGGGCCTATTCAGTATGTATATCTATATATTTATCTATATCTATAGCTTTATATCAATCTAACTAGATAGATAGACGATAGATAGATAGATAGATAGATAGATAGATAGATAGATAGATAGATAGATAGATAGATAGATAGATAGATAGATAAATCTATATATAAAATGAGACAGCTGGTGGCTAAGTGGATAGAGCACTGAGCCTGGAGTTAGGAAGACCAGAGTTCAAATTCAGCCTCAGATACTTCCTAGCTCTATGACCCTGGGCAAGTGACTTAACCTCTGAGTGCCTGACAAAATGGATCCATTGAAAAAGGAAATGGCAAACTACTGTAATACCTTTGCCAAGGAAACCCCCAATGGGATCATGAAGCATTGGACACAACTAAAACAATTCAACAACAACAACATATAGTCTGGACCCAAAGATTCCCTTGCACTACTCAAAAATAATTAGTGAATTTTGAAGAGTTGGGAAGGGGTGTGCTGTACTATATTGAAAAAGGTTGGACAAAGCTACTATATTATAGAAAATATCAAGGTTTTGAATCTCACAGAGAGTTTTTGGCCAGGAAACCCCTGGTCTCCCTCCTAGTGGGAGTGAAGAACTAAAAAAAGTGGCATCTCAAACCAAACTGGAAGTCCTTATTTTAGAGGCTGCTCTAAGCTTCCTTCCCACCACCCCCTGATTCAGAGATGAAGGCACAATGCAGATTGATTTGCTGGCTAGGTCGGCCTTATTGGAGAGGAGAAGAAGGAAAGAGTATTGCTGACGAATTTAAAATGTTGCCTCTGCCTTTATGTAAAGAGTTGCTAGGCATGAATGATAGGAGTAAATGCTCTCAATGTTTCTTTTTCTCCAAAAGTATCCCCAGAAAACTGTTTATTAATAGTACACCCTACCACTCCTATGAACATTCTACTATTTTTGATTTCAACAGCCTAAGAAATGAACCTGGACCCAATATTAAACATCAAAAGTTGGATAATGAACCCTCTAAAGAAAATGAAAGATGTGAAAAGAGGGGTTTAAAGGGAAGAATATTAGGGACAGAATAGTCATAAGCAAAATGAGCTTAACAATGAGGGGTGAATCATAAAGAGAGATTAAAAAGAAAGTGAAAGAAAGAAAATATAAGGGGCAGCTAGGTGGCACAGTGGATAAAACTCTGGGCCTGGAGTCAGCAGGACCTGAGTTCAAATCCGGCCTCAGAGACCAGACACTTGACACTTACTAGTTGTGTGAACCTGGGCAAGTCACTTAACCCTAATTGTCTCACCAAAAAAGAAAGAAAATATAAGAACCAATGTCTAGGGTCTGGACTGGATGAAGAGACAAAGGGCTAAAAAATGAGATCAAACCAACTAGTGTTGATTCCATTCTTTTCCCTTCCCCAGGATCTTTTTCTTAATAAACAGAAGAGAAGAAAAATTAGAAGAGGATAAATTGGGTGAGAAAACACAATTAACAATAATGACCTAAAATACTGTGAATGTGAAGAGGACAAACTCACCCATAAAACAAAAGAAAGCAGAATGAATTAGAAAGCAGAATGCAACAGGATGTTGTTTACAAGAAATACACTTGGAAAAGAAAAGATTTAAACAGTAAAAATTTTCTCAGAAAAGGCAAAAGTAAAAGTAAACATAGTTAAAAACAATAAGTAAGGTTATTATGTGTATTTCAAGTTGACAAGATAATGAAATAATGCTGTTGATAATGATGATAGCAAACATTTATATGGCACTCTAAGGCTTGCAAAGCACCTTATACATAATATCTTATTTTATCTTCACAATAATCCTAGGAGTTAAATTCTATTGTTATTCTAATTTTACAAATGAGGAAACTGAGGCAGATAGAGGTTAAGTGACTTACCCAGGCTCACAGAGCTAGTAAGCATCTCAGGCTGGATTATGAACTTAGGTCTTCCTGACTCCAGGCCCAGTACTCTATCCACTCTGCACCCAGCTGCCTCTAATATCAACACACACATTAGATGTGTGTGTGTGTGCATATACCATTATGTAATATATCATATATCATAACTTAATGGCATAGCATCTAAATATTTAAAGGAAAAGATAATTAAACTACAGGCTAAAATAGATAGCAGAAATAGTGTATCCCTTGCAGACTTATATGAACATATGAATTTATATACACATATCCTGTATATACACATACACATATATAAAGGAAATTAAGGAACTGAATATTTTTTTAGAAAAACCATATATAATAGACATCTGGTAATTAATAAATGGTCATTGAAAAGACTATGGGTATTTCTCAGTTTTGTATAGCACCTTTACAAAAACTGGCCATTTGCTAGGGCAAAAGCATCACGAACAAACGCAAGAAAACAGAAGTAGTAAACATGTCCTTTACTGACAACAAACAATAAGATTATAATCAACAAAGAAAATATAGGATTCAAATTTAAAAGGATATTAAATAACACAAACCTGAAGAATAAATCATAGAAAAAATAGATTTTTATCAAAGAAAATTTTTATTAATGAAAATAACAATAATGACACAAGGTAGCAAAATGTGGGGATATAGATAAAGCAGTTTTTAAGGGAAAATGAATATCATTAAGCATTTTCATCAACAAAAAGGAAAAAGAACAAATCAACTAATTGGTCATACAACCAAAATAATTAGAAAAGAAACAAATCAAAATCCCTCAACCAAAAATAAAACAAAAATTCTGACAAAGAAGAAAAAAAGTTTAAAACAAAATGATTTACTTCAAAATATATGAACTATTAGTTAATTTAATAAAAAGGAGAAATTATCAAAATTTAAAAGGAAAAATGAGAATTCACAACAAAGAAAAAATAAAGAAAATATTTAGAAAATTGTTTGCCCAATTATATTCCAATAAAACTCATAGATGAAATGAATGTTTTTAAGAATTTAAAATTCTTAGCATAAGAGCACAAGAAATGGAGAATTTAAATAACACTAAACTAAAAAAAGAAACTGAATAAGCCATAAATGAACTCCTAAGGGGAAAGGGAACAGGCCCAGATGCATTTACAAGAGAATTCTATTAAAAAAAATTGCTAATTCACTCTAATATTACATAAATTATTTGTAAAAGTAGTAAAAGAGGAATCCTACTAAACTTATTTGAGACAAATACAGTCCTGATGCCTAAACCAAGGAAAAATAAAGCAGAGAAAGAAACTACATACCAATCTCTAATAAATATTGATGCCAGTATGTTGACTAAAATATTATCTAAGATACTGCATATTAAAAAGTTATACACAATGCCAAGTTTGGATTTATAACAAGAATGCAAAGTTGGTTCAAAGTTACGAAAACTAGAAACTTAATAGATTATCTTAATAATAAAAATAATTTAAAATCACATTATATTAATAAGTATAGAAAAAAGATACTTGTTAAAACATAATACCCATTCATCTTTAGAATATTAAAAAGTATAAGAATAATTTGTCCTTTCTTTAATATGGCTTGCCGAATCTATCTAAAACCAAGAGCTAACATCTATGATGGAAAAATGCTAAAGGCCTTTCAAATAAGATCAATGGCAAAGTGAGGCTAATTGTTACCACTATTATTTTATACAGTTCTAGAAATGTCATCTATCGCAATAATATAAGATAAATAGAGGAAATATGCCAGTCAAGAAGAAGTCACAAAATTATCACTTTGTGTAGATAATATGGTTCCTTAGAGAACCCTAAATATTCAGTGAAAAATTCATTGAAATAATCAATAACTTCAATAAAGTAGCAGGATATAAAATAATTACATAAAAATCATTAGCCTTTTTGTATATGATCAAGAAAACTAAGCAGGAAGAATAAGAAGAAGAAATTTCATTCAAAATAAATACAAAATATAGAAAATAGGGAGTCTACTTAAACATGGGAATTACATAAAGACAACTAAAAACCCTCTTTACAGGCATAAGGGAAGATTTACATAATTGGAGAAATAGTAGTTTTTCATGGTTGGCTGGGTCATGTTAATATAGTAAAAATGAGAATACAACCTAAATTAATTGACAGCTTTACTGCCATAACAAACCACAAAAATTTTATTTTGTAGACTAGACAAAATAATAACAAAATTCATCTGGAGAAAAAAAGGTTTCTTGAAACTGAATGAAAATAATGGGAAAAAAAAGGAAGGGAGCCTAGTAATCATAATAATCATTATTAACAGCTAACATTTATATGCTAGCTAGGATTCATATGTTAGCAACTAGATGGAACAGTGAATAGATCACCAGTCCTGGAATCAGGAAGACCTGAATTCAAATATGACTTCAGATACTTACTAGCCATGTGACCCTGAGCAAGTCACTTAACCCTGTTTGCCTTGGTTTCCTCATTTGTAAAGTGAGCTAGAGAAGGAAATGGCAAACCACTCCAGTATCTTTGCCAAGAAAACCCTAAACAGGGTCACAAAGAGTCAGACACGAATCAATAACAAAAACATTTATGCATGTTATCGTATGTGTGTGTATAATCTCACAACTGAAACAACTGAACAACAACAATTATATAGCACTTACCATGTGCCAGGCACTGTGCTAAGTGCTTTACAATTATTATCTCATGTGATTCTCACAACAGTCCTGAGACGTAGGTGCTATTATCCCCATTTTACAGATGAGGAAAGTGAAGCAAATAGAGATTACGTGACTTCCCAGGGTCACATAGCTAGCAACTACCTAAATTCAAATTTGAACTCAAGTCTTTCGTACTCTAGTCCCAGCACTCTCTCCACTATGCCTCCAACATGGCGTCTGCCTAGCATCACCAGATCTTAAACTACACTACATAGCAATAGTACTAGGAAATACATTACCAGCTTAAAAATGGAAAGGTTGAGCAATGGAACAGATAAGATATCTATGGTCCTCAAACACAGTAACAGAGGGTTAAATAAATGCCAGTTTTGGGGGGTAAGGAGTCTCCTTTGAAAAAACTGAGAACTAGAAAGCAATCTGCCCAAAAAAAAATAGATTTAAACCAAGATTTCATACCATATATTATAGTATATGGTCCAAAGGGACCTAAATAGAAAATGTCATCTAATAAACAAAATTAAGGAGATTTCAACTAATGATAGAGGACTGGGAGAAATTCTTGATCCAACAAGGGATAGAAGAGATCACACGAAATAAAAAGGACAATTCTGATTACATAAAATTGAAAAACTTCTGCACAAACAAAATCAGTGCAATTAGAAGGTAACAGTTAACTAGAGAAAAAATTTTTGTACAAATTTCTCTGATAAAAGTCTGATATCTAAGATATAAGAAGAATTAATAAAAATATGTAAGCATAAGAGCCATTTCCTAACAAATAAATAGGCAATTTTCAAAAGAAGAAATGCAGGCTATCAATAGTCATATTCTTAAATGCTCCAAGTCACTAATAAAAAGAAAAATGCGAATTGAAATAAATCTGAGGTTTCATTTCATACCCATTGGACTGGCAAAATTGGCCCAAAAAAAGGAAAATGGCATCTGTTGGAAGGGATTTGGGGAAACAGATATACTTTTGGATTCACTTTCGGATGGAGTTGCTAATTAGTCCAACTCTTCTGGAAATCAATTTGGAATTATACCCAAATAGTCACTAAACTGAGCATATCCTTTGACTCAGAGATGCCAGAACTTGGCATACACCTCCAAAGAGGTCAAAGACAAAAGAGAAAGACAATATTTATAAAAATATTTCTACCAGTACTTTTTTGTTGCAGCCAAGAACTGGAAGTAAAGTGGGTGCCCATCAACTGTCAAATGGCTAAACAAATTATGGTATATAAGTATAATTATTTACAATCTCTTAAATATTTTTGTCAGTTGGTTTTAGCTTCCATACTAATTTTTCTTATTTTCTTTTCTTAAAATTTTGCTATATATTTGAATACTTGTCAATACAAAGCAGGATAAAGTTTATATTTAAGAATCTCCTGACCAGTTAAGTGGGTCAAAAGAATAATACAAATTCATGCTTCCAACAGTTGTTTTTGGACACTTTCCTGTTCTCAATCAATGATCCCATGATCCTATGGCCATATGTCACTTCTCTCTTGGTCTGGCCTTACAGAATTTTGGTTAATTTTTTTTTCTGAATCCTATTACAAAATTCCACCATCTGCCATCCCAGCAACAAATCTAGATTGATTGAAAGCTGGAGCTGAATTTAACACATCAATCTTATTCCTCACACCCATACATGCACATGTTCCAACGTCTCCATATTTAGCAATTCCCATTATATTTGATACTTAAATATAGGAATGTGTAACAAAATCAGCTTTCTCATTGAAATATTATTCATGTGAGCTGTCCAAAGATATATTCAAACTTAAGGAGTAGACTAGAGATAAGGCTACTGTGAGCCAGGGATAGTAAAATTTTCAAATGAGCTTTCAAATGAGTGAACTGGGAACTGGTGACATCCATGTTGTTTAGTATAAGGGGGAAAAAAAAGATTTTGAGTCAAATAATCAGATTTTAATCTCTAGTCTTCTACTTAGTACCTTGGGCAAGTCGCTTTCCCTTCCTGGGGACTCAGTTCCTGCATCTGAAATTTGAAAGGGTCAGATGATCTCTAAGGTTCTTTCCAGCACCATATCCTATTAAACCCATAATAATCATCATGCAGTTATACATACATACATACATATATATGAATATATATGTATATATACATTTAAAGTTCGCAATGTGAAAGTATTATCACCATTCTACAGATGAGAACACTAAGGCACAGAAAAGTAAAAGAATTTCCTGTTGTTATTCAGGTAAGTTAGGTCAGAACCAGGACTCTCAATCTCAGGACTTTTGATTGTCATTAAAAGCCCTTCAAAACCTGTCTCTGCATACACACATGTGGATACATATCCAAACATATGTGTGCACACGCACATGCATGCACACACACACACACCTTTCTAGTCTTCTTTATACCCTACACCCACATATTCTGAGAACGTGTAATAGTAGCTTCCTGATTATTCCTTGAACAAGACACCACCTTCAGACTCTGGACATTTTCACTGGCTATCCCCCATGACTAGATCTCTTTATCTCCTCCTCCTGTCTTCCCTAGCTTCCTTCATATCTCAGCTAAAATTCCACCTTCTACAAAAAACTTTACCAATCCCTCTTAATTCTAGCACTTTCCTTCTATTTATTATTTTCAATTTATCCCATATATAGTTTGCTTTGTAAATATTTATTTTCATGCTGTCTTCCCCATTGGATTGTAAGCTTCTTGTGGGCAGGGACTGTCTTTTGCCTCTTTTTGTAACTCTAGTGCTTAGCACATAGTAGGTGCTTAATAAATGCTGAATAATTGGTTGACTATACATAGTTATTTATGTATTGTCTCCCCCATTAGACTGTGAGATCTTTAAAAGCAGACAGTCTTGCTTGTATTTGTATTCATAGCACTTAGCACAGTGCCTGACATAGAGTAAAGAAAACTTAATGCTTTCTACATCTGTCACTGCTGAACCTCAGATTACATGCGTGGAGGAGAGTGAGGAGGAAGGAAGAAAGGGATACATTCCTGAATGACACTGTGTAACTTATAATCTCATACCTGCCTGCACTGTCTACGTTCTTAATTGGCTGCAGTCACTTGTATGGGAAAATAAGTTAAAAGGACCGCTACTTCTTGCCTGGGATGAAGCAGGACACGAGACACTGAGAGACTAGAAGACATGGAAAGAACAAATTAAGAAAAGGCTTTTCCCTTCATAACAACCCCATTAGGTTGTGTGTGTAAATGGCTTGTGTATGTGTGTATGAGAAGTGGGGTTGGAGGGGAAGGCACTGTGACTCCATTTTCCTAGGGGACCTGAGGTGGCAGGCCCAGAACAGGCCACAGCCATCCAAGAATCTGCTAAGAATCGTCTCTACCACACTTCTCTCTCCTTTTAAAATGAAAATACAAGCTGTTCACACACACACACACACACACACACACACACACACACAAACATACACGCACTCCAACCAGATATTCACCCTTTCAACACATCATCATCATTCACACCTTACTGTGAATTACTTTAATTAGATCTTCAAATTGGCTAAAGCTGCCACCTGGAGAAATGAGAGCTTTTAGTTCAGAGTGTGTCTTGAGAGAGGAGCAAGGAAGGAGAAGCAATTTTGGAGCATGAGGCACCTTGGATGACAGGTGGAAACCTGAATGGGGTGTTACAGCTGGAGTTTTGGACAGCAACAGAGAGCAGCATGAGCGCACTGAAGAAGATGAAGGATGGAAGAGGAGAGCAAGAGGGATGTCCAGACATCAGAAACATACTGCAGTTACTTTGCAGTTTTACTCAGGACTGCAGGCTCTGTGAACCAGTGAAAATTGGTTGAATGCCCCCTTTCACACGCTGAGGTAGGTAGACAATGTCAGGGCATCCTGCATAAATATTGCTCAGAGAACCAATATCTAGCACATGGAAAAAGAATTAGGATTTTTCTTCTTAGTCCCAGAAGACAATACTAGGGGCAATGAGTGGAACATGTAGAAAAATGGATTTCTGCTTCATATAAGGAAAGTATTCTAACAATAATAGCTATAAGTCAATAGGTATTATGGCCCCATGCTAAACTTTGGGTATACAAAGAAAGGCAAAAATGAAAATTAGTCCCTGCCCTCAAAGAGCTCACAATCTAATGGAGGAAACAACATGAAAATAACTCTGTACAAACCAGCTGTATACAGGATAAATAGGAAATATTCAACAGAGAAAAGGCATTAGGTTGGGAAGGGCTTACTGTAGAAAGTGGGAGCAAGCTTTCTATCACTGAATGTCTTCAAGTAGAAGTTGGTTAAATAGTTGTCGGGGATGGTGGGGATGGGGAGAAGAGGGAAAATTCCCTCTCAGTTATGGGACTGGAGCAAATGACATGAGTAGTTCCTTACAACTCTGAAATTCCAGTTCTTTTTTTAATCCTAAGTATATTTTTTCAATCAGCAAAACTTGGCTGTGACCTTTTCAGAGTTTTTCTTCTGTTTCTTTCCTTTTTTCATTTTTTTAACTTAAAATTTTGTTTTTACATCACATTTCTGTCCATCTCTCTTCCTCTATCCCCACCCTTGTAAAAAAGAATTTTCAAGAGGGAAAAAAACTAAAGAAAAAAAAGCACAGAAAAACTCACCACCATATCAACTGAGTTTAAACCGTACATTCAGTGTTCCATGTCCATAGTTGCCCACCTTTTGTAAGGAAAGAGATGAGGCAATCAGGGTTAAGTGACTTGCTCAGGGTCACACAGCTAATAAGCCTCTGAGGGCAGATTTGAACCCGTCCTCTTGACTCCAAAGCTGACACTCTACCCACTGTACCCCCAACCTGCCCCAAATTGCACTTCCTCAATGAGATTCTGACTCTGTGATTCTGTAATTCTATGATGCCCCACAGTATGTGTTTGCTATCATAACCTTCCCTCTTCTAAATGTTAAAAATCTGGGGCAGCTAGGTGGCACAGTAGATTACCAGCCCTGGAGTCAGGAGGACTCAAGGAAATTCTGCACTTTTTTTCCAAGAACTGAAGTAGACCATCTTTTTGTATGCATTTAAAAATATGTCCCCTTTTTACTATAATCATTTGTCTTACAGAATTTGGAATTCAATTTGCATGATTTTGACATATATTCTTCAGTTCTCCATCATGAAACCATACTTTGCTCACACTGGATATTAATCATCCCTTTGATTAACAACACATCTTTCCAAGTCTTTCCTTGTTATAGCCCATAGAATTTTTTTCCTTCCCATTCAATACATTTCACATTTATTCATGGCAGCTTTTTATTTTTAAATGTTCACTTCAAAACAGAGAGGAGAGTGATTTATATTGCTATTTGGGTCCTGGCCACCTCCACTCTCAGCTTATAGTGAAAAAGCTATAATCTCGATGTTTTCAATGTATCTTGCCAGAGTGGTTTCTATAAGAAAGGAAAACATATAAAGAGGAATAGAGAGGAAAAGAGGGGCGGCTAGGTGGTGCAGTGGATAGAGTACAGCCTGAAGTCAGGAACACTCATCTTCCCGAGTTCAAATCTGACCTCAAAAGATTACTAGCTGTGCAGCTCTGGGCAAATCACTTAGCTTTGCCTGCCTCAGTTTCCTCATCTGTAAAATGAACTGGAGAAGGAAATGGCAAACCACTCTAGTATCTTTGCCAAGAAAACCCCAAATGGGGCATGAAGAGTTGGACACAACTGAATAACAATAACAAAAGATTTGGAAAGGAAATAGAATGTGGTGTTTACATTTAAACTTTCTTTTCCTTTCAATTTTCAGGTTTGTGGTTTAAACACAGTGAGCAGATGTTGTCGTCCCCATTCTATTGCTCTAGTTTCTCCCAAAAGGGTTAGAAATGTATTTGTCCCCTAGCAAGATCTTAAATGCCTTACATCCTGGCAAAACTTGTCAGTAACCCCTGAGAGATTGGAAGAAACAAAGGTAAGTTCATTTCATTTTATTTTTCAATTAACAAGCATTTATTTTCTTGTTCTCCTACTGCTCAATTTAAAAAAAAAAATCCAGAACAATTGAAATACATTTTCAAGCAAAACAAATTCTCACCTTGTCCATGTCCTCATTTGACATCTTAAATATACCACCTCTTTGTCAGGTAGCAGGAAGCATAGACAGATCCTCATCAGTCATGTCAAGTCACCAAGCAGTGCATTAAGTGCTTCCTAAGATTCAGGCACTATGCTAAACTCTAGAGCTACAAATACAAGCAATAAGGTACCCAACATTGAGGCATGACAGACAAAGTCCAGACAGTCAGGAACACAGACTAAAATTTGTGCATCATAGAAAGGGCGGTATACTATGGGAAGATCAGAAAGGTGAGAACAACTATTAGGATGAATAAAATGAGCCCAAATGAAAGCCACCTTTATTCTAAATGAAAGAAATTCAGTTCAATTCAATGAATAAATGTTCATTATTTGAACTGAAAGAAATATTCTTTAAAAGTCTCCTACAGCACAAACCAATGTTTTTATGCTTTTGTAATTCTTTTACAATGTATACTATTATTTTAAATCAAACAAATCCCATTTTAGAGATATGATCTATATTAAGGAACATCCTACATTCAAACTAACACCATAATAATACCAACAAATATTTCTATAGCTCATTAAGGCCCACAAGTACTGCCCTAAAAATAAATATTAATCAAGTTTCCCAAAGTTCTATTATGACCCAAGAGGTTAATTAATCTGTAGGCAATGCAATGGAAGCAAGGCAGAGAGCATTATACAGCCCATGTATAAGATAATGGTACATCCGATGTAGTTCTAGCCACTGAACCTCAAAAAAGAAATCATGGACCTGAGACATCTCCAAAGAACTAAAATGATGATAGGACACAGTAAAACTAAGGAGAGAGGAAAGTGTGCTGAAAGAGCTTAGGATACCTGAGTCCTAATCCCTGCTTGGCTCTCAACTAGTGGTATAGCATCTACTTCTTTATATGTCAAATGATTGGATTCATAATCTTTTTTTTTTTTGGCTAGGCAATGGGATTAAGTGACTTGCCCAGGGTCACACAGCTAGTAAGTGTCTGAGACTGGATTTGAATTCAGGTCCTCCTGACTCCAGGGTTGGTGCTCTATCCACTGTGCCACCTAGCTGCCCCTCAACTTCATAATCTTTAACATCTCTTCCACTTCTGACATTCTATAATTCTAAAAGATAGAGTAAAAAGAAAAAATAATAAGAAGAGTATAGATGAAGTCTGAGAGGGAATTAGTTCAAAGTATAGAAAGAAAATCATGAAACTTCCACAGTATTAAATTAAATCAGGCTTAATCCCTAAATCCCTAAATTTGGAAATCTGAAGAAGCTTGTAACAAATAGAATTAAGCACAATTCAATACAGCAAGTATTAAACCTATGGGACTACTTATTCCAAATGATGATACAGATGGAAAAACATCAATTGGTTCAGATAGATTTAGCTATCCTTTGGTTGATAGATAGAGCAGGACTTTAAAGGAATTTCTAAATTGGTCAGAATCTTGGCCCATTCAATCTAGGATTTCATCACTGACCATGGCATCAAGGGGCATTTTTGTACAACCACACTAGTCACAAAATGTACCTTGAAGCCACTGTGAGAGATAAAATCCTAGATTGAGTAGGTAAAGAGTCTGATCCAAGTTGGCATTCTTATATCCAATGATGATGTCAGCATTGTCTAATGAAAAGAGCATAAGCCTGGGAGATAACATCAGGAAAACAGGTTTTTATTGACATCAGGCAAGTGACTTCTTTCTGAATCTCACTTTCCCCAAATGAAAAATAAAAGGGTTGGGCTAGTCAAGAACCAAGGACCCTTTCTAACTGTAGCATTCTCTTATAGCTCTAGGTTGGTGTCCTTAGAAATCTTGGTTATAAAATCTCCGGCACTCGACACAGTATCTTATAAATAGTGGATACTGAATACATATTTTTAAATAAATAAATAAATGATTTAATAATAATTAATCATATCATACATGAAAAAAGGAAAAAAAACCTGAGCTAAAAAAGCAAACAAAAAAATTTACTTTGCATCTAACACTTTTGGGAAGAAATTTTAATGTGAGCCTATTTTGAAATCATGAAAAATCAACTGAATGAATGTGTATATGTATGACATTCTCACAAGATGACAAAAGCAGCTGGTATCTCCTTGGCAAGTTTACTGGTAAAACTTGCTGCTGTCTGGGCATCTGGCTGCCTTGTCAACTATGTCTGTGCTATTTTCCTTCTACCTTGGTTTAACTCACAGAAAAATCAAAATTCAGGGATCTGCTTTGGCAAAAATCACCTTTCAGTAAATTCCAAATTCACCAGAACAAAGGATATGCCACCCAGTACAAGAAATGATGTGCCCTGAGCTTTCCCTGGTGCAAGTTGGCTGGGGAGGGAATTACTGCCACTTGGACTAGAAACAGTTGAAAGGATTGTAAACAAAAGCTAATGATAAATGGTAATGTAGCAAGGGGGTGGGAGGTGTTTACTGGGGTGTCACAGGCATTGGTGATAGTCCCAGTTTTAGTTAACATCTTTATTAATGATGTGGTAGGAGGAGAAAACACTAACAACACATTCAATAAATGTAAAGAGGTTGCTAAATCAGGAGGTGTTGAAAACAACACAAAGGCCAAAGAAATAAAGCAAGACAGACACGATCCAGAGTCTGCACAGAGAAGAGGAGGATGCCTCAATAGGGTTTTTGAAAAAGGTTTTGAAAAACCTAATGCATCCAGAGACTAGCTAACCATCAAGGGAAAGAAGAGAACACACAACATACCCTTCACTAGAATGATTTGCTCTACATGAAACAATTTGCTTATCAGCGGGTAACTCAATTCAATAAGTGTTTATTACATGGGAGACAGTATTATAGATGCTGATGTTAGAAATATAGAAACAAGAATCCTTAAACATATGAAGTTGATATTCTCCTTGGGCACAGAGGGTTAAGAAGGAGGATGTATACAGGTAAGTAAATCCAAAATGGTAAATGCAAACTAATTGGTGGGGAGCTGCACTAACAACAGGGAGAATCAAGAAAGGCTTGATGTGGGCTGAGTCTTCAAGTGAGCTGAGGATTCCAAGAGGCAGAAGTGGGGAGGGAGATCATTCCAGGCACTGCGGACCGTGGCAATAAAGACACAGGCAGCATCAGGAGACGAAATGCCATGTAGAGCAGGGAATGACATCAAGATGATTAGTTTGGCTGGAAATTCAAATGTGTGAGAGAGAATAGTCTGAAATTAGTCTGGAAAGAGAGATTGGCACCAGATTGTGAAGGCTTTCGGTGCCAAACAAAGGAGTTTGCACTTGATCCTATAATAAGACATTTAAATAACACTTTGAGGTTCACAAAGCACTTCACATACATTATGTCATTTAAGCAACAGAGATACATTGAATTTTCTAGAACAGAGGAATGACATGGTTGGGCTTGTGTTTTAGCAATGCCAGTTGACCAGCTATGTGGTAGATGGAGACAGTAGAGACATGAGGCAGGAAGACTGATTCAGAACATATTGAAATAGTAAAGGCAAAGATGATGAGGGTTTGAACTAAGGTAATGGTCACGTACGCAAAGAAAATGGAACAGAGAAATTGAAGAAGTAGAATTGATAAGAGCTGGAAACTGGATTTTGGGGATGAAAGTGAATGAAGAGTGGAGAATGACTCCTACGTTTTGAACCAGAGTGCCTGAAAGAACAGTAGTGCTCTCTACAGAACTGAGAAGGAGGAGTATTAGGGGGAAAGATAGTGCCTTCAGTTTGCGCCACACTGAGTGTAAGATACCCAAAGGACATCCAGGTAGGAATATCTATCAGGCAATTGGAGATGTTGGAGTTGAGGGCTGGATATATGGATTTGGGAGTCATCTGCATCAAGATGGTGGTTATAACTATAGGAGATAATGAAAATACTGAGAGAGAGCACGTAAAGACAGGGGAAAAAAAGGTCTCAGGATAAAGCCCTGGAATTGACTCAAATTGTAGGGGCAAGAAATGAATACTCCTGCAAAGGAGACAAAGAAGAAAAAGTCAGTCAGGAGATAGCAATGTCACAAAAACCCAGGGAGGATAGAGTATCCAGAAGGAGAAAAAAGTCAAGCATTACTGAGATCAAGAAGGATGAGAACAGAAAAGACCATAGGATTAGCAATTAAAAGATCATTGGTAATCTTGGAGAGATCCATTTCAGTAGAATGGTGTAGTCAACAGTCGTGACAAAGTAGATGCAAGATTGTATACATTTTTTTCTGTGAAAGGATGGCGAATAATAGGTTAACAGTTTGAGAAAATATATTTTCTTGATATGTGATTGAATATTGAGGTAAGACTTAAAAATGTTCACTGAAACATGGAGAACAGCACTGTAAGGACAGAAAGAAGAAAAGCAACCCACTCCCAATGCTTTGTGAGCAACATGGTTTCAACATGTCATATGACTTCCAGTGTCTAGTCTCAACATTGCTGAGTTATTGTGGACTTTATTTTCACCACCTGCAATACTAGGAAAAATAATCTTAATCTCCTTATCTCACCAGAAGTCAATTCAACAAACATTAATTAATCAAACATGCACTGGTTGCAACCTACATGCTTGGAGTAATATGCACATAAGAGTTTCACAGGATGGGCTGTGGTCTATGTTATTGGAAGGAGCATCCATATTAATGAGATCACAGATCCATTTTAGTTTTTGGATACTGATAGAATGACGTTTTGTTTTTATTATTAATTTGGTGTGTTATGCTCATTGTTTTCCTGATATTGAACCATTTTCGCATTCCTGCTATAAATCAACTTGATCATAACAAATGGTTTTATTGATTGATTGTTACATTGATTTTGCAAGTATTTTATTTATATTTTTCCATCAATCATCTTTAGTTTAATGAAATTGTCCCATAGTCTTTTTTTTAAACTTCATTATCCTTCTTTGGTTTGGGACTCAGGATCATAGTCACAGAAATTGGATAGAATACCTTCTTTCTCTACTTTTGAAAGCAGTTCACAAGATACAAGGATTATTTGTGATCATTAAAATCCACTCATGAATTTATTAGGTCCTGGTATCTTTTTTTTTTCAAACATAATAAGTCATTATTGGCCTATTCAATTTTGTATTCTGATTTTTTTTATATATCTATTTATTTTGTCTATTTCAGTATGTATCGGTATTAATGGGTTGCCATTTATAGATGTTATAAATCACATAGTTTTTAGACTCTCTATAAACATCAATTTAATTGCTAATATTCAAGAAATGAGCTTCTTGCTTAATTACCAAAAAACTCACGGGCAACTGAAGGAACTGAATCAAACAAAATATTGAAATTATTACGATAGAGAAAAATAGAAGATATAAGGATATTACAGATAAATGGAAGGTTGTTACATAGGTTACCCTTGGAGAAACAAATAAAGAAGTATGTGAATTTCATTTTTTGGAATGCCCAAAGACAACAAAAAACATTTTATCAGATACTTGACCAAACCTCCCTGCTGGGGTCACAGTGAGAATGAACAAAAATATTATCACAAAGATACCAGAGGCTTATGTGTTAACAACTATGGCAGAAAATGAGGAAGTAGGAACATTTTTTAAAAAGCCATTATATTGATGCTCTTTTCTTTTTATAAAATATCATTGTGACTTGCTGTAACCACCACCTCCTCTCACAATAGAACACTCCCTACTCTTTAGGAAAATCACTTTGGCAAATGAGTAAAGGACTCATTCTAGCAGGAACACTAACATAGGGTAGGAAGACAAACAGAGATCCCCACCAAAAGACTATTTCAATAGTTCAGCCAAGAGGTGATGAGGGCCTGGAGATAAGGGGCCATATAGGAGAGATGCTGGGAAGGCAGAAACAACAAAATTTGGCTATAGATTGTATATGTGGGTAAGGAGTGTGTATGAGGAGTTGAGGATGACACAGATGTTATAAGCCTGGGTGATTAGAAGGGTAGTGAGAAGTAAAAGGAAAGTGGAGGAAAGGAGAAAGAAAAGATGAGTTTTGGGGGACATGTTGAATATGAGAGGTCCAGGATGTGACTGGAACTCAGAAGAGAAGTTAGGGCTGGATATGATGTATTATATGTAGAGTTTTCCTAATGTTGAACAAGCCCTGCATTCCTCACATGTGAATCCAACTTGTTTAAAGTGAATAATCTTTAGAATATATTTCTATAGACCCTTTGCTAATATTTTATTCACTATTTTTGGATCAATATTTACTAGCGGTGAAGTAGCATGGCATTAGAATTGTGGGAGCACCAGGAAATTAAGAACCACAAGTGGTAGCTTAAAGAACTTTTATTGAATAAGGATAAATCCATGTTTGCAGCATCAGGAAGTCCCAGGGCTCAGAAGGTGTAAGGACCCCAGTAGCCTCCTCAGCCTACTAAATGAAAAGCCCTGGCAGACCAGCTTCACATCATTTACCTTGTTAGGTAAGTGTAGTGTACACTTCTACTGCCCGGGATCAGACTATGGTCACTACTATAACTGGGAACCAGATCCTTTGTTAGCCATGAGAGGCAGCTATGGTGGAATTAGTAGAGAGAAAGCTGCCCCAAAACCAAGAAGGCTGGGGTTCAAATTCTGCTTCTCACATATACAAGCTATGTGACTTTGAGAAAGTTATTTAACCTTTCAGTGTCTCAGGCAACTCTCTAAGATCAAGTTGAAAAGGCAATTGCCAATCTGTTTGGATAGAACAAGTTTCCTTCGCCAGTTATATCACTGGTCTGGTTACTCTACTCCCTCCAAAATCACCTCTTAGATGGGCCCAAGTCATGTCTTACATAATTTTTTTTTCAGAACCTAAAATAATACCAATTTTTTGTTATGATGAGGTATTCACAGAGTCCTTTAAGAGGCAGCATGGTTTCAAGGATAAAGAGCTGGCTGGCCTCAAAGTTAAGAATTGGGCTCAAGTCTAGCCTCTGACAAATTCTGGCTGTGTGACGCTGAACTTCTTAGCATCCCAGGCAACCCCTAAGAGAAGGAGCAGGTCTACTTAGATAGAGGAAGATCTTCACTACAGAAGTTCCCTACAGAAGTCTGGTTAAAAATCTATTAGTAATACTATTCTGCAGTTTAATTTCTCTTTTTTCTTTACTTCTGGTCTGGATATTAGGACTACTTTGTCTCATCGATCAAATTTGGTAAGATGCCTTCTATCTTTACTTGTGCAAATAATTTACGAAATAGTGGGGTTAAATGGTCCTTGAATATTTTAAAGAACGCACTTGTGAAAAATCTGGACCTCAGTTTGAATTGTTGTTGTTATTGTTTTGGGAGATTTTTCTTTGGCAGGACAGAGAAGGCTCCATTTATGACTTGTTCAACTTCCTTTTATAAGAGTTAAACTTAAATTCTCGATTTCCTGGTCCATTAATCTCTCAATCTAAGTATTTAATTATTTTATAAATATTCATCCATTTCCTTAAAATTTTCGGTTTCGTTGGTATGTATTTGGGTGAAATCATTTACAAAAATGTCCTCTCTGTCTCTGTGTCTCTGCCTCTGTGTCTCTCTCTCACACACACATATCAAATTAACTAATGGTTTGCCTATTTTAAGAATCTCTTTTTTGAAAAAAGCTCAGTTTTACTTATCAACTCAAATATTTTTTTTACAATTTTTTTTCTTCTTTGGTATTTAGAATTTCTCTCTTTTGTATTTAATTGGGTTTTTTTAATTTGTCAATGTCCCATTTCTTTTAGGTGCATATTCAA
Source organism: Phascolarctos cinereus (assembly GCF_003287225.1). Taxonomy (NCBI): domain Eukaryota; kingdom Metazoa; phylum Chordata; class Mammalia; order Diprotodontia; family Phascolarctidae; genus Phascolarctos; species Phascolarctos cinereus. The sequence continues at coordinate 183,650,298 of NW_027555514.1, read as the reverse complement.
TTCATTGATCTCTTTTCTCTCTTTCATTGATGAAAATGTTTCAAGATAAACCTTTTCCCTTAAGAATTGCTTTGGCTACATCCCAAAAATTTTGCTTTATTTTCTCATTATCATTTTCTTTGATAAAAATTATTTATTGTTTCTATGTTTGTTTAGTATCCATTTAAGCCTAACTCCTTTCTTCAAGCTCTTCTTATTGATTTTCATTTTTATTGTGCTGTAGTCCTGTAAGGATAGAATGATTGATTTACTCAACTCCACCCCTACTTAAAGTGTTAAGATGCCCAATCAATCAATTCAATCTTAGGCCTTAGACTAAGTGGTAAAAGGCTTTCCAACTAGAATGAGTTATGAAAAGAGGGTAGTCAAGGAAAAATGGCCACATGCCAGGATCATCTATAAATTATCAAGAGAGTTGAAAGGGATCTATTCCAAAAGTTGTCTCAAGTAAAACTTTCCAACACACCCCTGAGGAGGAAGTTCCTGGAGAGGTAGGAGTAACTTCAGCTTTAGCTTTGACCAGGACTACCCAGACCCCCTTGAGCTGGAGGAGGACCATACCAGCTTTGAAGGATTTGGGGACACCCATCCTCCATCAACTTTTGCTGTATCTCCAAATCAGCCAAAGCAGGGTCTGCATTGGGAGCCCAGGACGGATGAGCAGATTAATCATGCTGAAGGGGAACTGCTTAAGCACCCCACAATTGGGAGAAAAGGATTTCCAGCAACCAGCATCTATGAGTGCCCTTTTTGTTACATATACTCTCTAAGCTTGAGTCCACTTCACTTATACTTGTGAGAGAATGTCACAGCCTTTTTTTTTGGAAGGAGGGGATGTTTTCTAGCAATTCTGCTTATTTAACCCTTAGTTAATATTCTTTTCTTTAAAAGCTACTCAAAATTGACTGACTAAATAATTTTCAGTTGATAACCTTGGCCAGAATTTTTACTACTACTTGTGCAACTCATTATAGTTGGAAAGTCTTTTTTGCCACTTAGTCGAAGGCCTAAGATTGAATTGAGTGATTGGGCATCTCTTTAAGTAGGGGTGGAGTTGAGTAAATCAATCATTCTATCCTTACAGGACTACAGCACAATAAAAATGAAAATCAATAAGAAGAGCTTGAAGAAAGGAGTTAGGCTTAAATGGATACTAAACAAACATAGAAACAATAATCTTGACCACAGTGGGGACTCTGGCATTAGAGAATCACCTTGGACTCTTCATTGGTACTCCTAGTACCCTGAGGGAAAGATGTACCCTTGCCCTGGGATCCAAAACTCATCTGTGATACTCAGAGTTAGGATAAGAATCCACAGAGCTTACATGGGCTACAATCTAGAAATGACGTGCCCAACAGTTCAACCTTTCTACATTTTTACGAGTTCTTTATACCCTACAATATGTTCAATTTGGGTAACAGTGTCAGGCAAAGCTGAGAAATGTGTATATTTTTCAATATTCACATTCAGTAATTGTCAAAGCTCTATCATCTAAGTTTCTAAACTTCTCTTTGGGTCCTTAACTTTTCTTATTTATCTTTCTGTTAAGCTCCCAACCTAGGTATCATCCTCAATCTCTCATTCTCACCTCCCCCTCCCTGTGTCCAATCTGTTGCCAAGGCCTGTTGATGTCCCTTTCTCTTCTCTGACCCTGGTGTAGGCCATGATGAATGAATGAATGATGAATCTGCCTTCCTCAAGTCTCTCCCCATCCCAATCCATTTTCCATTCAGCCTCCAAAGTGATTTTCCTAAAGCACAGGTACAATCATATCACCCCTCTATTCAATAAGCTCCAGGGGCTCCCTATCACCTCCAGGATCAAATACAAAATTCTCATTTGGTATTCAAGATCCTTCATCTACATAAAATTCCCTCCTTTCCCCAACCCCAGTCTTCTTACACCTTATTCCTGATGTACTCTACACTGGCATCTTTGCTGTTCCATGAACATGACAATCAACTCTTGGCTCTGAGCATTTTCTCTGGCTGTCTTTCATACCTGACATGTTCTCCATCATCTTTACCTCCTGATTTCCCTGGCTTTCTTCAAGCCCAACTTCCATAGGAATTTTCCCCAATCCCTCTTAATTCTAATGCCTTCCCTTTATTAATTATGCCTTATTTATCCTGTACATAGCTTATTTGTATATATTTGTTTGCTGGTTGTCTGTCCCATTGGATTATGAGCTCTTTGAGGGCAAGGACTCTCTTTTTCCTCTTTCTGTATCCCCAGCACTTAGCACAATGCCTAGCACATAGTTGGAAATTAACAAACAATTTAGGGCAGGTAGTTTGCACAATAGACAAAGCACCAGGTTTGGAGTCAGGAAGACTCATCTTCCCGAGTTAAAATCTGATCTCAGACACTTACTAGCTGTGACCCTGGACAAGTCACTTAACTCTGTTCACCTCAGTTTCTTCATCTGTAAAATGAGTTGGAGAAGGAAATGGTAGACTACTCTAGTATCTTTGCCAAGAAAATCCCAATTTAGAGTCAGATATGACTGAAAAATGACTCAACAAAAACAATGTATTGACTGACATATTTAAGTCTCCAACAATTATTGTTTTTTTCTCTAGTTCTCCCAGGAGTTTGATTTTCTTTTCTTTTAAGTACTTTGATACTATGCTATTCAGCGTATGTGTATCTAGTATTGTTTCATTATGATGCCTTTAAACATAAGGTAGCTTCCCTTCTTCTCTCTTTTTAATTGTATCTATGTTTTTATTTTGAAATGATCACCCTTGGTTTCTTAGATTCAACTGAGGTAAAATAGAGTCTACTTCAACCATTCATTTGAATTATGTGTGAATTTCTATTTTCATTGTGTTCCTTGAAGCAACATGTTGTTTGGATTACTTTCTGATTTATTCTACTACTATTTTCTATTTTATGTATGAGTTGATCCCATTCACTTTCACAGTTACGATTGTTAAGTTTACTTTTCTTTTCAATGTGTGCTATGCTTAACTTCTTTGTGCCCTCCCTCACACCATCTAGGGAAAAGAAATGTGGGAGAAAAAGGAGGTGGGGGGAGTGAAATCAGAACTACTAATCCAGCTGAAATAGTGTGACCCCATTTTCTTCTCTTCACTGAGATCCCTGGGTCTTACCCTTTCTCTCTCTCCCTTTAATCTCTGCTTCATAATGAGCCTTTCACAGTTGACTTGTGACCATTTCATTCCCAAGTCTGCCTTCTCTTTTAAAGCTCCTTTTTACAGTCTCCTTGTCCCTGCCCATTTCTTTATTGCCTTTATTATGTCTCTACTCTATCTTCTTCCCCCCCCCCAACCTTACCTTGTTTAGTTCAAACAAAAATAAGGTTCATGAGATGACTTCTCCCTCCATCTCTACCTTCCTATTCATATAATATTCTCCAGTTACAAAAAATAGTAAGGTCTTCCTTCTTTATCTATCTATATATGTATGTATGTATGTATGTATGTATCTATCTATCTATCTATATATATAATATATATATATATATATATATATATATATAATATATATATATATATATATATATATATATATATATATATATATATATATATATATGTCTTGAGTTTGTATTTCTTTATTCCTTTATGACCCTTGAAGATGGTGGCATTTTGAAATGAAGAGTCTTTTTCCCCTTATTAATCAAATCAATTAAGAAGTATTTATTAAATGTACATTATGGAACAGGAACTCTTCTAGGTGCTTGAAATACAAGGACAAAAATGAAACAGTCTCTGTCCCCCAAGACACTTACATTACATCAGGAGAATTACTAATTGTTATTTCTGAACGGCACCACCTCTTTAATGCCAGCATTATACCATTGTTGCTATATGGCAGTGAGACAAGGGATACAACATTGTTCAAAAGAATTAAAAATCAATAATATATAGAGGGATATAATAGATATGAGCAGTCTGCCACATATAGCCAAATAAGGATTTCAAAGAACAATAATAGTAAAAGATGCCATCAAAGAAATTCATGATGGGAAGAAAAGATTTTCATGTAGCAAGGGTGAGGATGACAGGTGTTTCACTAGTCATTTGCAACGAGAAAAGGAAATGAGGAAGGTCCTCAACATGTCGAGTGAGGCAAGATTATGGAAGGACATAGACAAGGGTTGCACAAGATGGGCAGGCACAAAGGGATTTCAATCTGTATTATTGGAGGGAACTTCCAAACTGATGAGATCACAGATCCATTTGAGTAATTATACTTGGGATCTAGTTCAGAGACTAGAATATATTATTCATTTAATAAATGTTCATTGAATTAAGGAATGAATAGGAGATGTTGAGATAGATAGCATTGGGAAATTACACAACACTTTCACTGACCCCAAGTTTCTCCCTGAAATAAAATCCATCTTTATAACATCAATTCTTCCCATAGTATTACATTTCCAAGAATCATGGAATATCATAATTTCTGAGCAATTTAAATTAGGATTTACCCAAAGGTCACTGTAGAGACAAACAGCGAGTAAAAATAAAGGGCAAGATATAGTCAACACAAGATATACAATAAAGGATATCAAAGTAGTATCTGAATGGAAAAAAGGCGGGCTGGTTATGTCATAAGAGTGAGGGATAATAAAGAACAGTTGAAAAGTACACTGGTATTCACACAATGTTAAAAGACCTAGAGAAAAGCATGTTGGGCTAACCTTGTCCCCCATTCCCAGAGAAGATATATAGGAGATCACAGGAAAGTCACTCAGAATGAAAAAGCATTTGATAGATTGTGCTCTACACAACTGAATTCAATACCCACATAAGTGAGATCACATATCCATATTAGCATTGAAATGTAAGTAGCCATTAATCCATTTTATTTATAGTCTCATTTTCATTGGCATGTAAATAGACACAGCATTCTCTAATCATTTTTTTATACCTTTGCCTATTCATTATGAATTCTCTTTTCTCATTTTTGTTTTGATAACTTGGTTTTCCTCTCTTAATTATTATATTATGTCTATTTTTATTATTTTCAAAAAACTTCTATTTTTGTTTCTTAATTTTTTTCTTTCAAATCTGTTAATCCTTCCTTTAATTTAAGTGATTTTTTGCTTATTATTATTACTAATGACAATAATGACCTTAGTTACCAACAAATAGTTTTCCTGAAGTTAACTGATACTCCTTGCTACACAATACAGCAAAAGTAATGGGGAAGTGGGGAGGGAGAGGGCTGCCCAGGAAGCAAAAGATGCATGCCTGCACCCCTCTATTCAGCCCAGGAAGTGAAAAGTAGAAGGCTGAGGAGGCAGAAATGGCAGGAGCTTTTGAATTCCCGTACATACAGCAGCTCTACTCAGTGGAGGCACATGTTCACAAGCTTCAAAAGCTAGACAGCTATGACAGCAAGCAGATAATTAAAGATTCCACGCTCTCCCCTTTCCAAACACTGTGGTTTTCAGGGAATATTCAATGTCTCAGTGTTACAGATCCAGATCTCCAGTGACAGAGTGACTCTGATTCTTTTCGAAGATATCAAAAAGAGAGCAAAAACCATCAAGCAGAAATTCCAGCTCTGGCCATTAATGCTACTGGGCAGGTATTGCTCTGGCTGTACCTCTCATCTTTCTCCTCAAGAGTGCATCATCATTAAGGAAGCCCTTCTGCTTTCTAGTGATTCACAGCTGCTCTCCCCTTGTTACCTGACCTGTTGACCATTTTACCTCTGGTTGCCATTTCACATTGCTAGATCTCTTCTGTGTTCACTGGGGACAACACACTAGGAGCGTGATACTTTAAGTGCTGAAACATGATGATATCTACCATCACAAAAGTGGTATATGCCCCATATTGAAAAACTATATACGCCACTGTTTATAAACCTAGTTGGATTCTGTTTAAATTTGGTTTTAAGTGTTCCAGGGAGAAAATACTTAATAATTTGAAACAGAACCTTATTTCTTTCCTCTTTAAAAATGTTTTACAAAGGAAAGTTTACTGGCTTACAGAAAGAGAAAGGATATATTCAGATATGAACATGATGCTTTTGGACACGAAAAATGTGGAGATCTGTTTTCCTTAACTATGCCTTTTTGTTGTGAGGATTGTGGTTTTCTTTTTTTCCACCCATAGTAGGGGTATGTAGGGAATGAGTGATAGTGTTGACAAAAATGAAAGGAACAATGAAGAGGAAGAAGAGGAAGAGGAGGAGGAGGAAGAGGAGGAAGAAGAGGAAAAGGAGGAGGAGGTAGAGAAAGTGAAGAGGGAGGAGGAGGAGGAGAAGGATGAAGACAAGTTTGAGTTTTTTAATGTATAGAAGATCACAGAAGGAAGTTCATAACGAAACATGACAACTTTAAAAGTAACATGCTGAAGTTGTTATGTATTTTCATTTTTAAAAGAAAACTTTACATAACGGAGCTTTGCAGTTTCACATGTAATTTTTTTTTCTATTCTCCGTTGTATATGGAAATTTTTTTTTTGCTGCTGCTGAGTTCAAGATAAAAAAAAATCAAAATAAAAAAAGAATGAGATTTAAAAACAAAAGGCATCAAGAAAAAATAATTACGAGCAGACCTATGAAAGAAACTAATTTTATGTTCATCTCAAACTTCATTTTGAAAGGGATAGTCCATGTATTAAAAACTTGGTGAAAAGTTAGATATAATGGCAGTGGACCATAGTCTTGTTACTGAAGAGGGGCCTTTGGGAGTTCTAAGCTACAGTAGGGCTAAAGTCAATTAGTTGTCTGTATAAGTCTGGCATTGATATGGTAAGCAACTTGGAGTGAGGGAGGGGGAAAGCACCAGGCTAAGGAGGAGCAGACCAACCTAGGCCAAAAAAATGGAGCAGGTCAGCATTTCTTTGGTGATCAGCAGTGAGATCAGGCCCCTGAGTGGATGCTACACTTTCAGCCTAAGCAAGATAGGGAGATCATTTAAAAAAGAAAAAAACAAGCTGGCTACCAGGAAAATTTATCCCTTCTGAATGGAAAACTCATCCTGCCTATACATGTAGGGATATGACTAAGGGTCCAATCAACTTGATGACCCACATAGTGATGAACACTTGTTTGGATCTTTGGTAATATCTCCCCAAGAAGGCACCATGAGTATGTGCCTAGGAACCTCCTTGAGGATGGTCTTCATAAATGCTGGCCGTATTGGTTGGTTTGGAGAATGACCTTTTATGGGAGGCAGCATAGTATAGTGGAAAGAACACGAACTCTGTAATCAGAGGACTTGGGTTTCTGTTCCACATCTGAGGCTTGCTACCTGAGTGGTAAGTGGTAAGCACCTTAGCTCTCGATTTCCTCATCTATAAAATGAGCAAATTGGACTACGTGGCCCCTGAACTCACCTCCAGATTTAAATCCCAAGAGAGATGGCATTCCTTTGTCCTGGCTTTTAAAAGAGAAGACCTGCTCAGCCTTTTCACTTTTTTTTTCTTTTCCTTCCTTCTGGAGAGATTTTGAAGGCACAGCAAAGCTAAGCAAATAGCAGGATGTAAAGGTATGGGAGGTGATCTTACCTACCCCCAGGAGCCACTGGCCAGTACCTGGGGAGAAAGGTACAAGCAGTGCTTCTGGCCTTTTTTTAGCCTGCTGCACTTGTCTGCTAATCCATCTTACAGACGTAAAACAACCCAAAATACAAAGCACTAAAATAAGCCCTATGGAACTTTTTTTCTCTATCATTTTAAGTCTTCAACCCTGAAGAGATGTTTGGGGTCCTTATTCAAGGTCAGAAGGATAGATTACAAGGTCATAAGTAATAGATAACTTCCCTCCCAGTTTATTTCCTTTTCTTCTGATTGTAGCTTATTACATATTCCCTTAAAAAAAAATCCCCTCCCCTAGCATTTGAGTGTAAAAAGGAGAGTCTGGCATATGTGTAAAGTGCACTAGCTTGCTTGGCTGGTGCATCTTCCCCAAATGGAATTGTTGGGGAGCCTGCTTCTGGGAGAGGCAAGGTGATGTACAAGGAAGTGCCTTGGAGAGACTGCAGAGCATGAGTAGACATTCTGTAACTGGTTCTGGTTTGCTAAAACCAGGTGTTGAATAGGAGGCTTTTTGTTGCCGAGGTATTCAAAGGGCTTTAGGAGGTTTCCACCATCTCTTCCTGGCCTCAGTCCTTTTGGCTGTTCTGCTTATAGTTGGACTCCTTTGCTCATTGCATCCTGAGAGACAATGCTGTAAGGGAAGATGCCTTGGGACTTTCTCTGGCCTTCAAGAAATGGTCCTCTGGCCTGAGCTTCTGTGTTTGCTATTTTCCATTCTAGATAATGAAAAAGGAGCCTCCAACCTGGTGAGTTTTGAAAAGTCAGAAGAGCAAACCACAGGAATTCAGAGTTGGAATTGAGTCTAGATTTTGCAACTAATTCAGCTTTGATGCCTTGAAGAGCAAGGAGCAACCTATGGAGCTGACTTTTTGGAACTAGGGCAACAGAAGCTGATATGGAAGCAGAGATGAGGACTCATCTGGCAAACATGTCACATTTGCATATGAGCTTGGTGGTACCAAGGCTATGTAGGAACTGGGCTAAGTTATGTGCCTATTCCCCCAGAGACTGAGCTGTTATAGAGAAGGGTATGCCCCCAAGTTGTTAGAGGAAATGTTTGTGCCATTTGTTCTCTCTATATCCCTGAAATAAATACCTTTTTGTAAAAGTTAATCAATATTAAGTGGAACTGAGGTGTGGGTCACTGGTCCCTAACAATGGAGGAACACAGCTAGTGAGGACTTGAGCCAATGGTAGTCGAGAAAAGACATCCCATTATCCCCATAAGAATATCCTAGATCCCTGAGAAGCAGATGTAGCTGGTCTGGCTCTGGGAAAGGAAGTCAGAGCATATGCACCACACTGAACCCAGCTAGGTTTACCTATTGAAATAATTCCTCTTCTAAAAAGTAGAAGTGAAAACACTTTTGGTCTTTTTCCTCTTCTTCATATTAAATTTTTCAGTTGCTGTCTGTTGTCTTATACAACCATATGAAAGAATGAGTAGTTGATAATAGCCTGACTTCCCTTTCCTCTAAGTTTCCTCTAATCTCCTTATCAAAAAGTAAACAGTCTTTCCCTCCACCCTGAACACCTCTTCCACTGCTTTTTTGCTAACATTTTCACCTCATCTCTTTTGCCTTTTTCCTTCCATCTCTTCCCCAATCTCCAGTTTAGGAACCTTGAAAAATGACCAGATTCTGCCATTTTCCATGGATAAACTGTATCATTTATAAGCTGTATATTTACTCCCTTATGTCTCTACTCACCATCTCTGTAACTTTCCAAACCAAAATGTTCCTCCCTGGCCATCTGTCTTCAATATGTATTATTCCTCCATTACAATATAAGCTTCTTGAAATCAGAGGCTGTCTTTGCTTTCAAATATGTATCCACAGTACTTTGTGCAGTACTTAGAACATAGGGGGCAGCTAAATGGCTCAGGGGCAGCTAAATGGCTCAGGGGATAGAGCACTGGGCCTGAAGTCAAGAAGACCCAAAATCATATTTGACTTCAGACACTAGCTGTGTGACCTTAGGCAAATCACTTAATCTCTGTTTGCCTTCATCCATTGGAGAAGAAAATGGCAAACCACTGTAGTGTCCTTGCCAAGAAAATCCCATGGACAGTTTTGGCATGCTATGGTCCATGGGGTCACAAAAGAGTTGAACATGACTGAATAACAACAACAAGTCACATAATAAATACTTTTTTATTCACTTAATTCTGAAATACACATGTATAGATGTATATATGAACTGGAGAACAAAATGAGACACAGAAGTTGAGCTGCTCTCCAGCTCTTATGTATAATTGATAGCAGAGATAAAAATACAGTCCAAGTCTTATAAGACTTAGTCCTATTCTCTTGACTTTATAGTATATTGGCCTATCTGAGCTAGTTCTCTAGTAGGTCAATATCTTGCTTCTGGAATTATTGCCTAGCAAAACCAATGTGAGTTATTCATTCAACCATTCAAATCAATAAGCATGCATTAATGTAACCAGACACATACGAGGCCTGAATAAAGTAAACCATAAAACATTTTCACAGGAATTAGAGAAAAATTAAATAATTAGAAAAATATTCTCCATGACTAGGACCAGCCAATATAGTTAGGAAGACACCACTATTCAAATTAATCTATAGGTTTGTTCTAATCCCATTCAAAAAATGAATGAGTTACTTCATCTAACTGGATAAAATAATGTTAAATACATAAAGGTAAGAAGTTAATAATGAGGTAAATTATGAAGGAAAAAATGAATACAGAGGAACTTGAAACAAGAGATCTCATATTATATGATAAAATAAAGATTACTGGAAGTATCTATTATTAGATACAAAATAGGTCAATAAGATAAATTAGGTATCTCAGAATAGAACCAAATACACAACACAAACTAGTATTTGATAAATCCAACATTATAAAACCCTAAGGTTTTAATTTAATAAAAACTAGTTGAGAAAATCAGTGGTCTTTCCACTCCACCACATGACCAAAGACATTGAACTGATAAAGTGTAGTGGAGAGAGAGAAGAAGAAGAAAGAAGAAGAAGAAGAAGAAGAAGAAGAAGAAGAAGAAGAAGAAGAAGAAGAGGAGGAGGAGGAGGAGGAGGAAGAAGAGGAAGAAGAAGAAGAAGAAGAGGAGGAGGAAGAAGAGGAAGAGGAAGAAGAGGAGGAAGAAGAGGAAGAAGAAGAAGAAGAAGAAAAAGAAGAAGAGGAAGAGGAAGAAGAGGAAGAGGAAGAAGAAGAAGAGGAAGAAGAAGAGAAGAAGAAGAAGAAGAAGAAGAAGAAGGAGAAGGAGAAGGAGAAGAAGGGAGGAAGGGAGGAAGGAAGGAGGTGGATCCAAGATGGCAGAGAAAAGGCAGAGATTTATCTGAGCTCTCCCCAAAACCTCGCCAAACACCTTTAAATAATGCCATAAAACAATTTCTAGAGTGGCAGAACCAACAAAAGGATGGAGTGAAATAATGCCAAAGACAACTTAGAAAGTTGGCAGGAAAGTCTGTTACACCTGGGTAAGAGTGGAGCATAATTCAGTGCAAGCTTTTTCCTCAGTCCTTAGTCCACAGAGGGTAAGGGGATTGAACAACTGGTCAGAAGGAGATTACAAGGGTCTCTTTGCTAGCACAGGGGGCAAGACTCTTTGCTTTGCCCCTACTTGGATCTGGGTCGTAGTCCTGGGTGGTAGTCCTAGGGTAAGGGAGAGCACTAGCATAGCTGAGTTTGTGGCCACAGTGGAGCAGGAACCCTCCTCACAGTTCCAGGGCAGAAAAGAGTGCTTGTAGTCAGTCACACACCAGTGCATAGGCCAGGAAAATAGTAAACACACCTCTCCTTAGATCATACTACCTTGGAAGAACTGAAAACTTTCAGGTCTCTAGAAGTATCTCTGCACAAAACCCCTAAAGCTTGGGACAATGCACCACCCTGGAAGCAGAGCCCTACTTTAGCAAATAATGAAAAGTCAAGAAATAGGCTGGGGAAAATGAACAAACAACAGAAAAAATTCTGACCATAGAAAATTACTATGGTGATAAGAAAGATCAAAACAGATACTCAGAAGACGATAACAAAGTCAAAGCTCCTACATCCAAAGCCTCTATGAAAAATAAGAATTGGTCTCAGGCCATGTAAAAGCTCAAAAAGGATTTTAAAAATCAAGTAAGAGAGGTAGAGCAAAAAATTGGGAAGAGAAATGAGAGTGATGCAAGAAAAATGTGAAAAATGAGTCAATAGCTTGGTAAAGGAGACACAGAAAAATACCAAAAAAAAAAAAAAACCACCTCAAAAACTGACTAGTCCAAATGGTAAAAGAGGTACAAAAAAGTCAATGAGGAGAAGAATGCCTTGAAAAATAGAACTAACCAAACTGAAAAAGAGAAATAAAAATTCACTGAAGAAAAAAACTCCTTAAAAAGTAGAATTGGCCAAATGGAAAAGGAGGTACAGCAGCTCACTAATGAAAATAATTTTTTAAAAATTAGAATTGAGCAAATAGAAACTAATGACTTTATGAGAAATCAAGAAACATAAAACAAAACCAAAAGAATGAAAAGATAGACAACAATATGACATAATCTCATTGGAAAAACAACTTACCTGGAAAATAGATCCAAGAGGAAACATTTAAAAATTATTGGACTACCTGAAAGCCATAATTAAAAAAAAAAAAGAACTTAGATGTCATCTTTTGAGAAATTATCAAAGAAAATTGCCCTGATATTCTAGAACCAGAGGGTAAAATACAAATTGGAAGAATCCACTGATCACCTCCTAAAAAAGATACCAAAATGAAAACTGCCAGGAATATTATGGCCAAATTCCAGAGCTCCCAGGTCAAGGAGAAAATACTGAAAGCAGCCAGAAACAATTCAATTATCAAATGGCAACACAGTCAGGATAATAAGATTTAGCAGCTTCTACATTAAAGGATCAGAGGGCTTGGAATAGGTTATTCCAGAAAGCAAAAGAGCTAGGATTACAACCAAGAATCACCTACCCAGCAAAACTGAGTATAATCTTTGAGGGGGGAAATTGACATTCAATGAAATAGAAGATTTTTAAGCATTCTTGATGAAAATACCAGAACTGAATAGAAAATTTGACTTTCAAATGTAAGAGTCAAGAGAAGCATAAAAAAGTAAATAGGAAAGGAAAATCATAAGAGACTTAATAAGGTTAAACTGTTTATGTTTCTACATGAGAAGATGATACTTGTAACTCATAAGAACTTTCATTATTAGGGTAGCTAAAAAAAAGTATATATAGACAGAGGGCACAGCTGTGAGTTGAATATGAAGGGATGATATCTAAAAAAATAAAATTAAGGGGTGAGAGAGAGGAATGCACTGGGAGAAAGAGAGAGGGAGAAGTAGAATGGGGTAAATTATCTGACATAAAAGAGGCGAGAAAAAGCTTTTACAATGGAGGGGAAGATGGGGGGAGTGGGGAGGGGAGTGAGTGAACCTTATCTTCATCAAAATTAGCTCAAAGAGGAGATAACATATATACTCAATTGGGGAAAGGAAAGAAAGAAAGAAAGAAAGAAAGAAAGAAAGAAAAAAGAAAGAAGAAAGAAAGAAAGAAAGAAAGAAAGAAGAAAGAAAGAAGAAGGAAGGAAGGAAGGAAGGAAGGAAGGAAGGAAGGAAGGAAGGAAGGAAGGAAGGAAGGAAGGAAGGAAGGAAAAAAGAAAGAAAGAGTAAAACATAATAAGTGCTCATCCAGTCCCTGCTTAAATACTTCCAGGCATGGAGGAACTCACCAAAAATTAGGACAGACAGTGCCATTTTAAAATAGTATTAATGACCAGAAAATTTCTCTTTATACTAAGAAACTATTGGCCTAGTTCTGACCTCTGTGTTAAAGCAGAATAAAGCTAACCTTTCTATTCAAACAACTCTTCAAATATGTAAGATCTGAAATTTGTTCATTCATGCACTCATTCAACAAACACATACCACATACAGAGCTTTTTTCTGGCCATTAGAGAAGACACAAAGTCCAGATAAGTTATAGCTGCTACTCTTAAAAAGCTTATAGAGGAGACTACATAAACACAAATTATGTAAGTGCATCTGAGAGTTATAAAATCATTTTCTTTACTAGGTTTGAAAGACCTGCCACTTACTTCCTCCCCTATCCCCAACTCCTATAATATTTGAGCTAAAACATTTGGCAACTGGTATTGCTAATCTAATTTTAGAAGAAAAAGATGGAGTAGATGATTTAAAGTCCCTTACAAATCTAAACCCTATACACTAATCAAAAATAGAATTCACTTTTAAGGAAAAAACATTTCCTAAGGCTGTTCTCTTAGATGAAAGGCAAAACCAAGACATTAAGGTCTGCTGATATAACAGTTCTGATGAGGAAGAAGAATAAGACTTGTATGAATAGATCAATGTGGTTACATATGGAATTCATCAAACAACTTAGATTTTTTTAAAAATATATTTACAGAAGATGGAATCAAAGGATGGTAATAGAAAATAGATTTTTTAAATGCGGCATGATCCAATAAGGAAAATATTGGTATTAAATTGCAAAAATAAGGTGAAGCTGGTGAGAAAAGCTATGAACAATGAAAAAGATTGTGGGGATCAGAAGAACCACAAGCCTAGAATAGAGCAAATATTATACCCATTTTCAGAAAAAGGGGGAGGTAGGGGGTAGAATGGAACCTGCAAACTATAAGCCAGTGACCTTGACTGATTCCTGGCAAAATTCTAGACTACTTTATTGAAGAGATAGTTAATGAGCATATAGCAAAAGAACAGGTCATCCCAAAGAGCCAACATGGCTTCATTAAAAAACAGGTCATTCCAGACTAATGTTATTTCCTTTTCTGACAGGTGGGCCCTGGGCCTCTGGTATATATAAGTTGCTTAGATTTAATAATGCAATTGATAAAGTATCTCATGTTATTCTTCAATAAAAGGTGGAGAGATTGTCTAGAGAACAATACAGTTTAATGTATACAAAACTGGTTGAATAATCTGACAAAATGAATACTCATTTATCGTTCCATGTCATCTTAGAAGACAGTATTTAATAAGAGTGTCTCAGGGACTGGTGGTGTCCCTGTACTTAATATATTTATCAGAAAATTGGATGAATATAGATGGCACCCTTATGAAACTTGCCAATAATACAAAGCTAGGAAGTTTAGCAATATGGTGGATAACAGTCAGGATCTGAAAAGATATTGACAGGCTAGAAAATTGGACTGAATCTAATAAGAAGATATTTTATAGGGATAAAAACAGGTCTTATACTTGTCTTTAAGAAATTTACTTCATAAATTCAAGATGGAGGAGGCATGGTAAGACAGCAGTTTGTCTAAATAAGAGCTGGAAGATTTTAGTAGATTACAAGTGCTTCATGAGACCACAATGTGAGTGTGATGTGGCAACCAAAACAGCTAGTGTGATCTTGGGCTGCATTAAGGGAGGCATAACTTCCAGGCAAAAAAAAGTGGCAATACTCTGCCCTGGTCAGATCACTTATTGAGAACTGCATTAAGCTCTAGATATCACATTTTAGGAAGGACTTTGATAATCTGGGGGACATTGAGAAGAAAACAATCAGAATGATAAAGGGGCTTGACTTCATGCTAATGAGGCCAGGGTGAGTTGACTGATGGTATTTAGATTGGAGAATTGAAAACTCAAAGGGAATGCGATAAGCTCTCTAAATATTTGAAGGGTTATCACATCAAAGAGGATTCAAATTTACTCTATTTCTCCCCAGGAATTAAAACTGGGAACAGTAGGTAGAAGTCACAAAGAGGCAAAGAAGTATAGGTTTGATTTGAACAGTTAGACCCACCCAAACATGGCTATCTCAGGAAGTGGTGAATTCTCTCTCACTGAAGGTCTCTAAGAAGAGGATGGATAACCATTTTCTGGATGCATTATACAGGCTAGCCTTTTTGGAGAATGAGATGAACAGGATAGCTACTGAGGCCACTACCACCTTTGAAATTCTGCAATTCTGTGATGATTTTAACCTTGTGATATATATCTATATATATCTATATATATCTATATATATTCAATCATTTATTTAATTATTTATTCCTTGAAGGTCACTTAGAATATCTCATTTCAGGTAAATTTCCTCATCAAATCACTGAACTTGTGTCAAAATAATCAGAGAGATCATATCCCTCCCTCCTAAGTGAACTCTTTCTGTGGAATCAGTTTTCTGGTGAAAAAAAATCTAGATGCTACTGAGTGTCATAGAAAAATTATTGGTCTGGGTGTCATGAAGTAAGGGATCTAGTTTTAGGTCTGCCATTAAATAAATGTGTAAACTTAGGTACATTTAGTATCTCTGTGCCTCAATTTCCCCACCTGAAAGATAAGGAGAATAGACTAAATAACCTATTATCTAATATTGCCCGATTCTCTCTCTGAATTTGGAGAGTAGACTAACCATATTATTTCAGAAGTTTTTTCTCTTAACAGCCCCTGTGCCACTAGCCCATTTCCAGGCATCCTTATAATATAATCCATGTTGCATCATTAGGAAAATGTGCTAATGTTGTGAAGCTACATTAAAGCATTCTAGTGGCTTAGTGCTTTCTCTGTGACCTTTGAAGCATTACACCACAGAGGTGTCCGAGCCAGGAAGAACAGATCATACCAATATCACCCGAACCTGTGCTTTGAACATGCATTAAAAAGGAGAGCTATTACATAATGTTTGCCATTAACTAGCATTAGCCAGCCATCCCCCA
This sequence comes from Phascolarctos cinereus, assembly GCF_003287225.1. Taxonomy (NCBI): domain Eukaryota; kingdom Metazoa; phylum Chordata; class Mammalia; order Diprotodontia; family Phascolarctidae; genus Phascolarctos; species Phascolarctos cinereus. The sequence goes on along the minus strand of NW_027555514.1, from coordinate 183,634,080 downwards.
CCATCTCTGATTAATAATTGAGCATAATCTATATAGCAAAACTCTAGAGCGTCTAGAGGATTACTCCTAATATGCATTACAAGGTTAGCATCTTACATCTTGTATAGGACAAGCTGCTTCCAAGTCAGAGCACTCTAAACAGCCTAACGTGCAATATTTACTCCAAAGCAAAAAATAAAATAAATAACATTTCTTCAAAATATTTTTTAAATTTTTTTTACTACTTCATACTGGTCTTCTTGATTGATCCATATATGTAAGATCTTACCAAATTTTCTATCCATGTAACAATTTTCTTTTTTTTTTAAGTATTTTGCATTACTGAGGCTGTCAATCAAAATCTTAAAGAAATAGGGAGGAAAAAGCATCATCCTGTTTGTAATAAAGTAGTTAGGAGATTTTCAAAAGGCTTTTTTTTTTACTATAGGAAGCTAGACGGTACAGTGGATAGAGTGCTAGGCCTGGAGTCATGAAGACTCCAGTTCAAATCTGAACCCTGACACTTTCTAGCTGTGTGACCCTGGGCAAGTCACTTAACCCTGTTTGCCTTAGTTTCCTCATCTGAAAAATGGACTGGAGGAGGAAATGGTAAGCTTCTCAGTATCTTCACCAAGAAAACTCCAAACGGGGTCACAAATAGTTGGACACAATTGAAAAATAACTAAATAATGAAGACTGTACTGTATGGCCCTGAACAACTCCCTTACTTCTCAGCATCCTAGGTAACTCTCCTTGACTCTAAGTTCCAAAATAGTTGTTTATCTAAATCAACAGAAGTTCCCTTACTGGAATCTCAGTACATGAAAAAGGTGGGGGGAGGAGCTTTGCTACATGCACATCTTCCATAAACCAGCAGAAGAACTTGAGGTAAGGTCTTGTCTCTAATGGAGATGTTCCTGTCCTGTTCTATTTTAAAATATAAATTTATCACTTCTGGATCACAGAATCATGAATTTAAAGCTTGGAAGTGATCTCAGAGGTCATCTAGTTCAATTCTCTTCTTTTATAGATGAGGAACCTTGGCTCAGAAAGGTTAAGTGGTGTGCCTGAGGGCACACAAATTGTATATAGCAGAATTCAGACTCAGGTTCTTGGACTCCAAATCCAGTACTCTTTGCAGTGTACCCTGTTGACCACAAATGGTCCAGGCAGGAAGACAGCAAATCGACAAAAGATCCATTTCTGTCCTTTCTGGGTTCCCTGGCTTAACCCAGTGGATGCCCCAAGCATCCATTTCATCTCTAGAGCTGGTCACTACCCTTATGGGTAGTTGCATCGATGGAATTAGGTCAGTTCCAGAGTTTCTGTGGGGATCAAACAAAAATGGGAGATGTGAAGAGTGGGAACCTACAAGAGAAAGCTGGGAGCCATCCCTCTCTGCTGGGATCATCCCTTCCCATTAGACTGCTGTTGTTGATACTCAACTTAAATATGAGATCAGTTAAGATAACTTATATTTTTTCCTTACGTATTGTGAATGAGTTATCATCTGATTGGAGAGTGGATAATTTCAACCAAAGATCTCTGGCTTTATGAAAAGTCACTTATTCCAAATTAAAGCTCTAGCAGAAAGTGTTTCCCCATAGGGAATTAAATCAAATGGTTTCCTTTAACACAGAAAACGCATATGTATACCTAGACAGGTATTGTGTGGACAGTCAAAACCAACAAACATTTAAGTACCTGTTAGAGATTGTAATGGAGTCAGGAAAACCTGAGTTCAAATCCTGTCTTAATCGGCTGCAACATCCTGGGCAAGTCACTTAACCTTTGCTGGCCTCAGTTTCCCCATCTGTAAAATGGGGGTAATAATAACTTCCCACTCCCAGAGTAGTTGTGAGAATCAAATGAGATAACATATGGAAAGCATTTTGCAAACGTTAAAGTTCTACATAAACGCCACCAGCTATTATTATTACCATGTGTCAGGCATGTCTCTAGCAAAAACAAAGCAGTCCCTGCCCTCAAGGATCTTACATTTTCTCAGAGGGAAACAATAGGTACACAGATCAGTAAACTTAAAAATATATAGAGTGAATAAAAACTAATATTAGTAGGGAAAGAGGAAGGAAGAGATTAGTAGCAACAACTAGGGTGATAGGGAAAGGCTTCAGTGAAAGGGGTAAAACTTGATCTGAGCCAAAAAGGTGACTAGTTATTCCAAAAAGGAGAGGCAAGGTGGGCAAATAGTCTTGGAGGATAGCCTATATAAAGGCAAGAAGACAAGAGATGGAAAGTCATGTGAGAGAACAGAAAATAAGTCAATTTAGTTGAAATGTAGCTAATGTATGAGGAGGAGGTATAACCATCCTGAAAAGATAGACTTGAGACAGATTATAAAGGGTTTAAATGATAAACAGAAGAGTTTAGGCTTTTGTCCTCATGGTGATAGGGAACCATGGAAACTTCTTGAGCAGGGAAGTGATGTGGTCAGGCTTATTCTTTAGGAGTATCAATTTGGCAACTGAGTAAGAACATAGACTAGAGAAAGGAGACACTGGGTGAGGGGAAATCCATGAGGAAGGCATTGTAATAATCCAGGTGAGAGAGGATGAGGAATGTGAGACAGGACAAATGTGAGAAATTTTTGTGAGAAAGACTTCCCAGGACTTAACAATTGATTGGATATTGGGGTGAAGAAAAGTGAAGAATAAAGGAGGATTCCTAGGTTATGAATCTAGGTGACTAGAAGCATAGTGCTGCTCTCTACAAAATAATAATAACGATAATAATGAGGCAATTGGGAAGAAGAATGAATTTGGGGGAAAAGATAATGAATTCTGATTTGAACATCTTGAGTTTGAGATATCTATGGAACATCTAGGTAAGAAAAGTACAGTAGACTGTGGAAACATGTGGCTTTAGGAGTTATCTAATACAGATTACATTTCTAGATGAAGCTGTTATTATATTATTCATTAATATTAATAACCAATATCATTATTAAGTGCTTACTATATAACAGACTCCTCAAGTAAGTACTACACAGATGCCTGATGGCCTAAATAGGTTGGTGGATACTTAAGTACTTGGTATTTAACCCTAAGTTTAGAGAATTTCAACCAGAAGTTACTTTAATACTGTCCCTTTTCTTCCATCCTCACGTGTCATCCATATTTGCTCTTAAGAAAGAAGCATCAAACCTGTATTCAGGAAACCCAGGTTCTAGCCCTGGCTCCAGTGAACTTGGGTATCAACCTCTATGGGCCTCAGTTTCCTTGTTTATAAAATAGGATATGGGAATGCACTTTGATTGTGTCTCCTCTAGCATTCTGTGATCCTATAATAACTCATATTTATGTGAACTTTAAATTAGACTAAACTGCTTCTTTACAAGACTGTGGAACAAGTAGTATTATTCAAATCTGATAGATGAGGAAACTGTCTCATGATCACACAGCAGCTAGTAAATTTTAGATCTGAAGTACAGAACCAGATTTCCTGATTCTATGACTGATGCTTTTTCTGCCATACTAAAATTCTTAAAGCATAAGAAGCAAACAAAAAAAAATGATGAAATCTGATGTAACACATTATACCTAGAGCATCTCTGCCCCAATGTACACACCCCTAAAAAAGCTTAGAGTGTGTATCATGATCAACCTCAAAGAGACATGTTAGAACTAATCAATATTGTAGACAGTTAACAGTCACATTATGTGATGACTAACATTGATAGACTTAGCCCTTCTCAGCAATGCAAGGATCTAAGACATCTTCAAAGGTCTTGTGATGGAAGATGCTATCTACATCCAAAGAAAGAACTATGGAATTTGAATGGAGATCAAAGCATACTATTTGCCATTTTTTTTCTTCTGTTGCATTTTGTTTCCTCTTTCTGGTGGTTCCTCCTATTGGTTCTGATTCTTCCTTACAACATCACTTATGTGAAAATACGTTTAATAAGAATGTATATGTATAGCCTATATCAGATTGCGTGCCATCTTGGGGAAGGAGGGAGAGAAAAATTTAAAACTCAAAAGCTTATGGAAGTGATTGTTGATAAATCAAAATAAATTAATAAAAAAGAAGAAAAAACCCTAAGTGGGCTGAGAACCTGAACATAAATTCTTCATAAAATTATCTTAACTGGCAAATTTAGCCCCTGGGAAAAGGAAATTTGTGAAGGAAGCCACATCCCAATCAGGGACAAATGCAACAAGAGTTAGAAGGAATTTCCTAACCCCAATTCTGATAGTTATCCAAGATTCAGGATTCTAATCAGCACCAGATACAAGCAGTTAAAAGGATAGACAATTTTAGCCTGGTAGCTTCTGTTGGTTCCTTGCTGGTGTGTGTGCTGGTAAATGTTTAACAATCAGTTCTCTGAAGAAAAAAATGCAAGTGTGACATACTACTACACATAATCTGCATTAATAGCATCTTCTCCATCACTTTCTTAAATCTAGATAAGCAACAAAACAAAAAACCAATCCCTGATTTGTGATACACCTGTTTTAGAGGTGTAAATGCTCAAACTGAAAATTTAATAATGTCTCTGTCAAGCTGGGTCTAGGACACCCTTGCTCTTGGCTAAGTAAAAACAGAGCCTTATATTTATATTTAATCAGGCTTGCCAGCTACTATACCCCAGTAGATATTAGTAGAGAAAAAAGCAGTTGGCCTTGAAGGGACTAAATATTTGAGGCACAACAGATGGGAGCAGAGATCATCTCAATGCCCATGAGACTGAGATACCCGGCAGAGACAGAGATGGTAAATGCAATGTCCAGCATGGAGACCTGTCACCATTAAATGATTGCGGCCACATCAGAAGGATGAGCTAACCCAGACAATGTACCCTGATTGCATGTGCCCCTACACGTGTGCCCTCCATGCATGGGCATTTTTAATTCTTCTGGCTTTGAAGGCCCCTTACAACCTGGCCCCAAACTATCTTTCCAGCCTCATCCTATACACTGCTCCCCTTCCCACACTCTACAGTGCAGTCACACTGGTCCTGTCTCTGTCCCTCACATGTGACATTCCATCTCCCATCACCATACTTTTCTCTGGTAATCCTCCATGCCTAAAATACTTTCTCTTTATATAATCTCTCTTCCTTCAAGATGTAGCTCAAACACCAGCCTATCCATGAAGATTTTCTCAATCCACTCAACCATTAAGGACTTCCTGCCTAACTACCTGTTTAGCTACCTTATATTTATTATGTGTTTATAATTTATATACATACATATCGTCTTCCCCCAATAGAATTAAGTTCTTTGAGTGTAGGCATAGTTTTATTCTTTGCGTTTTTATCTCTAGCACCTAGTGCAGTGACTGGCACATAGTAGGTACGTAATAAATGCTTATTGATTGATTGTTGATTGATTGATGTCCTGGACATACAGGTTCCCAGCCTCTGCCACTTCACTCCTTCATCAATGTTCACTGTTTACACTTGTTCCCTATGTATATGCGCCCTTCCATGCATGTTCCTTGATCATGAGTGTTCTCAATGTGCCCTGACTCATGATGGCGTGGTAACCTGTTGAAGTGTATACTCTTTGGGAGGGGAAGAGAGGGACAATGATAGGAAGCTTTTCTTATCACTTTATTTTCTATGCTGCTTGATTAAATGTGTTTTGCTTTGAATTAAGATGTCCTCTGGTTGGCTGACAAAAGCAATTACATAAGAAGAGGGCAGTGACATGCAGGGTACTTGAAAAGGAAATAATTTTTGAGGCGTGCCTGTGAAGGAATTCCCAGGGGCTACATGAAGATACTAGGCCCATCCTATCACACACATGCAAACTCCTTTATTAATTGATCACTAGATTTAGAATAATTAGATTTCGGCCCTATTGATTTCTTCTGTATATAGAAGGATGAACTTTTATTACATACAATCTGCGATTTTTTTAGTGTATATTAAACTTAACATGATAGTAACAAAGGCAGTATGGAGTAGCAGATAGAGAGAGCTAGCCAAAAGTATGGAAGACTTGGATTCAAGCTCTGCCTCTGACAGACATTAGCTTTGTGATTCAGGGCAAGTCAATGTCTCCAGCTCTGGGTAACTCTAAAGTTCACAATTGCAGAGAAGTTGCCCACCCACACTGAGAGAGGGAGCTCCCTCATGTAAGAGTTCCCTATGTGAATGAAATCATAGAGCCTGGCCCAGAGGAAACCCTTAATAAATGCCTTCCAATTGACTATTCCTAACCAATCACAAACTGTCCTGTCTGTCACTGTTCCCTCTGGAGTTTCCTTCTGTTCTTTTCCGGGTATTTGTTAATGTTTTGTTGACATTTTTCTTTCTTTTCTTCTTCTTCTTTTGGTATGCCTATCACTAGTCATCTACATCCCCTTTTCATACACTCCCATAGAAGCCCTCCTTTGGAATAAATAAGCATAATTCAACAAAACAAATTCCCACATTGGCCGTGTCTGAAAATGTCTCCTTTATTCTGCACATCTAGGCCATCACCTCTCAGCCAAGAGGTGGGAAGCATGATTCATCCTGATGATCTCTCATTGTCAAAGTTCCTCATTGTGTCTTTGCACACTTAATCACATACTCAATTTCTTTTTTAAAAATTAATAATGGATCACATCACTAAAAAGTCAGTCCAAGAAGAAGGATTGCAAAGTAATGAGCCCTAGATCCAAAGCCTTGGGCAAAACTCTTGTCGGCTGTGTGATCTTGGGCAAGTCAATTAATCTTTCTAGGCCTCCCATTTCCTCATTTGTAAAATTAGAATAATAACCTTTATTACCTGCCTTCATAGGATTATTATAAGGGAAGAACTTTATAAAATTTAAAATATTCTACAAATATGAATTATTATTATTATTTGCAAGCAATTATTTCCACCAAAACCTCCCAATGAAGTCCTACTCCACTGCTTTAATAGCTGAAGGAAGTGACCGTGGATTCTCAAAGGCTAAGCCAACTAAATGATTCATGCTTTAGCAGATCTCACCAAGCTAGAAGGATTTTGAGTACAGGTGCAGCAAGTTTGTGTGTACCTGTCCTTTGAGAAACAGCCTTGGTAAATTAGAAGAGGCTCAGAAGCAGAAGGGTGGCCTCAAATCAATGGGAACATGCTAATACCTCCAAAGGCAGACCCATTCTATTTTCAAATAGCTCTAAGAAGTTTTTCCTTACATCAAACTTTTTATCTTTTTGCATCGTAACTTCTACCCATTGTTCCTAATTCTTCCCACTGTGGCCAAGCATCAGTTCATTCCTCTTTTGAGTGACACACTTTCAGCTTTATTCAACAAACATTTATTAAGCATCTAATACATACAAGGCACTGTGCTAAGCACAGGCTCTAAATGTGAAGCCCAAAAGGAAGAATGTGATCAGAAAAGAATAAATTCCTCGGGGGGTGTGGAGGGGCAGAAAATGGACACAAATATTCTAATGCAAAGTATATTAAGTCTTCCCTAAGTTTCTCTTCTATAGGCTAAGCATCTTAGTTCCTTCAAGTGATACTTTCACCTGGAATAATCTCTAAGACCTTTGCTATCCTCTCTAGTTTATTAATGCCCTCACTAAAAGGTGGCATCTGGAATGGAACATGATACTTCAGATGTGATTTGACCAAGTCATGGTATTGCTGGATTTTTATTTACTTCCTTAGTCCTGGATACTCTGGTCTTCTTAAAGTTTTCTAAAGCATTATCATTTTTGATTGTCTTATTCCCTTACTGACTTATCCCTGGCACTAACTTGTATTGAAAACTTGAAATCTTCTTTAAAAGCCCTGGTTATTTTTCAAACAAACTGTTCCCTCACTGGTCCTCCCAATATTAGTGAAATTTATTCTTTGAACAGGTAAGATTTTATGTTTAACACTGTTATATTTTTTCTTATTAGATTTTACCAATTTGTTCTGTGACGTTTGGATTCAGTCAAAGGACCAAACTTAAGGACCTAGAGGGCCACACGTGGCCTTGACGCTACAGGTTCCCCACTCTTACACCTCTTAAGAGCTTTTTGGATATGACTGACATTGTATAACTGGAAACTTGGTAAGTGAGACACCTATGCCTTTATCCAAGTCAGATATATAGATATGGATATAGATATTGATATAGACATGTATGTATATATGTATATGTGTATATATGTATATGTGTATATATATATATATATATATATATATATATATATATATATATATATATAATATAATTGGGTATTCCAGTGTACAAGCTAATATTGTCTCATATGGTCCCCAGCTGGGATTCCTATATTGGCCTTTTGACCTCCAAATTGCCTATATTTTTTTAACTTTATGTTCTTTTAATTTATTTCATTAATTTATTTTGATTTATCAACAATTACTTCCATATGCTTTTCAGTTTAAATTTTTTCTCCCCCTTCCTCCCCAACACCCTCCCCAAGACAGCGCACAATCTGATATACATTTACACTCCTATTAAACATATTTTCACATTAGTGATGTAGTAAGTAAAAATTAAAACCAATAGGAGGAACCATCAGAAAGAGGAAACAAAACTCAACAGAAGAGGGAAAAAAAGATAGCAATTCAACTTCCATAGTTCTTTCTTTGGATGTGGATAGCATTATCCATCCCGAGGCCTCTGGAGATGTCTTAGATCCTTGTATTGCTGAGAAGGGTTAAGTTTATCAATATTAGTCATCCCACAACATGGCTGTTATTGTGTACAGCATTCTCTTGGTTCTGCTCACTTCACTCAGCATCAGACCATACAAGTCTTTCCAGGTTTTTCTGAAGTCAGCCTGCTCATCATTTCTTATAGCACAATAGTATTCCATTACATTCACATACCACAACTTGCTCAGCCATTCCCCAATTGATGGGCATCCTTTCAATTCCTAATTCTTTGCCACCACAAAAAGAGCTGCTATGAATATGTTTGTACATGTGGGTCCTTTTCCCATTTGTATGATCTCTTTGGGATATAGCCCTAGGAATGCTATTGCTGGGTCAAAGGGTATGCACATTTTTATAGCCCTTTGGGCATAGTTCCAAGTTGTTCTCCAAAATGGTTGGATCATTTCACAACTTCACCAACAATGCATTAGTGTTCCAATTTTCCCACATCTTCTCCAACATTTATCATTTTCCTGTTTTGTCATGTTGGCCAATCTGATAGGTGTGATGCGGTACCTCAGAGTTGGTTTGATTTTCATTTCTCTAATCAATAATGATTTAGAGCATTTTTTCATATGACTATAGATGGCTTTAATTTCTTCATCTGAGAACTGTCTGTTCATATCCTTTGTCCATTTATCAACTGGGGAATGGCTTGTATTCTTATAAATTTGTCTTAATTCCTTATGTATTTTAGAAATGAGGCCCTTTTCAGAGAGACTGGTTGTAAAAATTCTTTCCCAATTTTCTACCTTCCTTCTAATCTTAGTTGCACTGACTTTGTTTGTGCAAAAACTTTTCAATTTAATGTAATCAAAATTATCCATCCAAATTGCCTATATTTTTAAACAGAAGTCAGATTTGGTTTGGTCAGGCTGCAAGGCTAGAGCAAGACATAGGCCAGTGGTACTGGCTAAATAACTTTATTGAGCTATAAGAGAATGGGCTATCATAATACCCAACTGGTTATTTCAAACATTATGCCTTACCCACTTATTAATACAGGTGATGCCATGCTTATGGAATATCCCTATTAAGGCAGTTCCTGTCACTCAATGAGTCAACTCTCAGTGGTAGGATTTGACCAATCAAGCAGGGGATGACAGAACTCTTGAGTGACCTAATTTGCCCACATACCATCCTGAAGATAATTGTAGCTCATGCATCATCTGTTACAGAGGATGAAAATGTAAAGAAATTCTAAAAATAAGTTCCTCAAAATTAAATCAATACATACTTTGATACGTGGTGACTTTAACCCAAAGTTGAAGATTGCAAGAAAACTATTGGGAAATATAGATCACGAAAAAGGTCAAAGACTTGCAGAACACATGTGAGCTTCATTTTTATACATATATATGCATGCACATACATATATATATCTTGAATATTTACTTTCAGAAAAGAATCAGAAGGCTCCACATATGCCAGGTACTGAGTAATATCACAAAAATAAAACTGATTGTATTTTGATGGACATGAAACAACTTGTTCCTGGTATGAGAATCATTCCTAAATCAGTTGTTCAAGTTCCACAAATACTCTTGTCAGACCACCAACTAATTTAAATAAAGAACAAAATTAGTAAAAAGCTAAAAAAGTGCAAATGAGGAAAATGATAGGATAGGCAATTAGAATGATACCAACTTGACTTATTTAAACAGATTGTTAATGATGAAAATGAAGAAAACATGAAAAACAGAAGGGCATAGAGACTAATAATTTCACACATAAATTTAACCAGTGTAAATAAAATGTTATAACAAGAAGGCAAAAAGAGCCTAAAGAGAGATAGTTGGTCAGGAAAAAAAAATGTGGTACAGCAGAGGCAGCACTGGCTTTGGAGTCTGAGGACTGGGGTCAAACCTCACTTCTGAAACTAACTACCTGTGTGACTTTGGCAAGTCACTTCCTGGGCCTCAGTTTCCTCATCTATAAAATGGGGAGATAAGATTGCCTCTGAGGTCCCATCTAGCTCTAGCTCTATAATTGTATGAAACATTGCCTCACTTGCCAAATGGAAAAGTGTGGAAGCCTGAGGACACGTGGGTTTTAAATACATAAACTTTTTCTCTAAAATCTTACAGAGAAGGATGATGGAATCTAACGAGCAGTGTAATTTCATAAAGGAGAGAAGCAATGGAGGGCAAAAGCAGGTTAAAGAAATCTCAGTGAGGGACTCAACCACATAAAGTATGCCAAGGACATTGAAGGACGGAAATGGAAGGACAACCAATAGAAGAAAAATGGAAGAGAGCCCCAAAGACTTTATAACAGGTGCTTTTCATTATTAAGGACAGTAGAACCACTAGACTTGAACTCTAACATGACAGTCCTGCATGGATTTTTAGAGGAGATAGAAATGATGCAAAAGGGAAGAAAGATGGGAAAAGCAGCTGGATTACACAAGTGCACACTAAGCAGATCTATGCTGGAGGTGACACAATTGTGAAGGAACTGAGGGATTGTTTCACAATATCTCTTAAGGGCACCAAAGGCACAAAAAAACAGTCTCAGGCCCTTATTAATACTAAAAAAAAAAAAAAGAAGGAACCAAAACCATATATATATAAATATGTATTGTGTGTGTGTGTGTGTGTATATACACACACACACACACACACACATATATGTATACATACTTTGCCATCTACCTAAAGTTTTTATGAGGCTTGGTGACTTGAAGTCATGAAGTCAAATCATAGAATCCGAAGTATATTTTCTCCGAGAACTTTAACATATCCTCTTCTCAAACCTAGGATCCATGTCAAATTGGGTCCAATTCTGCTCTGCTTTGTCACAAATACTAAGATGAAGCCATCACTTCACCCTCAAAGTTCCCATCATCTCCAACCCAATAACTAGCTCCTCATTGATATTATGCTGAATCTATGGATCTTAGAGCCAATAAAATAAATAGACAGATAGATCGATAGATAAATTAGGATGAATGGATAGATGGATGAATTAATCTATATACATGCACACATACATAAATGAATGAACAAATAAATAGGTAAATAAATAACCAAAAAAAAAACAGCTTCCTATCTTTAGAATGGCAAAGTATGGTCATACCAATTCTAACAGATAAGATGTTTGCCATTTTGCCATATTCCTTCTAAATGTAATACATTCTTGTAGACTTGTTAAAGTCACTCAAAAGATTTCTTCAAGCTAAATCATTTTGATGCTTGTAGTCTTTCTTCCGGTATTCATTTGCTATCATTGACTTGTCAGTGCTTTACTGCACTACATTATGTGAAATTATTTTACTACATAGAAAATATAACATTTTCTGTCAAAGTTAATATCTAAAACACGTTTTTACTTGATTGCTTTTGGTCTATTATTTCATTGGTGAAGGAAATTCTCACTGAGGAAATACCTTCAACCGGTGGAAATGGGTAATTCTCAGAGAGTTTTTGGGGCACTCACTGAGAGTTGAAGTGACTCAGGTCTTCCTGACTGAGGAACCTCTCTGTCCCTCAAGCCAAGCTGCCTCTCAATATAATAGTTACATAGTAAAATGAACATATTTGTAATCATCACTATTAAACATCACCATTAACAACAACTAAACAAATATTTAATTTCAATAACATTTAATTTAATAACATTCAATAACAACTTTATAACATTATAACATTTATAACATTATAACAATATAATTTATAACATTATAATTGAAAAATTATAATTGAAAAAATACAGTTTTAGCGACCCTTGTTTTGGAACTATCATAGGCACAACTGTCTCCAGTTCCAAAAGAAGTTTTGCCTGGGTAAGGGAGAACAAACCCTAACATTAATCTTGCCAGTCACGGAGAAGTTCCTTTTGAAATTCAAATAAAACATAATTACTTCTTTTCTACCCCCCCCCCAACAAAATGACTGCATTGTGTAGAATGCACAGAAAAGGGTAATGGCCACTGTTGGTCTAATTAAAGCATCTTTTATTTCCAAGCACTATTAATTTAATGCATTATGAGGTGAGAATTTTTTATTATGGTTAGGCTTGGCCCAACCTCAAAATATAATCATCTCAAGTCCAATATTCTATTTATTGGTCATCTTTTGATTTAAATTCTGAAAAACCCAAATTGAATGTGCTTAGCCCCTTTGGAAATGTTCCTAAAGACACACTTAATTCCAAATATGGGGAGGTCGGAGAGAGGAGGGTAGTGAAATATAAGAAGACTAGAAGAGTAGGAAAGGTTGTGTAGTGTTTTAAATGCTAAACAGAGGATTTTTTATTTAAGTCTGGAGATAATAAGGAACCATTGGGACTCTTTCAGCAAGGGGGTGACATAGGAAAATCACTTTGACAATTGAGTTGAGGTTAGACTGGGGTAGGGAGAGACAGATTTGAGGCAGGGATATCAACCAGCAAACTATTCCAATATTCCAGGTGAGAAGTGATGAGGGCCTCGGACTGTGGTTGTGTGAGTGGAGAAAAGGGATATATAGGAGAGATATTGCAACAGTAAAAAATGACAAGGTATGTGAATAGACTGGATATGTGGGATGACTGAGAGTGAGAAATTGAGAATGACTCTGAGGATTGTGACCTTGGGGGACCGGAAGTTGGTGTTGCTATTAATAGAGAAGTTGGGAAGAGGGAAAGGCTAGGGGAGGGGGTGATAATGAGCTCTGTTTTGAACCTCCAATTTGAGACATCAATTATGTAGTTGGTGAAATATGACTGTAATTCAGGATAGGGACTAGAACTGGATATACAGATTGAGGGATAATCTTTTTAGAGATGATCATTGAACCCTAACTGATGAAATCACCAAAAGAGACAGTATAGAGGGGGCAAAAAGAAAAAGGCAAAGGATAGAGCCTTAGGAGACACTGATAGTTAGTGGATGTGATATGAAAGAAGTTTCAGCAAAGGAAGAGCAAGCAGATGGGTAGGAAGAGAACCAGGTGAGATCACTGCTATGAAAGCCTAGAAAGGAGAGAGTATCCTGGAGGAGAAGGTGATCAATAGCAGATCATTTGCGACTTTGGTGAAGGAAGTTTCAGTTGAATTTGAACTTGAGTCTTCTTGACTCAAAGGATGACTATCTACTAGGCCAGCCTACCTCTCTAATTCCCTTAGTTAATCAAAATTAAGTTTCTGTTTAAGTATAGCAGCTGAAAGATTCACTTGTATTTCTGCTACAGCTACTTCAATCAATTGGATATATACAGGAAAAATTAGTACAATTCTGCAGAGACAGAACTGGTGGAAGAATTTTCCTAGGAAGATTTGAATCTATGTACCATTCAGCTTTATCCTCTTAACTAACATATTTGTAAGAGTTTTTCTTTATATATTTGTTTTAGTAAAGAAGATTAGTAATAGCCTTTTTCATATAAAAAGTCTGTCCAACAAACTTTAGAAAGAACTTTACACACAAACGTCTCATGGTGCCTTAGTATTACTAAATAAAAGGAAAAAATCAATCCCAGTAATCTTTTATCTATGAAAAAATTGAAGCAGAAAGAGAGAATATAATTTAGCCAATGTCAAACTTGGTGATTCAGTTTGTTCCATGTCAGAACTTGACATTTAGGATTTGAAGGTCTATGGTATTATTAGGACAGGACATGGGATACAGCACGACTTAAAAATAAAGTATAGGAAAAATAAAGGTGGACCCTGGTATGATTTTGAGATGTGAGCTTCCAACCCTACTTAAAATTATCTCCACCACCAATGCTTCAAAAGCTAACATTGAGGATTCAAATATTTCCTTAAAAATAAATATTCCTCCTGTGGAGTAGAAGCACATTAAATTCAAAGGCATGATGGGAAAAGCATTGGATTAGGAATCAGGAGACCTGGATTCTAGTCTTGACTCTCATTTATTAGCCATAAAGACAGTGTAAAGTCACTTTACTTCTCATGCCCAAGTCTGTCCCTCCCTTAAAAAGTCTTTCACAAGACCCTGCCATTCACTCAAGCTATCATCCTCTATCTCTCTTCCCTACTTGGGAAAACTCCTAGAAAAAAAGATGTCTACACTTTGCAGCTTCCACTTCTATTCCTCTCACTCCCCAGGCCTTTGCAATCTGATTTCTGACATCATCACTTGACTGGAATTGTTCTCCCCAGAGTTGCCAATCATTTCTTAATTTCTAAATCTGATAGTCTTTTTTCTTCTTTTTTTGTCTTTTTTCTTTTTTTAATATAAATTTATTTATTTTTAGTTTTCAATATTCACTTCCACAAGTTTTTGAGTTCTAAATTTCTCACCCCTCCCCCCACCCCAAGATGGCAAGCATTCTGAATACCCCTTCTCCTGGTCTGCCTTCTCTTCTATCTCTCCCCCCTCTCTTCTCTTATCCCCTTCCCCTTCTTCCATGGTCATCAGTCTTCTTGATTCATCTGCTGCAGGTGACATTGTTCACTACGCTGTCCTCATGAACACTCTACTCTCTCTGGGCTTCCATGACACTACTCTCTTCTTGGTTCTCTCCCTATCTGTCTACCCATTCCCTCTCAAGTTCCTTTGCTGATTCATGAGCCATCATGACTCCTAACTGGGATGGATCACCAAAAGTCTCTCAGTGGCTCCATATGCTTTTCTTTCTGCATGCTTTCTCTCAATGACCTTATCAGACCCCATGGATTTAATAATCATTTTTATGCTAATGACTTCTAGATCTATATATCGCCTGAGCTTCAATTCTCTATCACCAATTGCTTATTGAACATTTCAAACTGAAGGTCCTAGAGACATCTCAAACTCAACATGTCCCAAATAGAACTCATTACCTTTTCCCCTCATGACCACCCCTCTTCCAAATTTTCCTGTTTTTGTCAAAGGTACCACCCTCCTTCCCAGGTTTTTAAATGTCACATTATCCTCAACTCTTCAATCTCCTTCAGTTGTCAAATCTTGCTATTTCTACCTCTACCATGTCTCTTGCATATGACTTCTTCTCTCCACTCACAGGATTACCACCTTAGTTGAAAGTTTCATCACCTCTTTCTGAGATTATTACAACAGCTTCCTAACTGATCTCCCTCCCTCAAGTTTCCCCAAACTTCAGTCCATCCTCCACGCTTCTTCCAAGTGATTTTTCCCTAAGCACAGATCTGATCACATGACAATCAATTCCAGTAGCTTCTTCTTACCTCCAGAATCAAGTATAAAATCCATTGTTTAGCTTTCAAATTCCTTCACAACTTTGCCCTCATCTATCTTTTCAGTCTCACTGTACATTATTCCTCCTCCTACACTCTTTGTTTCCCACAAGTTGTTTTGTTTCTATTTCTCACAACTGACACTCCATCTCCTGTCTTTGCATTTGCTGTCCCCTATGCCTGAAACTGATTCCACCCACCTCCCACTTTTACCTACACCTCACAGAATCCCTCTCTTCTTTATAGATATAGAGCTTAAGGATCACATTCCATGTGAAGTCTTTCCTGATCCCCTTAACTGCTAGTTCTCTCCCTCTCGATATACCCTGCATTTAGCTATTTTTGTATTTTTTTAATTTACTCTACATATGTCACTGTTGTTTTTCCCATTAGAATTTAAGCTCCATGTCAACAGTTTCACATACTTTTTCATATATTGTATTTTTCTCCCCAGGACCTGACATAGTGCCTGGCACAAAATAGGTAATAAATGATTATTGATTGGACCTCAATTTCCACAACTGTAACAACAAAAAAGAGTAAGCTTTGTCCTACCCTATCTTAAAGAGCTGTGAAGACAAATGAGATGATAATACAAGTGAAGCACTTTGAAAATTACAAAACACTATTCAAGTGCAAGGTATTAATATAATCACCAGTATTATTATTACAATAAGCATTATTAACTGTATCTGTCTCTTTCCTTACTGCCTTCAAACATACCTATAGTTTCCCTACCCAGAAAAAAAATTATCACTCAATGCTGACATCCTCTCAAGTTATTACTGTATATCTCTCTCTTTTCTTTCATAGCCTAACTCTCAGGAAGGGGGGAGGGGCAGCAAGTGTGCATGCTCATTGCCTCCACTTTCTTACCTTTCAGTTACTTCTCAATCCCCTGCAGTCTGGCCCAGCATTTGACTGAAACCGCTGCCCCGAAGGTTAACAATGATCTCTTAATAAGCCCAGCATTCATCCTGCCTGACCTTCCCACAATCTTAAACACTGTTGACCACTCCCTCCTTCCATATACTATTTCCTCCCTGGGCATTTGTGACACAGCTTTGTCATGGTTCTCTTCCTACACATATGACCAGTCGTTCGTATGTATTCATTTGCATGTTGTTTCCTTCGTTAGATTGAAAGCTCCTTATGGGAAGGGACTGTCTTTTGCCTCTTTTTGTTTCTCCAGCACTTAGCACAGTTCCTGGCACATAGTAGGCGCTTAATAAGTGTTTATTGAACTGAATTGAAGTGAATCAAATCTCTCTCCTGTACTACAGTCCTGCATCTCTAACTGCTTGCTACACATATATACCTGGATTTGTGATAGGCATCTTCAACTCAACATGTCCAAAACAGAACTCATTCTTTTTCCTCCTAAACCTACACATCCTTCTAACTTCTCTGTTTTTATAAAGGGCACCAACATTCTTCTAGTCACTCAGATTCACAACTCAAGAGTCATCTTCAACTCTTTGCTCTCTCTCAACCCCCATATCCAATGAGCTATCAGGATTTTCAGTTATTCCTCCTCAACATCTCTTGAATACACACTCTCTTCTCTACTCACCCCATTCTACCCTAGTCTGGGCACTCAACACCTCTCCCCGAACTATTGCAATAGACCTTCTAAATGGCCTCCACACTTCCTGTTTCTTTCTTCTCAAATTCATCTCCACACAGCTGCCAAATTTATATTTTTAAAGCACAGTTCTGACCATGTCGCTCCACTGCTCAGGAAACTTCATGGACTCCCCATTGCCCTAAAGATAAAATCCAAACTCTTTTTTTTTGGCATTAAACTCTTTTGAAATCTGGATCCAGATTATCTTTCCAGGCTGACTATGCATTATTTTCCCTCAGGTTCTTTCCACTCCAATTAAACTGTATTCCTTGTTTTTTCCTGAACCTGCTAACCCATTTCCCACTTTCGTATCTTTATAGAGGTTTTTCTCCATTCATGGAATGCTCCCTCTTACCTTACCTCCACCTCATGGAGCCCTTGGCTTTCTTGAAGGTACATTAAAGTACCACCTCCTTCAGAAAGCCTTTTTTGATTTCTCCAGTTTTGTTCACCCTCACATCACTCCATGTGTGTATAAACCCCCAAGCTCCAGGAGCTTACATTATACTGTCTCTCACTCTTTCACATGCATCCCCAGTACTTAACACAGTACTGATACACAATAGGAGTTGAATGAATGCTTGCTGATTATTAGTAACAATGGCATCAACTTCTAACTCTTTAGAGTGAGATCATCAAATTGCTTTGCTCCCCAACATGAGTGAGGGGGATCATAGGTCCCAGGAGAGAGGGGATGCTGAAAAAAGCAATGAGGAGACCCAATACAATCATAACACTTCACATTTTTTACTTCAGCCATCTCTGATTACTTGAAGCTTAAGGAGAAGAAGAAAGAAAGATGAATGAGTGTTTGAGGAAAGGGACTGAGGCTGAAAAAAAGAGAAATGTTAAGAGATCCAGAGATCATTGCCAGGGCTTGAAAACTACCTAACTCACCCATTTTCCCTCTCTTAGCATCAGAGTAAAAGTTAAACAATGAAGAACTTCTAACATTTTCAGCATCCTACTTTCTGGGAAGATTGCATGGCTGAGTTGGTACAGAGGGTTGTTTTCTGACTATAAGTCCCATATATATTTTCTCATAATCGCAGGTGATTTTACAGCAGCAACACATCCCCTCCCAGCAGACCTTCCTGCTCTCTCTTTATTTAAATTGCCCTTTGGTTAAGGCTCTCAGTTGCTTGTAAGAAGTCACCATGATCCTTCTCATTACTGAGCCCTCAGAGACCAAATTACGTCTATTCCTTGCTCTCGACTCCAAGGGTTGCATTACTTCAAAGTTAGCTTGGCTTCTTTTTCCCTTCAAAGACTGGGTAAGCTGCAAAGTTACTGGCTCCCTCCCCAGCCTTGGCTGTGGTAGTTATTTGCTTCTGACTGCAGCTGTTTTAAGAAGGCTTCTGAGTCTCAGAAAAATTCACACCCATCCTCTCTCCCCTACTGCTTACTGTTCATCTGGCCTGCTTCCTGGTGACACCTGAAAGCCCAGATCTGTACAAAGTGTAGGGTGAGCCCCCAAATGAAGTTTCTGGGGCCTTGCTGCTCTTGCTGCTTTGAGAGAGAGAGAGAGAGAGAGAGAGAGAGAGAGAGAGAGAGAGAGAGAGAGAAGAGATAGCTGTGACATTTTTTTCCCACATATCACAACAAAAGCCTTTCTGGTTTAACACTGGATGCACCAATGTTCTGTCATGGTACTACTGGTTCTAGGCACACAGCACCTGAACTCTTTCTTTACTGATGATCCATAAGAAGTAGAATAAAACAGAAGTAGAATAAAATAGCATCCTCACAAAGAAGCAATGAAGCAACGTCTCAGTCTGGCAACCGACCAAAAAGAAATGTCATCACTTCCACCACTCAGTCATAGACAATGGTTAAAAAAAAGTCACACCAAGCTCATGACCCCCATCAAAGGAGGGGAGAAAGGTATCATAAAAGAAATAGCTAACGTCACCTTGTCCTTCCACACATTCCTGTGAAAACTCATTTGCACTGGCCCATCTGATGTCAATCCATATCCTTTTTATTATTTCAAATTCTCAAAACACTGCTTAATCCATCAACTCAAAACAGCAGCAACAACAAACCATAAGTATACGTCCGACAGCAGATCATGAAATGGAATCCACTACATACTTGCTTGGGCCATATTTCCTTTTTCATTCACCAGATTTGGTTCCCCCATTCCTTATGCAGGACTGTTTCTGGTTGGATTCAGTCCAAGGAGAATCCTACAAGCAGTGCCTTCATTCAACCTCAAGGGCGTTCACCACTCAACAGAAATACTACAAATTTCTCCAAGGGAGCACAGGTGCTTCGTGATTCTGTACTGACCCCAGCAATCAGTGAACAGTAAGTGAATAAGGTCTATCGCTGTCCATATTGAGCTACCTATCCCACAGAGATAAACTGGACTAAAGACAAATAATCAGTCAAGATGTTCCAGGGTAAGATCCTTAAAAATTATCTTTAATTGATGCCAAGTATGAACAGATAATAAAGTGACAGAAGCAAGGAAAATTGCATAGATGAAAACTATGCACTTCAGTTAGGCTCTCAACTCATAACATTCAATGTCCTCTGACAAATCAAAGAGCTTTGTGAGGAGAGGGGAAAATGAGCAGTAACCTGAAAATGAGGTTAGCAATTTGCAAACTCAGGAAGCAAAATACTGCTTTGTCAGCTTCAATGGTTTGTTGCCCTGATGGTGCACTTTAAATTAATACTATTCATTTTCTATTTTAACCTTGGTGATTAATACTTTATTTTTAAAACCAGAGGTATGTCATATACAGCCCATATTATCTACCTGCAGCTGTTGAATACACGATTTCCAAACAGCGCATTAGAGAATAAAAGTGCTTCTGCATGTTAATGGAAAGGAAAAACTTTTCAGCTGGCATATTACACATGGGATTTCATCCCTTCTTATCCCCTCCCCCCACCAACTTTCCCACCTCTCCCAATTCCCTTCCCTTATTTATTGTTTCAAGGGTTTGAGGTTTTGTAACTGTGGGACACAAAACTTCATTCTTTGCCCTTTCTGTTCTGCGTCTTGGAAAACCCAAGCAGCCTCCCAATTAAAGTCACCCTGCAACTAGGGCTGATATCACTCAAACTAACAGTCTTGTGGCGGGAGGACTTCCTTAAGAACTCCTGGTGGATGTCCTGGCACTCCCAGGAAAGTCTATAGTAGTTTCACCTGTGTGAGGAGATGGTTTCTTATCCCAAATACTTATATATTAAGTAAAGATTTAGGGTTTCAAACCAAAACCCTAAACCCTGAAGCTCATTCAAGGTAGATGAGGAGGTGTAGCTAATTAACACATCACTTGTTTCTTTGCAAAGTGAAGTGTGTAAATTTCTTTCTTGGTAGATTGCCTGAGTGATGAGGAAGAAAAATTGTACCTATATCTCAAAGTTCTATAACATAAACATGAGCAAAATAGTCTGAACAGCACATGGGATTTACCTCCTGATGCCACCAACCAATAAAGATTATACCTGATTTCATGTTTATTTATCTTTCATATGAAAATAAAAAATCAGGCCTGACATACCAAACTCCTCATGATTTAGTTTCCTGCTTTAAAAAGTTCAGACTGATTGTTTGGCAGTTGTATTCTTCCTAACAAATTGTACAATGGATGGTTACCACCCACCAATTCTCACCACTCCCAAGAATATGCCTTTCCTAGAAGAGAAAGAAGAATTGCCTTCTGCTCAGTCTTTCTTTCATTCTTTCTGTTTTGCCCAACTGAGTTATCTATTGACCAAACAAGAAGTTAAAATTATGAGTATATGTTTCTAGATCTCTCACAATAAATGGGGCATGGGATAGGACCTTTATTTCCTGCCTCCTTCAGATGTGTTTTCTCTTATTTGGAAAATCTGAATGTGATACATGAAATAAAAGAGGCCCTTTCTCCTACAATGGAACGAAAATTCTACTTAAGGAAACACATCCCTCACTTAATGTCTGATGATTATTACTTCTAAGTGAGTTAGGATAGTAATTTCCCTTTGTGCTTCAGCTCTACTGTAATGGGAACTAAACTGTCTATACAAACTCCTTTTTTAAGGAAATGATTGTCCATTAGCCATAACTTCAAGAAACTGCTGCTGCTTAACTTGGTTTCATTGGGTTAACCCACTACCAAGGAACTGAATGACTGATTTAATAACATCAACTTTTTTTTTGGTGGGACACAGCAAGTCAAAAAAATAACAAAAGGTTTATGGCTATAATCTGTCTTCTACACATTCGAGGACAGAGGTGATTTAATTTCTTTGGTCACTTCAAATCTATCGAGTTAAGTTAGCTCCTTTCAGAGCTTCTTGGTACGCTAACAGCACTGGCAGGGACCAACATTTAACCCTATTAAACTAGGGCCCCTAAATTCTAGAAGGGCTGATTTGTGCACATCAGCCCTTCAGAAGTTTTCTCTCCCTAGAGAAAACCAGTATTCAGAACATGAGCCATATCAGTCTCTGGGGAAGGAAAGGAAAAGGGCAAAAGCCAGTCAAAAAATAAACAAATAAGCCAAAGGGTATTAATTCAATTCCTTAACAGGCAGCTTTGTTAAGTGCACCTTCAGGTCTACAAATACATTTCAGCCCTGTTGTAGTGCAAGGAATAAGAGCTTTTGTCAAACTTTGCATGCCTATACTACACAAAATAATCCTTTAAGCCATCCTTGTTGAATTCTGGAAACGAATTAAGAATGGGCAAGGGACATCCAGACTCCCCATACCACCCCCAAACTCTTTAGAACTCACCCCAAACCCTGGTCAACAGACCCATCCACATAGCTCTTTCTCCTCTAACACATTCACAGAGTCATCAGTCCAGTGGACAGGCTAAGGTGAAGGTTTCCAACTACTAGAGACACCTAGTAGCCGGTCAGTCTCCTCTGCTTTGGTCCTATTGGCTGGTCTTTTCAGCATCCATCCCACAGCACTGAATGGATTATTGCTGTTGACTGAGTGCAGTTGAACACAGGAAGTTGTGCGTTCTAGACCTCTGAGTGGAGATGAAGGATTGGAACATTCTTGGTTGTTTTGTAGTTGTTTTTGAGGGTGGCTTGTTTTCCTCCCCTAAGCAGGGAGTTTTAGAGGGGAGGGGAGAGTGATGAATGGCTGTTGGGGTAAGGGGGGAGAGTGGAAAGGAAGCACCACAGGCTCGTTCTGGAGAGGTTTCCCATCCTACAATCAGATGCCTTCCAATTATCACAGGAAGG
Source organism: Phascolarctos cinereus (assembly GCF_003287225.1). Classification (NCBI taxonomy): domain Eukaryota; kingdom Metazoa; phylum Chordata; class Mammalia; order Diprotodontia; family Phascolarctidae; genus Phascolarctos; species Phascolarctos cinereus. The sequence goes on along the minus strand of NW_027555514.1, from coordinate 183,611,518 downwards.
TCACGTTCTTTTGGTCTCTCTTCACATAGGGTGTGTCTGTTTGTATCCATCCTTCAGGCTCATAGAAGCCAAACAAGCAAAGAAAATGTCTAAATTATTTTGCTTTAGCTCAGCAAGTAAGCCTTGTGCACGATTATATTGTGTTAAGTGCCTTACTGTACTGCCTAGAGAGGAGGGAAGGGCAGAAGGGAGAAAGGAAGGGGAGAGATCCCTATACAAAGCAGGAGAGAAGAAGGAAGTGGTCAGCAGCAGGCAGCCTCATGCTAAATTCAAATGAAGCTCCATCCCCACCTGTGTGTCCTTAAAGATTTGTGAGTGCCTCTCAGTTAAGTGACAGCTGTTTGTCTCCAAGGACCTATGCATTTCCTTCCTTTAGCTGGTCCATAAGCAGACCACCACTCTCTGGGGTTGGTGATTGGGGCAGGGGTTGTAAAGTTTTCAGTTAACAGAGGTGGGGACATACAGATAAAAAGAGGGTAGAAAGAAAAAAAATTTAATTAGAAAATTAAGGTTTTTTACTGAGTTATTCTGGATTCCAGAATAACAGAGGAGTAAGAGTAGGAGGGGAATATGAGAGGCATGGAAGAGCAAAGTACCTGTACATGATCTGAGGAGACACTAGAACTTCACAGGGACTCTGGCAGGAGTCCAAATACCAAAGCATTTCTCTGTTTTTGGAAGAAGAAGAAGGAGAGATTGAGTCCGTTGTCCATGTTCATTCTGAAGCTGGGTCTCAGGCCTCAGGTCACTGTCAACATCAGACTACCAAAGGGAAACAAGCTCATTGATGACGCCGTACATCATTGTCCCTGTTGTCTTCTCTTTCCAGGGGTCAGTATGGTGTGATCTTCTCATATTAGTGGAGGTGGGGAGGAGGGAGTGAACAGTGAAGGAGGGAAGGTGGTGAAGGTGGAAAAATAAAAAAAAAAAGATGCCCCAGCTCCTCCCCTCTTACCCCTCTTTAACTTTGCAGCTGTTTTAATGGAGGCACTTTCTGCAATTCAGTGGGTGCAGGATAAAGGCACTAAGCAACTATTTAAATAAATTGATTTTCTTCAGTAAGTTCTCAAAGGGAGTACCAAAGTCTCTAAAGACTTCAAATCATAACTGCAAAAAGAAATCATCTCTAATTTGGATGCGCACATTAGATAAAGAGTTTCATTTACATTCTAAGAATGCACCAAAAAGCATGCAGTATTGCACCATTTTTTGTTTTGTTTGTTTGTTTTTGTCTTTAGCTATAGAGGATATTGTTTCTTAGGTGTTGCTATATATAACTTGATAGCTTTTTATTTTTTCCATATACTTTCCCTTTAAGGGATGGGAATATTTTATCCTCTTTCTGATAATTCCTGGACAGAAACCAAACATTTCCCTGAGCAAAGGCAGGAAAATTCACTGAGTCCTCCTCTCCCTTCACTTTGTTTGGGCCCTTCTTATCATAAACTTTTTTTTATTTATTTTTTTTCTTACTGAAATCATGCATTAATGAATTCAAGTTACACCTTAGTCAAATAGGCCATGATGCGGAATAATAGAACATGCTTTGAGCTCCAAAAAAAGTATTGTTCCCATTTGACTAACATATGCACTTAAATACAGTGCTTTAAATTACTAATAAAACAGGTAATAAATTAAGGAGTGCACTTTTGGTGAATGAAAATGAAAAAGGGCCTATTTTTAGAATAGTTCAAAAGATAGCTTATCCCTTATTGTTTGAGGTAATGATCCCCGCATGCGATTATAAAATAAATAGTGTCAAATTCAAACATGCTTACAGTAAACTCCATTTGTTCTCTTGCAACAAAGGTGGGGAGGGGGGACAAAAGTTTTGCATCCGGTTCTTTTAAGTGAAGGGACAAGGAGCTCTAACAGGGGAAGAAAAAAAACCTTATATGTAGTTCATCTGCAGTTAAGAAAACTTAGCAGCATTGCAGATGTCTGAATTGATTTTTTTTCCTAAAAAAAAAAATCTTGGCTTGAGTAAGAAGGAGAATGGGCAAAGAGGGAGATCATTAGAGATCAGGCCCAATATTATACTTATAAGGTGCTATAGGGCCCATTCATGACTTATTGATTTTTCAAGAGGATAGATACACTTCAGCTGATTCAAATAAAAACGGCCAATATTCACTATGCTTTTTGGTCAATTCATTTATACATATGTCTTATATGTATAAATAGCTGATGCACTTTCTTTGATACACTGTCAGTGTGCATTTTGCAGAGATTTTTAATTGGAGTCCCATGCATATTTCATTTTTATATTTCTAAGTGATCATCTGTTTTTAAATATTTCTTTAAAATTAAGTTAAGCAGAGGGATGAAAAACATTTCAATATAGAGAAGCATATGAGTCTTATTTTACCTAGGCTAGTTCAAAGACTGTTCATTTTTTTTTACCAGTTATGGAAAATACCCTTTCTTTTTCTTTCACTTTTTAAAATAAAATGAAAATAGTATTTTTATGGATCCTGAAAGCTTCTGGTTCGCGGAGCCAAAAAATCTGCAATGCAAGAATGCATTTACAGGTCAATAGAGCATTCAAAGACTATTTAGTAAAGTATCTACAGAGTGTGACACAGGTCACTAGGTTTTTTTGTTATTATTGTTGTTTGAGGTGTGTTTTTTTTTTTCTGTTAAGTCTTTCAAGTTGCTAAGTGGAATTTGTGTGTGTATATGTGTGTGTGTGTGTTATGTTTTTAATTTTTTTTTAAACATCCGTCAGGAGCTTGCTCTTGTTAACACAGTTTTGGTTAGCTGTAGTGCAGTTGCCAGTTCTGATATTAGCCTGTCTATAGTGGGCTATACTATTATTCATATCCTCTTCAATTTCCATGTATTCAGATTTGCTGATAGTAGAGGAGCTACGGCGACTCAGGTCGCTATCAGAGGCTAAGTTAGGGGAACTAACATGGAGCAACTGAGCCTGCTCTTCCCCTTCAGTTTCTCGGTGGTAGAAATAGTTGAAATTGGACACAATGACAGGTACAGGCAGGGCAATTGTCAGCACACCAGCGATGGCACACAAGGAGCCCACGATCTTGCCTCCAATTGTCACAGGGTACATGTCACCGTATCCTACAGTGGTCATGGACACCACAGCCCACCAGAAAGCGTCGGGGATGCTTGAGAAGTGAGACTCAGCGTCTTCTGCCTCTGCAAAGTATACAGCACTAGAAAACAAGATAACCCCAATGAAAAGGAAAAAGATGAGCAAACCTAGCTCTCTCATGCTAGCCTTGAGAGTCTGACCTAGGATCTGGAGACCCTTGGAATGGCGGGACAGTTTGAAGATTCTAAAGACCCTTACCAATCGGATGACTCTTAAGATGGCCAGTGAAGTAGCCTGCTCACCCTTCTGGTTGCCCTCCTGCTCTGCCATTTCAGTGCCCAGGGTAATGAAGTAGGGGATGATGGCCACGATGTCAATGAAATTCATGATGTTCTTGAAGAAATCTGTTTTGCTGGGACAGGCAAAGAAGCGTACCACGAGCTCAAAGGAAAACCAGATGATGCATAATGTTTCCACGATGAAGAAGGGATCTGTGAAAATGTTAGATTTGTAGTAGATTGTGGTGTTGTCACTTGGTTGAAAGGTGCTGAATTCCCTTTCTTCTTTTAGCTCAGGCAGGGTCTCCAGGCAGAAAATAACTATAGAGATCAGGATTACCATGACTGAGACAATCGCAATGACCCGTGCAGGCCCAGAGCTCTCAGGATACTCAAAGAGGAGCCACACCTGGCGCTGGTACTCCTTCTCTGGCAATGGGCGCTCTTCCTCCTTGATGAAACCTTCATCCTCTCGGAACTTCTCCATGGCCTCCTCACCCAACTCATAAAACTTGATCTCCTCAGAGAACATGTCCAGGGGCACATTGACAGGTCTACGCAGGCGCCCTCCAGACTGGTAATAATAGAGGATGGCATCAAAGCTGGGCCTGTTGCGGTCAAAAAAATACTCATTTCTCAGGGGGTCGAAGTAGCGCATGCGTTTCTTGGGATTCCCCAACAGTGTGTTGGGGAACTGTGCCAGGGTCTTAAGTTGTGTCTCAAAACGCAGCCCAGAGATGTTGATCACCACCCTTTCACAGCAGTCATGGTCGTCATGGTCTGCTGGCCTGGGATAGCTGATGTCTTGGGGATGGCCCTGGGCGGCAGAAGCCTCCTCCACGTTCTCTCCGGACATCACCGTCATGGTCTAAGCTGGGTGGAAGGGTGTGGAGCAGAGAGGGTGGACTGGGGTGGTGAAGTTGTTGGAAGGAGGGGGGGGAGAGGGTAACCAAATGCCCCCCACCCCCCACCTAGAGTGTTTGAATCCTCCACCCCTTAGGGAGAATAGCCCAAAGGTAGGAAGGAAACGAATCTGGGCTCTATCGATCTACTCTCACCCCCACCTAATTTTTTCCCAAATTGGAATCCCCCTTTCCAGCAGCACGTGGCTCCTGTTCTGCTGTGGGGAGGGGGGTGTTGTTTTTCTTTCCTCTCAAGGTAATGCTGTTCTGGCAAACTTCGACATTGCATTTGGGGGAGGGGGTCACCCTTTTACCCCCGCCCTAAATCGTCATAAAAACAGGACTGGGTGCAGTGTCAGCTCAGCAGACTCCCCTGCCTTCCATTTCTCCCTCTTTCTCTGGTCTATCCTCCCTCCTACCCCTCTTCTGCTGCTTTTTAAGCTCCCACCAGGGCGATCGATGGATGCTGCAGAAAAATAGAAAGTGATAGGGAAGTATAAAAAAAAAATCAAAAACATTCAGACGGAACGCATCTATAGAAACTGCAAAAGCACATACATCTATCTACCTTTCCTGTATTGGAAAGCACCAGACATAGCTAAGGCAATCTCTCTCTCTGTCTCTCTCTCTCTCTCTCTCTCTCTCTCTCTCTCTCTCTCTCTCTCTCTCTCTCTCTCTCTCTCTCTCTCTCTCTCTCTCTCTCTCTCTCTCACTTACTTCAAGTTTTCTGGTTTCTCCTGCCCACCTCCCCCATTCCCCTATAGCCGATCTGTTTACAACTTCATTAACAACTGAGCCCGAAGGCGGGGGCTACCAGAGATCCAGGGTTCTCACGCCCCGCTCCCCCTCACCCTCCCTACTCTGATTCGTGCAGCCAGCCCCCGAATGGCGGAGCCCTACCGGGCTTCTCGTCTTACCTGGAGGGGTGTCTGGGCAGGCGTCAGTGGCGATGTTGAGTCGGGAGAAGAGTTCCTGTTGGAATGCGGCAAGTCTCCTTGGCGGCGGCGGTAGCAACAGCAGCATCCAAAAGGCGCAGTGACAAACTCAGCCTCCAGCTCTCTCCTCCTGCGCTCCTCTCCTTGCCGAGATCGCTCTATAGGGCCGCTGCTGCCGAAATATTTATACCCACCCCCATTTCTAACAACTCGAAAGACTATACAGAAAGGAAGAAAGATAGGAAGACCCCTCTCCAGTTCCAAGTTACTAGGGTTGCTGGAGAGGGAAAGGGGTGGGAGGGGGAGGGGAGTGGGGCGGAGGGGTACCTCTACAAAAATCCCTAGAATTAAAATAAAATTCAAATTTAAAAAAAAAAAATCGCTCTCTCTGGCACTCCAGGAGTCTCTGCTTCGCTTCTAGAGGGATGGATCCAGGCTGTGGGCGGCAGGAGAGAGCCGCCCGGGATCTACATAGCTACTCCAAGCACCTCCACCCCGCCTCTCGCTAGCTTAGTCCTCCAGGAAGCTCCGCTGGACACCTGGGGTTTGGGAAGCCTCGGAGTCGAGCGGGACTATTGCGGTAGTGACAGCAGCCGCGGCGGTAGCAACGGCAGAGCGGCGGCGCGGTCCATTTCTGGACCCTGCAAGATCAGCAGAAACCCGAGGAGGCGCCTCTGGTGCGGAGCGGGGATTGGCCCGCCAGGGTCGTGGGATGGGGAGGGGGAGGAGGAAGGAGCTGGAGGATAGAGAAGTGGGCGGGGGATGGGGGGGTGCAGAAGAGGGAGTTTCTCACCCTTGTCAGCCATCCTTCTCCTCCTCCAACAAACACCCCCCCAGAACCTCCCCCTCTCCCTCCCTAGCCCATCACAATTCAGAGCCCCGAACACGCGAAACTACCCAGCTGCGACCTTCCCAGGGGATTTAACATTGCAAATGACCACTTTCGACGCAATGCAGGCTGTAGCACTCAAGGCTAGCAGGATCCTTGGTGGCTTTTATGTATGTGGATGCTTGTATAGATGTGTCCGTTCCGCAATGAGTCTTTTAGTCACTGTGTGATGCATTACTGGTATACTTCCCTTCTTCTACTTCCCCTCTCTCTTCCTTTCCCCACGAAACTCCCTCTCCTCCTTCCCTGCACCCACCCAACACGTTCTCCACCACCCCAACAGCTCGCGTTGCCTGAGGTAGGAGTTCTACTCCAAGGCAGCTTCTGGCAGTTAGAGCAATGAATCTTTTAAGGGGCGAAAAGTCAGCAATGTAGGTTCACTTGGGTTTGGGATATTCTTTAGGGGAAGAGAGGGAATCGTCTCCTTGCGTCCTAACGTGGGTATGAAGTTTTCTTGTTTATTTTTAATTAGACAAGATGTGCCTGGCTTGTGAGGGGACGGTTTCGCCTTCGCTTTGTGGCGTATCCTGCCCACTTAATGCCAACTGAAAATCAATTGAGTGGAAAACCCGACTGAACACCACACACACACACACACGCACACACACACACACGCTCTGCCCTTTCCTCCTCACTCTCTATCTACTGTTTTCCCGGTAGATCTCCCCTAAGGAGCCACATGCCGCCCTTGCCACTTCTCCAATCAGGAAGCCGCCCCCATAGAATCGCCAGGCGGTGAGATGCGGGGTAGGACGCAGTACTTGGCACGAGGAGCCTGGGCGCATAAGGCACACGGCGCCAGCTGTGCCCCCGTAGGCGCTGCGCCTAAACCTGCAGCAGAAAGGAAGCCAGGGAGCACGCTCCAGCTCTTTAGGGAAGCGTCTAAGGCTCTTAAGAGGCGGGGGGGGGGGAGCGGGAGTCGCCAGTGATTGGTTCTCCTTGATGCACTGGCACCAACACCCCAACGCACACACATCCCCCCCTTCCTCTGCTTACACTACACCACCATCTCTCTGATCAAGGTCAGTGGCCCCAACCTCCCTGTTTGGCTCACTCTAGAGGATGTCTAATGGATTCCATGCTTCCCTGGACTGTTAGAATAGCAGTTCAGCGGTTACTAGAAGAGAAAGAGTTAATGCTTTTCTTTTTATTTATGTGTTCCCTTCCCCCCCCCCATACTCACACCCCTGCATTCTTTTTGAGGGTGCTGAGGTATCTTGTATAAGTACCTCTTTCCCTCGGTCTTAAGCTACTAGACCAAATGCCATCCTCTCTAAGCACGGACTTCCCTCCATCCCAATTACCTAGAACAAGTAGTTGCCCTATTAGGTGCCGTATGATGTTGAAGAGGTAAGGGAAATTCAATATGGCAAACATTTGGGCTCTGAAATAAAAGAGGATTAGGCACCTTGTTTAAACAGTTTTATTTAGAGGTCTGCTCCTAAAGATAAACTAGAGTCAAGGTTATTCCCCTGGGGATTCCTGTTATATCTCCTAATGGAATGTAAGCTCCATGACTCTCTGTCCTGCTTTTGCGTTCCCAGACCCAAGGAGAGGCAATTGAATTGAACATTCACAGAATTTATCTGTCTTCCTGGTTTGGGCTGCCAAAAGCAGACTCTAATTTTGCTGACTCAGCGTTTGGAGATTGCAGTCCTAAAAGAACCTGAGTCTAGAAAAGGTTGAGGTGATCCCGAAGAGCTAGCATGGCTTCATCAAAAACATTTCATACCAGACAAACCTAATTTCCTTTTTTCTACTGAGTTACTGGCCTGCTGGGTTTGAGGAATACTATAAAAGTAGAGTTTATCTAAGTTTTATTAAACATTTGACAAACTCTCCCATGCTATTCTTGTGAATAAGATGAAGAGGTGTGGTCTAGAAAATAGTAGGTAGATTCAGAACTACTTGAATAGCTAGATTAGGAGAGTATTCACTCTAATGTTTTCTGTCAACTTGGGAAGAAGTCTCTAAGAGGAATAACCCAGAGAACCTGGCCTTGACCCTGTGCTATTTAACCACTGATTTGGATAAAGTCTTAAATTATATGCTCATCAAATTTGTATATGGCACAAAGCTTGGAGGGGTAGTATACTAATGAGAGGGAGGAGGCAGAATCCTGTCAAAAGATCATGTCAGGCTTACAAATTTCAGCCAAAATTTTCAAAATGAAATTAAATAGGAAAATGTAAAGTTTATATTGAGTTATAAAAATCAAGTTCACAAATCAAAAATGAAGGTGACAGGTATGGCTAGGTAGCAATTTGTGGGGAAAATATTGGCAGGGGGGAAGTTAGTGGACTCTAAGATGAGAAAGATTTGCCAGTATGACATGGCAGTCAGTGAAGATAACACAATTTTAGGCTTCATGAAGAAAGTCATAATGATCAAGACTGAATTATGTTCTAAGCAGATCTCATCAGGAATATCTTATTTAGTTCTGGGTGCCCCATTTTAGGAAGACCTTTAGTAAGCTAGACAGCATCTAGTAGAGGGTAACTAGAACGCTAAAATTAATGTCATGTGAGGATCAGTTGGAGGAACTCATGATTACCTAGCCTGGACACAAGAAGACTTGGGTGAGAGCTGTTTTCAAGTATTCTAAAGGCTGACACGTGAAAGGATTAGATTTCTTCTGGTTGGCCCTAGAGGGGCAGAACTAAAAGCAGCAAGTAGAAATTGCAGAAACAGATTTAATTCTGATTTAAGGAAAAGCTTCCTAGTGATTAGATCTCTCCAAAAGTAGAAAGGGCTACTTTGGAAAGTAATCGGTTCCTTCTGGCTGAAGGTATTCAAGCAAAGCCTGGACAACCACTTGTCAGATATGTTGGGGACAGGATTCTGAGTAGGATTAAATGTGCCTTCCAACTCTGAGATTCTGTTGATCTGTGACTCTGTGATTAGACTAGGTCCTTTTTCTCAGATTCCAGGTCTTGCTGGGGGTCACATGCTAAATAAGGGAAGGGCAGAACTCACTCCAAAACTTTTGTTTGTACTCCTATTTGCTATTCTCTTATTTTATTTCTGTATTATGATTATTAAATATTTTTGTTGTTATTCAGTTATTTTTCAGTAGAATCCAGCTCTTTGTGACCTCATTTGGGGTTTTCTTGGCAAAGATACTGGAGTAGTTTGCTATTTTCTTCTCCAGCATAGTTCACAGGTGAGGAAACTGAGGCAAACAGAGTGAAGTGACTTGCCCAGAGCCACACACCTAGGAAGTTTCTGAGGTCAAATTTGAATTCAGATCTTCCTGATTCAGGGCCACTCAATCCACTGTGTCACCTGGCTTCCCTACATAATCATTATATCCCCCAAATGTAACCTTCATAAAGGCAGGGACCTAGTCTTATCAACAAACATTTATTAAGCACCTACTATGTGCTGAGCTAGGTACTAGGGTTACAAATGCAACAATGAGATAATTCCTGCCCAGGAGAAGATTATATTTTACTAAGAGGATACATATCTACAGATAAAATAAATCAAGGATCATTGAATGATAGGATTGTAGACCTAAAGCTAGTAGAGACCTCAGAGGTCACCTGGTCCAACCTTCTCATTTAACAGATCAGGAAACTGAGGTCCATTGAGGTAAAGTAACTTTCCTAAGGTCATACCCATAGTAAGCATCAGAGACAAATTTTGAACCACATCTCTCCAACTTTCAAAGAAAAGAGGGGGAGCTATCAGCTTACCTAAAAATCTAGGTAAAGAGCATTGACAAAATTCTCCTGGTCTACTAGCCTAGCAACACCACCAAAAACAGGAGTGAGATGAGTTTGACTATGGAAACTTTTTATGAGGCCATGATGGTTCTCAGTGATCACTGCTTCAGTTCAATTCAATTCAATTCAACAACAATTGGTTGAGCATCAAGTATGAGTACCTTGCTATCCTGGTGTTAGGGATACAAAGACAAAACCCAAACAATCCCTACTCTCAAGGAGCAACTGTTCTATTGCTAGGAAACAATATGTATATAAGTCAGAATATATAAAGTAAATGCGAAGTAATTTCAGGAGCAGGAGGGGAAGTACTAACAACTGGGAGAGATCACAGAAGGCCTCCTTTAGAATATAGCACCTTGAGCTTTTCTTTAAAGAACCTAATAAGTTTACTAGGCAGAGGTGAAGAGACAGAGAATTCTATGATGGAGAGCGGCCTGTACAAATGAAGAGTCAGGAGAAGGAATGTCACATAAGTAGTCACCTTTGACTGGAATATTGAGTGCTTTTTTCTAAGTGTTTGGCAATAAAAAGGAAGAGAAATATAAGATGATAGCTTAAGGAGATGGTAGTGTCATGTAAAGATTTTTTTAAGGATGAGAGAGATCCAGGAGTGTTTGTAAGCAATAGGCAAAGAGCCAGCATGTAAAAATTGAAGATTATAAATAGAAAGTAGATGATTTGAACAGACAAGCTCACAGAGGAGGTGTCAAGAACATAGGTAGAGGGGCTGGCTTTCCCTTGTCTTCATTCACATGGTTACCATGCCAGCTGAAGATTTTATCACCCCTTGCATGGACTATTACATTATGCTTGTAACTGATATTCCTGCTTATAGTGTTTTTATTCTTCAATTCATCCTCTACATGGCTTTGAAATTAGTATTTGTAAAACACAAGTCTAACTATGTCACTTCCCTTTCTAAGAATCATCAGTGCCTCCATTTTGTCTCTAGAATAAAATACAAGCTCTTCTCTGTCTTTTAACGATTTTCACAATCTGGCTCCATCCCATCCTTCCAGATTTAATTGACATTGTTCGCCCTCACACACTTTATGTTCCAACTAAATGACCTGCTTTACATGACATTCTACCCCCTGCCTGTATGCCTTTGCACAGGCTGTCCCTATATCTGGAATGATATTTCTTCTCATCTCAACTTTTAGAGTTCCTTGTTCCCCTTAAGGCTTGGCTAGGATCTCCTGTTCTTCACAAGGCCTTTCTTGTTGTCATTGCTCTTCCCACCCTTCTTGTTATTTATTTAGGTGTACTTTGGATTTGTTTGCCTGTGTTTGTATTACATGCTCCCAGTAGAATGTAAGTTCCTCGAGGGCAGACATTATTTCATTTTTGTCAGCACCTTAGACAGTGCCTGAAACATAGGGATTGGGGCATGACCTGTGATTTCATTAATATAGAAAACTCTCTATTGTGGAAGCTCCTTCTGCCAATGTAAATCAGCACATTCTTTCCAACTTATAATTTTTTTAGATTTGACCAGAGCACTAAGAGGTTAAGTGACTGACATACAGCTAGTATGTCTCAGAGGCAAGACTTGAACTTGGGTCCTCCAGGCTCTGAGTTAAACTCTTAAGTCACTATACCATAGCTGCCCCTTCCTAGAACATAGTAGGTGCTTGATAATTGCTTATCAATTTGATTTACCCATCATTTGGGAAATGGCTGAACAAACTGTTTTATAGGCACGTGATAGGAGATTTTTGTACCAATTAAAATCCTGCCTTTTGCAGGAATCTTTTCCCAATCCCTCAATTCTAATGCTTTCCCTCTCAATTATTTCCTGTTTATTCTGTATATAGCTTGTTTGTTCATATTTGTTTGCTTATTGTCTCCCCATCAGACTGTGAGCTTCTTGGGGGCAAGGACTGTCTTTTGCCTCCTTTTGTATCCCCAGTGCTTAGCACAGTGCCTGGCAAATAGTAGGCACTTAATAGGTGTTTATTGACTGACCATTATAGATGAATAATCCAGAGAAACATGTGAAGACCTTTATGAACTGATGCAGAAGAAAGCAAAACGAGCCAAACAACTTACACTGTGATCACAATAATGTAAAACAAGACAAAGCTAAAAGACAATAGAAAATGGAGCAAATTCAATGATCAATAGGGGTTCCAGATGGCTGGAACTTTCTTTTAGGTACGGAGATGGTGGACTATGGGTATAGAATGTTACATTCACCATCAACTCTCATCACTGTATTAAATAGTGTTACTTACCTGTTTTTGTTCATGTTATTATAGCAAAAGAATCTATGGGGAAAGGGGGTTATTAGGAAGTGATTATGGTATATAAAACAAAAATGTATTAAGAAAATATAAAAACCCCAAACCAGTGCTTTTAAAACTGTGCTCCTTCTAGCACAGATTTCTTCTGTATGTGCTTGGTCTGCTCTTACCACTCTTTCCAACTACATAGTCTCATCTGCCACCTCCATTTCGCTGCATAAGGGTGTGGCACATTGGGGACTGAAGAGTTAAAGTCCATACATAGCAATGTCACCATCACCATTGATGAGAATCAGTGATTATAGAAGTGCTGACATCCAGTTTCGTCTCCCAATGCTCTTGGGATGACCTAGCTTCTCTGAGACTCACATCAAGCTTTTTGCAGATTCATTTCCCCCTCTCCTACTTTTCAGTGTTTTATGAGTTGATACTGCTGCTTGTAATCTTCTACTGTCCTACTGTGTAATGTTACACAAAAAATTTTGTATTCTAAGCCAGTTTTGTCTTTGACAATACCTTCTCATGGCTGCCAAAATAATCTTCCTAATGCATAGGTCTGACCACATCATTATCCTGATCCAAACCTTTTAATGATCTTATATTCATTGCCTACAGAATAAAATACAAACTTTTTAGTATGGCATTCAATGTCCTCCACAACCTGGATCACATCTGTCTTTTCAATCTTGTTTTACTTAATCTTTTTCACATACCCTACATTCTAAACAAATTGGACTAATTCCTTGATCTTATTTTGCCCTTTCATGCTTTCATTCAATTGCAGAAACCATTCCCTGTATTTAAAACATACTTCCTCCACATCTCTATCTATTGAAATTTTTTTTCTTCTTTTGATGTCCACATCTCTTCCATGAACTTGCTCTGACAGATGCAGGCCTTTACCCAGGGTGTGTTGCAGCCATCTTGAACAAGCTCATGGGAGCTAATTGTTAAATTTTCAACATGAGTATCTACACATTGGAAATAAGTAAACACTATGTAAGAATCAGGGAGTGGTTTATTGTACTGCTGATTGAACTTAAAATGATAGAGAAAATGTTAATAATTGAGATCAAATTTTAAAGTGTGTCATGCATACAATTCTATTTGGAGAGCTGGTTGTTAAACATTTGCTAGCACGTGACTGTCTTTACTTCAGTTCTTGCTGAACTTGCTCAGACTTATGCTCAGGCAATTATTGTCCTCAGACAATTATTAGTTCTGTGACGCTGAGAAAATCACTTACCTCTCTCAATCTTGTTTGGTTTTTTATTTCTGTTGAAATGAGTGTGTGAGTTATTAATAGGATCAAATATGATAATGACTTATTATGATGGATAATATCTTACAATTATTTGTCTTTCTAACAGTAAGAACTGATGTTGATCTCATCAAAGACATATGCCCTCCCCCTCTCTATCAAGGAGCCATTCTCAGCTCTGGACCCACAAATTTAGACCATGTTCAGTTCTAGGAGATCCTAGCCTCTATAGAGAGAGGTCAGGCTCTTTTTCTCAAACTCTTTCGCTATTTATATCCTCACCCTTAAACTCTGGGGAAATGTCTAGGATGTATCCAAAAGGAAGAACAGAAAGATTTCAATTTACAATGTAAATCAGGGACAGGGCAACTATTTATTTCTTCTACACAAAAGAAATACTCAACTCAGAAGACTCATGAGTGCACATTGACCAAAACAAAACAAATAGACAAGCAGCAGTAATTTATGACTAGTATTATACTGAGACTTAAAGCATCAAAACATGAAACAGTTGGTAGGACTGCTAAATTGGCATTTTACCTCCCCCTTGGCTTATTCCCTTTAGGACTATGTCTTATGAAAAACCAGTTGTGCTCTTCCTTCCTTCTTTCCTTCCTTCCTTCCTTCCTTCTTTCCTTCTTTCCTTCCTTCCTTCCTTCCTTCCTTCCTTCTTTCCTTCCTTCTTTCCTTCTTTCCTTTCTTCCTTCCTTCCCTCCATTTTTTCCAGAGTACAGTAGGAGCAGTCAGGCTCCTCCTACAGTGTAGCCCATCACCAACTGAGGTACCAAGCTCCCAAGCTCCAAATCACACGGCTGCTTCCAAGGTTGGAAATCTCCCCCTGAGGATCACTGCTATTCTCAGGGAAGAAACCATTGAAGAGGTAACCCAAGATCCAGCATCAAATTTGCCTGGGGAGGACATATATCTTCTGTCATGTACACTCCCAGCTTCTATGCTGCTGGGGTAAGAGAAGGATCCAACCGCTTCAAGGGAAATCCCAGTGAGTGATCATATATGTTACTCATTCTGAAGAGAAGAAAAAAGATCCAGAGGATGAGAAGTCACTCCCTTTTAGGTTCATTGAGGAGTGAGCCACTCCTCATGGCTCAAAGGCTAATCTTTTTTACGTAGCTAAATCTCCCCTTCCCTTCACTGCAGCCATTAAGGGAAGAAATGGGGAGGAGGACATATTAAGGGTTTCCTGAATAACCCCAAAGAAACAAGTCCTTCAGCATTGAGTCACTTGTTTTTCCTGAAGTAATTAGGCTTAGCACTTCAAGTCACATGCTCTACCTAGAGCAGACTGGGAGTGGACTTTGTTTGCCTCTCCCTAAGCCCACCTCCTCCATTACATAGGTGAAGTACTTTGCAAACCTAAGGAATTTAGGCTCTTTGCTAAAGGAGTTACTCCAGCTAGATGTTGTCTACACCTGTTATGTTTGTCATCATCATCATTATTCTTCAAACACCCTTTTACAAGTTTTTCCAAAGACCTTTACCTTTGACCCTGGGGCTTTCATTTCCAAACTTCCCTGGTGCCAGTTTACCTTCCCAATTTGAAGCATCAGACTCTAACAGAAGGACAGAGGTTAGAAAAGTATAGGTTTCTCTTTTATGCTTTCCCTAATTCCTTCCAGGGCAGCTAGACAATGTCGCAAATAGAGCACCAGGCCTAGAGTCAGAGAAGACTCATCTTCCTGAGTTCAAATCTGGCCTCAGACACTTACTAACTGGGTGACTCTGAGCAAGTCACTTAATCTCATTTGACTCAGTTTCCTCATCTGTAAAATGAGCTAGAGAAGGAAATGGCCAACCATTCCAGTATCTTTGCCAAGGACTGAACAACAACAGCAAAATTCCTTCCAACTCAAAGTGGTTTTTCCCTTCTTGAATTTCCTAAAGCACTTTGTCTGGACTTCTCCCTAATTCATTCTACCTAATAGCATTCTTATTTCTATATTTGTGTCATTGGCCCAATAAGGTTGTAAGCTTCTTAAAAATTACCTATGTAATTTTTCCTATTTTTAGCTTGTTGAGAATAATAGGAATTTAATAAAGATTTTTTTAATTGAATTGAATTGTACTATTTACAAAATAAAGGAGTTATGGGAGATTTTTTTCAAATGTCCTTCCTTTGAGGACTGGATGATAACTGAGAGAGATTATTTAAATATTTAAAATTTCATAGAATAAATATTTAGATATTATGTAGGATAGGTGCTCATTTATTTAAAGTAGTTTAGATACTTCTCCATCAAGGGGCAGGGGCATGGACTTGATAACCGTTCATAGTACTTTCAAAAGGTATAATTCTATTGTCCTTTCTCCTAATATTTGGCTTGGGTTATACTGTCAGAATTCCAAGCCACCTATTTAAATCACATCAGGAGGAAAGAAATGCGATGGGATATAAGCAATGTGTATATGTAGAATAACAATGTAAATATTTTATGGACTGCAGTGAAATGATTTGGAATTAAATGCTGCTGGGAGAATTCTCTTCTATCTCCAAGGCCACTGCTTTAGAGTATATATGTTTTGTATACTAACATTGCAAATACTCAAAAACTTTACCAAATGCCTCTACATTTTTCCAAATTTTCAGCATACTCATGACTCAAGAGCCATTTATCTCAAGCTTCCAAAGAAAAATTTCTTTCTTGGCCTATCTTGGAACTCAATTCACCAGTTACAATTACAATGACCATTTAGTTCTTTCCTAGCTTTTTTGTCTCCCTCCCTTTCCCATAAGTTTTTAAAGGAATGGTCCAGACCTACTCTCCCCTCCATTGGCAGCCTCAAGCCCAGAAGCTCAACTATTCATCAACATTCAAACCACATTGGTGCCTACTAGTCTGAATTGTAGGCAAGATAAAAAGGTAAAGAAAACATCTGTGTTTTCAAGAACCTTATAATCTAATAAAATCGATAAGACAAAGACACAAATAAGTATTGTTAATTAGAACCTAGTAAATACGTAAAAACAATACAAAATGCTATGAGATCCTATGAGGAAAGTATCACTTTCAGTTTATTTATGGTTTGTTTGGGGCTTTTTGGGGGGGGGGAGTATTAGGGAATACTGGGAGAGGAAGTACTGAGTCATGGGTACTAAAAGTTACACAGAGATCTCTTTTGCAAAGTACCTTTCCCAATACAGAAGGAGGGTGATAGGGAATGGGGTCTATTTTAGAATAAATGTTTCATATCTTTTTAAAATAATTATTGATTTCTTAAAACCTGTGATTTCATTATTATATTATATAATATATATATTTCATGTCAAGAAATTATCTCCATCAATACATATTTTAAATTGATCTGTAACTTATGATCTTAGAAAGCAGTTTGTCTCATTTAGAGGTGAAATAACTTGCCCAGAGCCATACAGGTAATTCTCTATGTGTCAGAGGCAGGATTTGAATCCAATTCTTCCTAAATCTGAGACCCGATCTCTATTCACTATGTCAAGATGCTTGGGCAGTAGATATTGTGGTAGATAGAATGCTAGACTTTGAGTCAGGAAGGCCTAAGTTTAAATCCTGTCTCAGACACTTACTAAATGTGTGACCTTGAGTAAGACACTTAACCTCTCGACCTCAGCTTCCTCAACTGTAAAACTGGAGGGGCAGGAACAGCTTTTCTCTCAAAGGAGTATCAAATGAGATAATGTGGAAAGTGCTTAACAAATCATAAAACACAGTATAAATGCTAGCTATCAACATACACACATATATGTGTGTATATACATGTATATTATATATATATATATGTACATATAATTTAAAAAACCTTTATAAAATAATAAATATAAGATTGGATTCAAAGCCTAAAATGTCTTTGCTGGATATATGCGTATACCTTGAATGTGATACCTACTTCAACTCTCTTCATACTTTCTCCTTTTGCTAAGGCTGTCTCACCCCTTTTTCATCCTTTTGAGCAGATCACAGTGATTCCTCAGAGGGATATCTACATGGTTACAATTAAAATCTCAAGGTCACAGAGGTAACCATGGTCAGGGTGGGGATACATTCCTACTTATTAGTTTAGATCCTGAGCCCCCACTGGTGCGCTTCCCATTTACACAAAGCAATCACAATGGTGTAATTGACTCAGTCACTCAATAAATATTTATTAAGCACTTACTATGTGCAGGAGCTGTGCAAAGAGCTAGAGATGCAAAGAAAGGCAAAAGATGATCTCTGCCATCAAGGTGCTCACAATCTAATTGTAGAAAAACACATAAAAAGAAGCTTGAAAATGGGAGTAATAGAACGGAGGGTACCTAGCTGTGTGAGAAATGATGAGATGACCCCCGTAGGCAACCTCCTTAAATGAGGCTCCAACATCCACCCTCTGCAATCAGAAAGAGAGAGGCGCCAAGGTCAAGGGGTCTTGATGAGGTTTAAGTTTCACATCTATGGAAACCTAGCCTGAAAGTACATATGTATGAAACCCATGTGCCTAGATCAATCACAATTCTGCTCCGCAGACCTTAGGGTCTTTAATTTTACCACATTCCACCTGCTGAAAAAATCACTTTTCTATTATCTGTTCTTCTCATCCTCACCACTCTCCTTCTGGGAAAAACCACTTCTCTACTACTACTCTAGTGCTTCTGAAGCCATGACAAGCTCTTTCAGCACACAGAACAGCCACCTTTGGCAGGGCATTGAAAAAGAGTTAAACTCTTTTGTTTTTTTTTTAGCAAAAATAACAGCATTCCACTACTTCAGTGAAGCAGCAGCCCTAAGCCTAAAGTCTGTAGCTTTCCATGTCTGCTCCCTGAGCTGGGCCCTGAAGAACAATATGAACCAGACAAGCCTTCAGACAGAAGGATTCTACTTTCTCCAACCAATTCCAAGCAATAATGCCATTCTTCCAATCAGCATAGCTCCCAGAAAACCAGCTACAAACCCTGTCTCTTCCCTTTTATTTCTCTGTCTCTTGAGCTAGAGAGAACCATAAAGGGAAACGTAAGCACCCTCAGCAAATATCTGAAAACTCAAGTATATTGTTATTCTACAAATACACATTTGTTATATCCCATCACATTTCTTTCCTCCGGTGTGATTTAAATAGGTGGCTTGGAATTCTGACATATAACCCAAGCCAAACGTTAGAGAAATGATATGAAGGATTTGAGGACTCTCCAAATTAAACCAAACATGCTTTAATAGTTAATGACTTCAGTTCAAAAGTGACAAATGGACAGTAAGAAATAGATTGGAAAATATGGATAAGGAATAAGGAGTAAGAGAAAAAAATCTTATAGACCCCACAGAAGCCTTAGTCCTATATATTATAAAGACTTATTCAAGAAGGCTGTAGACATCCTTATAAAACATAAAAATGATTACATTTAACAGAGAATAACTCATTTCTCTTATAGGAGTCATTCCTGAATTAGCTAGCTATGTATAGTCAAACTATCAATTTGTTAAAGCAAAGATCAAAGTTAGCAGAAAGGCAGAAGAAAGAACAAAACCAAGAAAAAGATTTGACATGAAATTACAACTGAAGCCTTTGAACTGAAGTCATTAAGCATCAAAGTATAGTTGATTTAATTTAGAGATTCATCAAATCCATCATTATATTTCTCTACTTTATTATCCTCTTCAATATATTTGTTTTCATGGCAGTTTCTTTGTAAAACATATCATGAGTACTTCAATATGAAATGATAAATGTTATTTCTTGTTGTATCAGGGCATATGATAAAATCAAGTCCATCCCCTTTCTTTTCCTTTTAGCTTCTTTCAATTTAGCTTCAACTTTTTTTCTCTGGTTTCACTTTAATTGAGAAAATCAAGATTGATAATAAATTAATTACTTCAGTAATATGTCCATTCTCATGCCATTGGACAAGGATCTAATATTTGAAGTACCAATAGTCAAATTAGAATTTTAAAACTTCAATTGCTAGCATCATCTCTCTTTTCCAACATTTTTCTACCACAATTGTAGAAATATATTGAAGGAACTGAGAATGTTTACTCTGGAAAAGAGGAGAGCTAAAGGAGACCTGATAACATTGCAGAATATGCACATGGGACTGAAGGCTATAAAGTACTTTTCTTTTTTTTTTTTGGGTAGCCATGACCAAAGAATTCATCACCAGTCTACATGAACCTCTCTGTATTTAATTAGACCAGCCCTCAGAAAGCAGAATCATTCTGCTGCCAAGCAAAAGTCTTTCAAGTATAGTAGAATCTGCCAAAACTTCTGTTTCTCTGGAATAGTCTTTGAGAGGTCAGGGCTCCCTCCACACCACAATGAGGCATTAGAATAGCATTTTATAGAGAACCCAGCCTTTAACAAGTCTGTCAGTCACATTCATTTTATTGGATAATTTAATCCATTTACATTTGAAATTATGATTGCTAGGTTTGTATTTATCTCTATATGTTTCTTTAATGTTTCACTTTTCAGTTAGAGCTTTGTCCCTTTGATTAATTTTGCTTAAACTCTTTTGATTCTAATCTATTACCACAGTCTGTCTCTCTCTCTCTCTCTCTCTCTCTCTCTCTCTCTCTCTCTCTCTCTCTCTCTCTTTCTCTCTCTCTCCCACCTTTGCTCAGGAACTTGGATTTTATTATTTTATCTCTTTTAAAAATGTATTTAGTAAGAACCTACATGTACAAAAAATATTTATAGTAGCTCTTTTTGTGGTGGCAAGGAATTGGAAATTGAAGGTATGGCCGAACAAGTTGTGGTATATGAATGTAACGAAATACTATTGTGCTATAAGAAATGATGTGCAGGCATATTTCAGAAAAACCTGGAAAGACTTGAATGAACTGATGCTGAGTGAAGTGAACAGAACCAGGAAAACAATGTATATAGTAACAGCAACATTGTGTGATGACCAACTTATTAATAGACTTAGCTCTTCTTAGCAATACCACGATCCAAGACAATTCCAAAAGACTCAAGATGGAAAATACTATCCACATCCAGAAAAATAACTATGGAGTCTGAAAGCAGATGGAGACAAGCTATTTTCATTTGGGGGGGGGTTGTGGTTTTCCCCTTTTGTCCTATTTCTTCTTTCACAACATGACTAATGTGGAAATATGTTTACATGATTGCACATGTATAACCTATATCAAATTACTATCTTGGGGAGGGGGGATGGAAGGGAGAGAGGAAGAAAAAATTTGAAACTCAAAATCTTATAAAAAATGAATGTTGAAAACTATCTTTACATATAATTGAAAAAAATAAAATGCTATTTACCAAAAAAAAAGGTATTTAGTGATCTATTTCTTTTTCTACTTTGTCCCTTCACTTTCCCCACTCAATTAAATGATTAGTTTAAAAAATCTATCCTCAATCCTATATACACACTTCTTCTTTTTAGGATATTTACTATGACTTTTTCTAAGAAGTTTTTCTCTATTTTGGTCTCTTCATTATTTGTCTTCTCTTTCAGTCAATCCTGAATTTTATTTTCTGGTTTGTGGCCTATACCCTTTTTATTCCTTTATTGTTATATTTATTTCCTTCATAGGGTTAAAGCTTCTGAAGCTTCAAGTTTGAGTTCTCTCTTCCCACTAATTTCTGTGTCATTGTCTTTTATAGCTTTTGCCCCATCCTCTCTTTTTATGCTGTGCATCACTCTTAGAAATACCAAATCATGAAGGGACCAATATTGTATTATAGCGGCACCTCAGAAAAAGCAGTGCTGTGTCATCATCTCTGGATCTGTATTCCCCTCCCCAACTCCATATACCATTCTGGGTGCCAAAGGAACTTGCCTATCTCTTTTTCTTTTCCCCTGGGGGATGATACCAGCCATGGAGGCACAGCTGTCTCATAGAGGTGACCTCCCAATGAACAAATTCCTCTCAGACTAAATCTACCATGATGTCCCAGTCTTATGCTGAAGGGACATACACACTTCCTACACCATGGTAATGCTCTTCAGCAATAGCCTACCTCCCTGCCTAGCGTGGATACCTTCCTTCTCCACTACCCTGGAGCCATCCTTTAATATCCAATATAAATGCTATTTCTTCCAGGGAGTCTTTCTTAATTTCCTACCATTCTTAATCAGTAATTACCTCAGAAAAAACTTTTCTTTTACCTCTCTGATACACTGATAATACAATATTTTGTGTCATAGGTATTGTGTTTGTTATCAGATCAGAGCATTTAGAGCTGGAAGGAAATTTAGCAATAATTTAATCGACACCTCCTATGTTTCCCATCATATAAGTTTCATGATAACAAGGATCATTCATCTCCTAAACTTTGGATCTTTCCCAGAGCTTAGCACAATACTTTGCAAACTTTAGGTTGCTTGTCTAGAATATTGCAAATCTCGAATATTAATGTAAACAAAAGATAAATTTGAGTTGAAGAATTTCCTGGGTAATGAAATAAAGTAATAGGTAATGCTACACTTTCATAAAATCTCATTCCCTCAAGACCTTTAAGACTAGCCTAGGAAGCCACTCCCCTAACGAGGGCATAAATGGAATCCTACTCCTGTATAGAGGAAGGGTCATAGAGCTGGAAGGAACCTCTAGGACTCTCTAGTCTAACACCTCCATTTCACTGATTAGAGAACTGAGATCTAGGGAAGTGACTTGCCCAACATCGGCTAGAGGGGAAAGAATAAAAGGTAAGAGAGGAGAAGGCAGGGGAGGGGAAAGGAAGGGAGAAAACGGGAGCATCAGATGAAAGATTTTTAAACCAAGCCGTCTGACTCCAGCGCCAATACCTTTTCTGCCAAACTGTGCTGACTCTAAGCAGAGTAGATAAGATGATATTTGAGACCCTGGAGCCTCCTTTCCCACCTAAGCAATGAAATATTCTCCCTCTCTGAGGTTGTCAAATATCTGAACCTCCGCTTAGGTCAAAAGAAAAGCTCTATAAAGAGGAAGGTTTGGGCTTTCTAAATGGTTAAGAGAAGTGGGTGAGGAGTCCCCGGAGTCATCATCAGCTCATGTTTCAATGCTTCTAGGGCTCCTGCTCTGAAATTATATTTTAGAGAATTTCCAAATAAATATCGGTCTGTGCAAGTAGCCAAGTTCAGCGCACTCCGCAGTCTATAATTTTCTTTGCCTTCCTTGGGTTTCTGAGTCGTGCTTTACCATAATATCTTTTATTGTCTCCCTTGCATATTTTTGCGAGCAGTTCCCTTTGGCAGAGCTTGCTCTATCCATCACTGTTCAATTCTGCCGTCGCTGGTGGGAAAGGTTTGGCTATGATGTAGAAAGAGAGTTCTCCGCAAAGACTTTGTCCAATGAAATTTCAGTTGGTTAAAATGTCTCTGGGTTTATTTTTCTATACGACCATTACTATAGTCCAATGCATCTGAGTTGGAAGGCACCTAAGAGATTGTCTAATCAGACGCTTCGTTTTACAGATGAGAAAACTTGGGACTACAGGAGAGAAAAGACTTATCTAAGGTCATGCAGCAAGTTAATGGCATAGCCAATATTCAACCCAAAGCTTTCATTCCAAGTCAAGCCCAGTGTTTTGTTTTTAGCTTTTGCTACCGTTATTGTTCTCCTCACCTCGTATTTTCTTTGGGGACTTTTAAATAAAAGACTGGATTTTATTCTTACATGTTGAAAGTCCTGTTTTGCAAATGAGTTCGAAATATTTGTGGATCTAAGGAAACAAACATTAATTAAATGCCTAATATGTGCTAGGCACTGTGCTAAGTACCTTATAAACATTATCTCATTTGATCCTTACAACAACCTTGGGAAGTAGGAAATTATCCTCCTTTTAAAATTGAGGTAGACAAAGGTTAAGTAACTTGCCCAGGGTCACACAGCTAGTAAGTGTCTGAAGCCGTATTTGAACTCAGATCTTCCTGATTCTAGACCCAGTACTCCATCTACTGTGCCACCTAGGTGCCTCCAGGTCAAGGACATTTCATTGACTTAGAGAATTGTAACAACATTATATGCCATTTCCCTTTCCCTGACCTATTCCCTAGTCCTGAATTTGCCAATGAGTAGCTGAGGAATTTCTCCTCAGTGTTCTCATCTGTAAAATAAGGAGATTGAACTAGAGGGCCTCTGATGCTTTTCCAGATCTGCATCTATGACGATATGATCCTCCAAAACAAAGGCTGGAGGTTCTCTTCTATGGAACCATGGGGTTTTCCGGGATAGAAATATGGATTATGTGGAAATGCAAATAATAATTCTATTTTGTTTTCTTCTCTATGTGCCATCATCTTTGTTAATGTCCCAGGTTGCCTGGGAGTCAACGATGATTTCTAGGTAGATCTATATATTCAACCCTAATCTCTCTCCTGATCCCTTCTTTCACATCTAATTGTCTGCTGGTTATTTCTATCTAGATATAATAACAACATCTCAAAGTCAAAGATCCAACATTATCTTACTGGGCCAAGTTCTAACCTTGTTCAAACCTTCCAATTTCTGTTGAAGTCACCACCATCTTCCAAATCCCAGTTTTGTAAACTTGGAGTCATCCTGGATCTCTCTCTCTCTCTTCTCTCTCTCTCTCTCTCTCTCTCTCTCTCTCTCTCTCTCTCTCTCTCTCTCTCTCTCTCTCTCTCTCACACACACACACACACACACACACACACACACACACACACACACACATCTACATATCCAATCTGATTCTAAGCGTTGTGTCGGTTCTATCTGAAAAACACTTTTTATGCTTAATACTGTCTCTACACTCAGGTGGTCACTACCCAAGGTCAGACCTATATCGTCTCTCATCTAGATTATTGTAATAGCCTCCTAATTAGTCTCCCTGTCTCCAGTGTCTCTCCTTCCCAATAAATCCTCAGTTGCCAAAACAATCCTCTGTAATAGGGGTTCTTAACCCTTATTTATGCTGTCGACTTATTTGCCAATCAGGTGAAATCTATGGGCCCCTTATCAGAATGATGTTTTTAAATTCATACAAAATAAAATTCATAGGATTACAAAAGAAAACAAAGGTTAGTGAAAATGAAAATGTATTGATCCCATCCAAGCTCATAGAACCCCTGAAATCTATTAAGGGACTAGATCCCAGGGGAAGAACACCTGACCTATGAGGAAGGGGGAAAAAAACCAAGCATTTATTAAGTACCTACTATGTGCCAGGTGGGTTAGCTAGGTGGCACAGTGGACAGAATATCAGACCTGGAACCAGGAAGACTCATCTTCCTGAATTCAAATCTGGCCTCAGATACTTAGTAGGTGTGTGACCCTGGGAAAGTCACTTAACTCTGTTTATCTCAGTCTCCTCATTTGTAAAATGAACTGGAAAAGGAAATGGCTAACCACTCCAACATCTTTGCTAAGAAAACCCCAAATGGGGTCATGAGCAGTCAGACACAACTCAAGAATGACTCAATGACAGCAACAACAAAGTGTGCAGACACTTTGCCAAGTGCCTTACAAATATATTCTGATGTGATCCTTACAACAACCCTGAGCTGTTAGTATTCTCATTTTACAGTTCAAAAAACTGAGCTAGACAGAGGTTAAGTGACTCATCCAGGGTCACACAACTAGGAAATGCTGCAGCCAGATGACTCCAGGTCCAGTACTCTTAAGTCTGAAGGAATGATTGGAGAAAAGCTGCCTCGTTCTCTAATGCCATTTTCATCTTGAAAAAAGGGGTTAACCCCTCAGAACCTGCATTGCTCTTTAGCATGTCACCTTCTATTGGCTCCATAGGTAGAAATTCCTCCAAGCCTAGAGAAGCAACCAGGATGGATTTGCAGATTCCAGCCTTAGTACTGTTATTAATTTAAAGAGCTTAAATTAACGTGACTTCAAAGGCCTGAGAATAGCAGAGAAGTAGCTTTGTCTAGAAGGAGAATGGGACAGGCCCAGAATGCAAGTGGTCACTCCCAGCCTGGCAGAAATAGTGGCAGCCAGCACATGTGCTGGCCTAAGTCAACTTGAGACTGGACCTCAAGCCCTCCCTACTACTCCTTTCTGTTTCTTTCCTGAGTCTACACTAAGTCTACACTACATAGCTGAGCAGCAGTCCTGAGACAGGTGTTTCCAGTTAGCCTTCCTGGAGGCAACCTTGGGATTCTGAGAGGTTGAGAATTTCTAAGGCCCCAGTCAGCACCTACTGTGCTTCAGGATTTCCTCACAATTATTCCTCCCCTTCTTAGGGAAGATGACCACCAGCAGAGCACAGTTCTAGGAGGAAGAAAACCTGGCCCTGGAAGAATTTGTTTGGATAATGAAGCATCCAGGCCAGGGTGAAATGCTGTTTCATGGGTTGATGCTTAAGTATCAATCTCCATAGAGTATAATAATTGTTGTTGGTGATTGTTTAAATCTTTATTAGGATTTTGTTCTCTTCCTTTAAGACCCAGCTCCTATCCTGCCCCTTCCATGATATGTACCCCTCTTCTCAAGCTGAAAGTGATCTTTTCCCCCATCTTATAGCCCTCCAACTGTATTTCTCCTTTGTCCATGTCATATTCTCTCTGGTCCTTATATTGTTTTCTGGGTAGTCGTTTTATTTATTTATTTGTTTGTTTATTTTAAGTACGCAACAGGGTTAAGTGACTTGCCCAGGGTCACACAACTAGTAAGTGTTATGTGTCTGAGGCCGGATTTGAACTCAGGTCCTCCTGAATCCAGGGCCAGTGCTCTTTCCACTGAGCCACCTAGCTGCCTCTAATTAGTCATTTTATTAATAATGCTGTCATTTTAATAAAAGAGGTCAGTTGCACTCTTGAATGCCAAAGACCCTCATGGCATCCGGCTCAAGGTTTGTATGGCCTTGGAAAAGTTCATGTTCCAGAGGGAGGCAATTAACTCTGATTGGTTAATAAGTAATAAGATTACTTATTATGAGATTATTTTTCTGAGATATATTTATTATGACATATAATTATTATGAGATAATTAATACTACAATGAGAGGCTGGGCCTATTCTAATGAATTTTGATCACATCATTTAATTCTAAATTACCCCCCAGTTTAGGGCAATATAATCAAAGAATTTATCCCCACCCAAACCAGAGTAGAACACAGTGGGATTAAATTCCTTGTAAGGTTGGGTGGGGTCTGCCTTGTCCTCATTTGCTTAGGAAAATACTTAGATCTCTTCTACCTTAAAAAAAAAACTTCCACCTACCTTATTACTAGATCTAACTACTAAATCACCTCCCCTTTCATAAACATCTTGAAGAAAAGAAATCCTAACACTGGATACCTCATAATCTTGAAGACCTATGAATGCCTTTTAATCTGGTTTCTATCATCACTCTACTAACCCTGCTATTTAAACTCTCTCAAATGACCTGCTAATCTCCAAACCCAATGGCCTTTGTTCAGCCTTCATCCTCCTGTACTTATGATTCTATTGAGCTCTTCCTCCTAAGCAGATACTCTCTTTTCCCTAAACATCAGAGACACCATATTTACCTGGTTTTCTCCTATTTTTCTAACGTCTCCTTTGTCACCTTCACTTGTTGTCTCACTCTGGCATTTGTGTTTCTCTGAATTCTTCATATGTATCATTTTTTATAATACACAAATAAATTTTTAAACCTTCATATACACCCAACTTGTTCAGTCATTCCCCGGTTAATGATTTTCTATTTTGTTTTGGTTCTTTGCTGCCATGAAAATGCAGTTGTGAATATTCTGGTATTTTGTTTCTAACAGTTCCTTCATCTTACATCATTTCTTTCATTTAATGATCCTCGAATATCCCTTCTTTGAATTTGGCATCATTGGTTCTTGGAAACTTATTTTTTCAATAAAGAAAAAATATTCCATTTTGATCTTCTGGCTTGACAAAGTTTTCATGAAGATAAGTTTAACATACAAAGATAGTGAGAAAATATTCTGAGATTAAATAATTAGCTTGCCACATTTTTCTTTTATAGAATCAGTTCTTTTCTTTAACATGGTAACTAGTATGATAGATCTAGAAATGGTAGGGGCCTCAGAGACCATTTGGTCCAACCTCTTCATTATACAAATGAGGAGACTGAGTTTTCAAATGACTCATCCAAGATTGCCTATGCAATATCACAGGCAGGATTTGAATCCAAGTCAGCTGATTCTAGAATCAATGCTCTTCCTGTGGTATCACAGTTTGGGTTTTTTTTTTAAGTATTCTTGGTTTTTTCTTCTGTTTCTGCTGTCCCTGTCACAAACAAAGCATCAGTATCTGATAAAATGAGTTGTAATATTAGTGAAAAAGCAATTCTTTTCAGCCCCTCACAGGTATGATAATAATTGTTTTCATAATACTTCTCAGTATTTTCTCATTTTTTATCCTATTTTGGTGTTCCCTTTCACAAAAGTCCAACCTTTTAGTCTAGGGGCTAGGAATTCAGTTTGATTTTTGAATATGCTAATGTTATAAACAAGATCATTTAGGTCTGTTTGAGTAATTACATGAGATTTAGACCATAGAAAGGTTACTTCAGATAGGGCATCACTGATGGGGTATGGGCCCAAGCCAAGACCTTTGCCCCTTTCTACAAAAAGAATTTGGCTCCCATTTGTCTATGGGCCCCAGAAAACCCTTATACTTCACTCAACTGGCCTTTCCTTATCTCTTATTCTTATTCTGATCTTTCCCCAGCTCTCTAAGAAGCCTGTCCTTGAAATCCTAAGGAAGAAGACTAGTCTTTGATCCCACCTTAGATCTTATCAACCTCTTCCTTCCAGTTCTTTGTTACCCTGATAAAAGCCTAGTCTTTAATAGTCTATTCCCAGGTGACCCTATCCAGACACTCCCATTCTCCCTAAATTCCTCCCCCAGTCACTCAGATCCTTTTCCCAGCCCTTCCTCTGGTCACCCGAAATTGCTTGAGTGTATGTAAGATCTACCCTGGCCCCTATTTAAATGCTGAGACTTTCTCATGCCCACTCATCCCTACCAGGCATCACTGGTGCTCAGATTCCTTAAGTGTCTGGCCTGTATGGTTTATCGCTAATAAACTTTGTCTCTGGCTCAAAGATTTGGGTTGAATTCATTGAGACAGGACCCAGGTGTTGTGACCTCAGGGTCACACCTAAACCTCTAGACCTCATCATAACCCCCTTGCTGGTAGCCAAGCTTCAACATTACCATTTCAATCATCAGGTTGATCTTCTTTATCAAAATTACAAGTTTTGGTGTAAGTAAGTTCTTCACTGTATAAAATATATGATGGTAAAATTGGATATTATAGAAGACTCTAGACTTGGAGGATCAATACCTATATACAAGGTGTCCCAAAAAGTCTTAGTGCAGTTTTTAGCTTGAATATCTTAAAGCCATTGTTGTTGCTGTTGTTCAGTCATGTCTGACTCCTCGTGACCTTGTTTGGGGTTTTCTTGGCAAAGACACATGAGTGGTTTGTCATTTCCTCCAGCTCATTTTACAGGTGAGGAAACTGAGGCAAACAGGGTTAAGTGACTTGCCCAGGACGACACAGCTAGTAAGTATCTGAGGCCAGATTTGAACTCAGGTCTTCCTGACTCTAGGCTCCAAGCCTCATGCTCTTTCCTAATTGCCTTCTATCTTAAAGCTAAAGTTTAAACTGCACTAAGACTTTTGGGACACTTTGTATTTCAGAAGCAAAAATAACAATTTGTTGAATGATCTGTTTGTTCTTTCCAAATCATGGGAATCAGAAATGCAAAGACTAGTTTAATGCAAGTGATATATAGCACAA
This sequence comes from Phascolarctos cinereus, assembly GCF_003287225.1. Lineage (NCBI taxonomy): Eukaryota > Metazoa > Chordata > Mammalia > Diprotodontia > Phascolarctidae > Phascolarctos > Phascolarctos cinereus. Next base: position 183,582,577 of record NW_027555514.1, on the reverse strand, counting down.
GCCTTATCCTAGTTCCCTAACCAAAATAACAGTTCATATGTTTTCTTAACTTGAAATGTCAAGCTTTATAAGATCATTTAGATGATTGACACACTTAAGCGATGCACAGAAAATTTAAGTAAATGTACACCAACATCTACAAAGTATGAAACACACACACAAAAAAACAACCGTTAGACACAATAGTGATGTTTACAAAAATTTACCAAGCACACAACTGAGAGAACAGTCAGTTTCATGTTGAGAGTTTTGCTGCATGACTGAGCATGGTACAAGAAGCATGATACTAGACAGGTTGGCATGAAAGAACAGAAAACGTGCTGGATTTTGAGTCAGAGAACCTGGGTTTGAATCTCTGCTCTGCCACTTTTGTGTGACCTTAGGAAAATCACTTTCCATCTTCTGTTTAGTTTCTTCATTTGTAAAATAATAATTAGACTAGATGGAACTTAAGTCCTTCAAGCCCTAAATCTATGATCTTATGTCCCAGCCTGCTCTACCACACAATGCACACACTAGGACTTCACATAGCATGCAAGAACATAGCAACTAGTCATTTCCCCCCACATTCCCTTCTTCCCACTTCACCACCCTTCCTCAACCCCCACCCCAAACCCATATGTTATTACTGACCCATCTTTCATTATCTATATAAAAATTCATATTATATTACATCACTTAATTATGATGGCTCAAAAAAAATTGTTTGTATTTTTTTTAATTCAGTATCAAAAGTTTACTTATAAAACATTGGAACATATATGCCCTGGCCCCACTCTCTCAAGATCAGACTGTTACTGACCCCTCAGGGCTCTAGAATACTCCAGGGGAATTACCATGTCTTTCTTCTCTAATGCCATCATCTTGAGCCCCCACTGACTCTTTTCCCCCATTCAGTATAAGCCTCTGACTAGTACTCCAGTTCCATTTAACTTAACATCAGACAGCTTTCACAAAGGGATGTTTACCTCAAAGACATAACAGGAACAAATGTACAAGCCTCTTCCCTAATACCAACAGGCAGGAGTATGCTGAACCAGCTTTGATGGGGTATGAGCCGAAGCTGAGACCTTTCCCCTCACTCCAAAAAGAATTTGGGTCCCATTTGTCTAAGGGCCCCAGAAAACCCTTAAACTTCCTTTGAGCTCACTTATCTTGTCAACAAGTCTAGCAGTCTCCTAATAATTATTCCTGTCAACTGGCCTTAACACCTAGTCCCCATCTCCCTTTGATACCCTAATGAAGCCTAGTATATTTCCTATCTTTGATCTTATCCAGACCCTATTCAACCTCTTCCTTCTCTATCTTTCAGTTCTTTGTTACTCTGATGGAGCCTAGCCCTCCATTGTCTATTCCCAGATGCCTCCATTCAACCTTGCAGACACTCCCATGGGGATTCTCCCTAAACTCCTCCCCCAAACACCCCAGCTTCAGGGTCCTCCCAGCCCCTCCTCTGGTCTTCCAAAATTACTTGGCTGTATATAAAATCCATCCTGGCTCCCATTTAAACACTGAGATTTTCTCATGCCCACTTGCCCTTACAGGCATCACTAATGTTCAGATTCCTTAAGAGTCTGGCCTGTATGGTTCATCTTTAATAAAACCTTGTCTTTGGCTGAAAGAAGACTTATGTCAAATTCATTCAGGCAGGACCTGGGTGTCATAAGCACCCCAGCACCTATACCTCAACAGCTTGAACTAGCTTGTGAGATTATTAGATCTTTAGTGTAAGCATTTACACATCAGAAATTAGTAAATACTACACATTAGGGCTTGATTATTGTTTCGTTGATTTCTAGACTTTAAAAAATGATGGAGAAAATATTAATAATATGGATTAAATTTAAAAGTGAGTATGAGACTTTTTCTGGAAAGCCTGATGTTAAACATTGTCTGTGAGGGTCTACTCTCCTCCTACGCCATCTTGGCCTCTAAAGAGTAGGTTCAAAATTGATCTCATTTCCTGCTAGCATTGGCCCCAAGTTCATGTCCAGAGGTCACATTGCTGCTGGTTCTTTTTTGAGTTTTTTCTGCTAAGGATCCAGAGAGTTACTCCTTGTTCCTTAAGACATCTGTACTGGGCTGACTATAACACCTGATCTGGATTCTAATTTCTGGATTCCTGTGGCTCACTCTCCCATGTTCAGAGACTACACTCCTGGCACCTAGAATAGAAAAGAATGAGAAACAAGGCCCAGGACTGATGTCTGTTTCCCTAGGCAAAATAGCCCCAGGGTATTTAAGGCCCCTTACTGGATGCCCCAGAGGGAATGAATCATAAAGCTCTTCCAAACTGAAATAAAGCCAAGAAGCAGGTGAAGACAACTCAGGCCTTTTTGAAATCAATGACCATTCTTCAAAGGATATGAACAGGCAGTTCTCAGTTGAAGAAATTAAAGCCATCTATAGTCATATGAAAAAATGCTCTAAATCACTATTGATTAGAGAAATGCAAATCAAAACAATTCTGAGGCACCACATCACCCCTATCAGATTGGCCAAGATGACAAAACAAGAAAATGGTAAATGTTGGCGAAGATGTGGGAAAATTGGAACACTAATGCATTGTTGGTGAAGTTGTGAAATGATCCAACCATTTTGGAGAACAACTTGGAACTATGCCCAAAGGGCTATAAAAATGTGCATACCCTTTGACCCAGCAATAGCATTTCTAGGGCTATATCCCAAAGAGATCATACAAATGGGAAAAGGACCCACATGTACAAAAATATTTATAGCAGCTCTTTTTGTGGTGGCAAGGAATTGAAAATTGAAGGGATGCCCATCAATTGGGGAATGGCTGAGCATGTTGTGGTATATGAATGTAATGGAATACTATTGTGCTATAAGAAATGATGAACAGGTGACTTCAGAAAAAGTCAGGAAAAGACTTGTATGGTCTGATGCTGAGTGAAGTGAGCAGAACCAAGAGAACGTTGTACAGAATAACAGCCACGTTGTGGAATGACTAATACTGATAAACTTAACCCTTCCCAGCAATACAAGGATCTAAGACATTTCCGAAGGCCTCATGATGCTATCCACCTCCAAAGAAAGAGCTATGGAGTTTGAATGCAGATCGAAGCATACTATTTGCTAATTTTTTCTTCTATTGAGTTTTGTTTCCTCTTTCTGGTGGTTCCTCCTATTGGTTCTAATTCTTCCTTACAACGTCACTAATGTGAAAATATGTTTAATAGAAATGTATATGTATAGCCTATATCAGATTGTGCTCCATCTTGGAGAGGGTGGCGGGGAGGAAGGGAGAGAAAAAATTTAAACTCAAAAGCATGTGGAAGTGATTGTTGATAAATCAAATAAATTAATTAAAAAAAGAAATCAAAGACCATTCTATCTCCATGGTTAATTAAAAAAGGTTTTCCCCCCAACCTTTTGCCAACCAGAACCAGTTACAGAATGTGTAGACATGCTCCATAGTCCCTCCAAGGCACTTCGCTTACATGTCATTATGATTCTCCCAGAAGCAAGCTTTTCATGAAAAGGTTGGGTAAACTGAACCAGCTGATGGAGTCTATGAATGCAGCAATCCCCTTACACCAAGAAATTTCTGTGGCAAATATGTTGTTGAGCTGTATTACTAGGGGGTTTCCATTATATCAGGGCTAACTCTACCACTTTAAACTTCTACGCAAGATAATTAGTTCTGCCCCCAGGGCCTAAGCAGAATAATTATACTCCTTCTTCCACATGACCCTCCTTCAAATATCTGAAGTAAGATACGTCTTTTCTTCTTCAGATTTAACATTCTCAGTTCCTTCAATCAGCCCTCATACAGCATGATCTCATGGCCCTTTGTCATCCTGACGTCTCTCCTTTGAGCACTTTCCAGCTGATTAATGTCCTTCCTAAAATGCAATGCCTAAACCAGAGCAATACTCTGGGTGTGGTAGGACCACCCAAGATACTGAGGCACTATCATTTCCCTCACCATGAACACAGCACCTGGCTTCACACAGCCTAAGGGTCCAAAAGCTTTTTGGGGGCCCTCATGTCTTATTTATGACATATTGAATTACAGTCTTCTAAAACTCCCAAATCTTTTTTCAAATAAACTGCTGCCAATATGGCTAATACACATGTATGTTTTTGCATAATTCCACATGTATAATTGATATCATATTGTTTGCCTTCTCAATGGGTGGGGGAGGAGTGGGAGGGAAAGAGAAAATTCAGAACTCAAAAATTTTTAAATGAATGTTAAAAATAAATAAATAAGTTTGTTTTTAATCTGCTGCCTAGCCAACTGCATTGGAAGACTTTATATTTCTCCTTATTACATTTCATGTTATAGATGCAACATACTATTTTAGCCTTTTGAGAGTTCTTTAGATCTTAACTATGTCATACAAGATGTTAGCCATCCAGTCCAGTTTTATGTCACCTGCTTCTAGACAAATTGTAAACAAAAAAAACAATTTAAAAAACAGGTCCAAATATAAAACATTGGGGCAAACCACCAGAGGCCTCATTCCAAGCTGACATTGAATCACTAATTAAATATCATTGTATTAATAAAATTAGTCATATAGCATTAATTACCTCTTAATTACCTGGATTTTTAACCAGGTAATTATGAATCTGCCTAACTATCCAGGTGTTTAAGCCACATCTCTCCACCTTGTCAACAAGGATAACATGAAGGATTTTATCAACTGCATTGCAGAAATCTAGGTAAACTGTATCTACTATTAATCTAAGCTTCCAGTCTATTTGATTTATCAAAAAAAAAAGAAGAAAAGTTAATTTGACATGACTTGCTCTTGATGAAGCTATCTGCACTCGTTCTTTATAATCACTACTTTTTTTCCCTGTATGATTATTAACTATACCTTTAATAATACATTCTAGAATGTTGCCAGAAAGCACAGTTCTCTCACTGGCCTATACAGGATGTCCTAAAAGTCTTAGTGCTATTTTAATTCAGCTTAATTTAATTAGTTAATAAGTTAAATTGGATTAATTAAGCTGAATTAAAACTGGCCTAAGATTTTTGGAACAGCTTGTAGTTTGCAAACTTTCCATTTTTTTGAAAAACAGGAGACTTAACCCTTTTCTACTCCCTCCTAAGATGCACTTTTTCAATAATTTCTAATATTCTGTACTGATTATAATTTCTGTGTGTTTTTATTTCTCATGCGTTCTATCAGGGACTCTGAAGGAGTGAAGCCTTGAAGGAGGTGGGATACCTATGAAATGCCATATTTTACCACATAATTGTCGCAAGTTTTACGTCAATTTTTTTACATAAAAAAGGTTAGGTGCAACCATTATGTGATGCTTTTTTAAAAAAATGTGCTGGTATTACTTAAAAATCATTTATTACTAAATTGTCTTTACTACAAGATTAGGATGCATGGAATACTAGTGAATATATGTTAAAGTTGGGAAGATGCAAGTCTTACCATATAAAGTGACTTACTCCTGGCAGCTTCACCTGCCCACCCTCTCCCCTTTCGCCTATGGCTCTTCATTGGGTTGAGTGACAATACTGTTACTTCCACAGGGCTCTAAACAAATCACATAAGTCAGCTTTTGGAAACATACCGACTATGAGCATGAGGTGAGAATTTTAAGCTGCGGCTCACCAAAATATGTATCCATATACCACTGGTGAAGACATTGCTGCTCTGTTTACCTTTTAAGAGGCATGAGGAGCAGAATTACACTATGCAATGTGATGAAAGGTTATAAACCAATTTTTGGACTGAAAAACACAGGGTGTGATGATTATGTAGGACAGACAATTATGCGGTGAAATACAGTATAATGGAAGGGACATTAGGTAGAGGAGATAAGGTCAAAGCAGCATTTTGACAACTAGATATAAAACTAAGCACAGGGGAGAAGATTTAAGATGAATTTCCCCCAAAGTGCTGAATGGAGAAGCTATTTTTGCACTGCTACAGAAAGAATGGATGCTAGGAAGGTGTAGAAAGCAACAGGTGTCTTTATTTCTGGAAACTCTATCTGAGAAGGTCTCCTCAGTGTGTTAGTATTTCCCCATTAATTTATTCATACACCAATTAATATGTCACCAATGTGTGTCACTCACATAGCCATGTGTCAAACAGTGGAAACTTAAAATTCCAGAGTTGGGAAGTGCCTTGCCCACTGTCACACAGTCAGTTAGTGGCAGACTAAGGACTCTACTCCATATCAGGTAACTTCCAACTCAGTGCTTTTTTTCACTCTAGCACATGGTATTTTCAAAGTGTATCATACAAAAAATTATTATATCGAAAATTTTATGTCTGCATGATTCACTTAAATCCTTAGACTTTCAGCCAAGATGACTTCCTGAACAGAGGCACTCTCTAGCTCCCTCACACACTCTAGCAAAAACCAGAAAATTAGCACCAGAGCAAATAACAATTAAGAAATAAATGAAGTACTATAGAAAGTGACTTCTTCCACACCCAAACTGCACAAAAAGTCAGCCAGTAGCACACAGGTAATAGGAAAAGAGGCTAAAACCCCAACATTAGCACCAACAGAGACAAACAAGCCCCGCCTCCCAGCATGACCAATGAATTACTAGTAACATTGCTAAAGGATTCCTGCAAGTGTCTCCCTCTGGATACAGCAGGAATGGAAGGCCCAAAATGCCCCAAAAGTTGTACAAATCTACTAAAAGGGCTTTTTGGGAGCAGCAGTGGCTAGTAACAGTGAAATAGTGAAAAGAACCACAGGGTAGCATTCAGACTTGGACAGCTGAGGCTCTTGAGCCTCCAGGGTCTCTAGAATTCTACCCCAGGACACTCTGAACCTCAAGGATCCAAGGGGGCATCATTCTTAGAGGTAGAGGTCTGAGCAGAAACACAAATGACCCAATTTGAGGACAAACAGAGCTTAGCTCCCTACTTGAAAGTATGGTATGTTGTAGATCCTGGATCTGGCAAAGACCCAATTCAGGAACTAAAGCTGAAGATATCGGTAAATCAATTAAAACACGAACCAGTATTGAAAATCATTGCAAATCTAGACATCCCCCAAAAGATAGTGAGAGTAATTTGACAACAGACAGAAAATGAAATTAAAACTTGAGGAAAAAATTAGAAGTAAAATAAATAGCTTAAGAGAGAAAGTACTATACCTTACAAAAGTAGGATTTCTTGAAAACTATATTAAATCAAATAGAAATCAATGACTCTAGGAGACATCCAGAAATGGACAAAAATCAAGGACAAACTCAAAAGATTAGTAAAAATAAAAGAAAATATAACATTTCTTATTGATATAAAAAGCAACTGACCTAAAAACAGATCAAGAAGAGAGAATTTATGAATCATCAGACTCCCTGAAAACTACAATTTAAAAAGAATATGGACACTATATTACAAAAAAAAAAATCAAAACTGTTCACAGCTATTAAAACTAAAGAAAATAGTGAATATAGAAAGAATTCACCTGTTACCTCTTGAAATAAATCCCCAAAGGAAAAGTCCCAAGATTGTCATAGACAATTGTCATGCAGAACTCTCATATCCAAGGAAAAATATTACCAGCATCCAGAAAATAAAGTTCAAGTTCCAAGATCTATAGCTTCTACTAGAAATGACAGGAGATCTTTGAATATAATATTCAAAAAGCAAAAGCTATAGGCTTACAACTAAGACTAACTTACCCTGCAAAGCTGACTAGAGTCCTAAAAGGGGTGGTGAAGGGGAACTGATCTTTAATGAAATAGAGAATTTTCAAGAATTTTCTGATGAAAAGTAAGAGTACAAACACAACAGTACAGAAAAACCTGAAAGGTGCATTTATTTGGGTAATTGGAAGGGACTAGATAAAAGAAAAGAACTAAATACTCTTCAGAAACAATGTTTTCAAAGGATAGCAAGGAAATTAAATAAGAAAAACACAGACCCTAGAAATAGATTTGTTTAGTTCTAAGAATTTGAAAACAGGAAAGAAAAAGGGTAAAAAGAAACACTCATGGAGGAAGGAGGAATAAAGGAGTGGAATTTGCTATTTTTCCCAAGTGGAGTGTGTGAGAAGAGGATATAAACTTATGCAGAATGAGATGAGCAGAATCTAAAGAATAACATGCATAATTGCTATAACAATGTAAATGATCTTAAAATAATATTAAATTCTGAGTAACTGAGAAATTGTAATGATCCTCGAGAACAGATAATGAAGTGTATCTCCTTCTTTGGGGAAGGAGGAAATGGAGAGAAGTCAATAAAGGAGTAGACATTATCTACATTTTCAGAGGTCATTGTATCTGGGGTTCTTGCTTAATTATATTTCTTTGTTACAAAGGAGGGTTGAATCTGGAGGATTGTATTTCTCCCCCACAGACCTTCAGCCTCCTGCCTGCAATGATATAAAGAGGAAAATATAGACAAAGCATAATTTCAAAGGAAATGAAAGATTATTCTAGTGTTGGGGTTAAGGATGGATTAGAGATGGAAAGAAAGCAAAAGATTATTGCAGTAGCACAAGCAGATGGCAATGAATGTCTGTATGACTGTAAAGAAATCTTCTGGTAGAATGGATAGGATTTAACATTATTGATTGGACACAAGAAGTGAGGGAAAGGGAAGATTCAAAGAAAACACCAAGGTTTTGAACTGGGGAGATTGAGTATTACATAAATAATTTAATCAGAAAAAGAGGCCAGGTCTTGGGGGAGAAGATGCAATCCATTTTTGAAGCATCATTTCTTGCACAGAGTCTGAGTTTGAATTCTAGGAGCCTCAGGAAGAGAACCACAACAACAATAAAAAGAACTTTTATTAATAGTGATAGAAAAATAAATTAAATGCAGGCATTCACATTTACAACAGGACAGGAAAACTCTGGTAAGCTGCTGCAAAAACCGTTGCCTGTAAGGGGAGCTTCTGTCTTCACAAGTTTTATTCTGAGAAGGCTTTTCATTAGTTTCATTTGATTAGTCCCTTTTATTCAGACTATATTAGGTATTCAAGCTACAGAGCCACATAGGTCTTTTACATAGTTACAAGTAAGGACGTGCTGTTGGTCACTACTTCAAAAAATACGTGTTACCTATAATTCCACTTGCTGGGTCCAGACAGTCGTCACTACAACAGATGAAATTGAGGAAAAGACCTTTTATTTACCCTGTCTTTCCATATAAAGTTTTCTGCAAATTGCCCTTTGCCTAAGGCATCAAACTAAACAAGTATTGTGGGATGTCGGGGGAGAAACCCAGGATCAGATCTCAGGAACAAGGCAAGGCTGGGAATATACATGCAGTAGAAGTGCCCAGGAATTGTCCTGGGTCTTTCTTGCCCCGTGATGCCCTTTGTTTTGGTATTGATGCTGTCTCCCTAACATCAGAATATGGTTTGTATCCATTTGTTTACAAAATTGGAAAGGAGCCCTCAATTCCAAGGTGAGCAGGCAGGCAAATATGATATATTCAATAAAGGGCAAGTTGTATTTAATCTAACAAAACAATAAAGCAAAACTGGTACCAAACTTAAAGTTTTGAAAAGATGTGTAGAAGATGGGAAAATGACAGGTAGTGGAAGATGAGTAAAATAATGTAGCATGGTCCTATAAAAATGATGTTAGCATTAGAGTTCAGAATAAGCTGAGATAAGCTTAGATACAGTGACCATTAAGATAACTTTCTTTCGCTTTCCAATGATCTCCACTTCTCTAGGGACAATTACATATTAACTCCCTAGGTGAGGCCCACTCACAATAGAAAAACACTTGGGATGAATAGAATCCACTCCCCCAACTTCCCCACCTCCTGCTTAATTCACAATACCATTGAAGCACAAAGTATGAGCTCCACGTTATGGTTCTGACCTTTATTACTCCCAAATTGGCTCCGTTTTATTGAAGAACTCCTCCACTGAATCCAAGAATTCAGAATGATTCAAGAACCCAGTCCAGTCTGGGATCTGTTCTACTTGGTCCGGGAGCTCCTCATCATTCTAAAGCTGCCACTCTTTTGCTACCATCTCTGGGGCTACATTGGTACCCTGAAAGGATTGCTTAGCTGCCTATATTTGCTTTCAAGGAACCAAGTCCACATATTTTTCCTGCTTCTCTTTTTTCTGACCTCCTTAGTCTGATTCTTTCCCTTTCTCTAAGCTCTAGTCTTCTGGCCTCCCTTTAAAGGTATGATAAATGAAAATCCTCAGAGCCAGAGTTTCAGGGTAATCAATAATCAGTTTATTAATTAGGCTAGCAAATAATAAATAAATTTATAGTCAGTAGTCTCTTTCCTAACCAAAGACAAAACCATGGAGATCCTCGAATGTTTAAATACCTTTGGAAAAGGAGGTGCCCCTGATAGATGAAACTTAACTCTAATTGGTGATCAAGTGATAAGGGGGTAGACATATTAATAAGGAAGTGGGCTAAAAGTCTTCAACTCCTCCTGCTGAGAACATGACTTGATCATGAAACTCAGCCACTCCCAGCAATCTGAACAAAGGAATTCACCTCTACTCGGACCATTCTGGTTGGTTTTCTCCTTCGTAAACTGGGTTACCCTAAATTCTAATGGAGGATTCCAAGGACAGGGGCTTATTTCCTAAGGGCAAGGTCTCACCTAGGATTCTGTTTGTAAGATCTTTTAGTGGAGTAGGGTCCCACCCAAGATCACAGACCATGTACCCAGAGGATTTGGACAATCTCATTTATCAACAATAGCCTTCAGAGACTAACTGAATGACCTACAAGGGCTGGTCCCTGAACGGGGAAATAGAAAGGAAAAGTCTTAATCCTAATTTAATAATTGGCTATTAACATAATAAAAAATAATAATTTCTCTCATTGGTCACAAGTGTCTGCCTTAGCTGTGAATAGATAGGATCATCATGTCAATGAGAAAATAAGTATTCAGGACATAGGATTGACACATTATTGAAGATTCCTTTAACCTTGTTAAAGAAATTTCACAGAATGGTTCACCAGAAAGCTGGACTTGGAACCGAAGGACCTGGGTTTGAAGCCCAGCTCTAATACTGACTACCTGTATAACTGTGGACAAGCTGCTAAATCTCTCCAGGCATCAATTTCATCATCTGTAAAATTAGAAGAATGGACTGGATGACTGCTATCTCTTCTAGCTCTCAGTTTCTGAACCTATTATTCTTTGACCTTTTTAAGGAAATATCATCAATGCAGGACCAAAATTTTCCTCAATGGCAACAATAAGAATATCATGTCATATTTATGAGAACATTGGTGCCGGAAGAGAGAACCACACAGATAGGGCAATAAGGACCCAGGACAATAGCTGGACATCCATATTACATAGATTTGGGAATGATCTGAGTAAATCAATTAATCAACAAACAGTTATTAAGCACCTAATATGCACTAGGCACTGTAGTAGGCACTAGGGATACAAATACAGAGAAAGAAATAATCTCTATTCTCAAGGAGCACAGTCCTAACAGAGGAGATAAATACATGAGTATGTGAAGAAGACAATAACTGCAAATAAACACAAAGTCCTTAAATATAATGTAGTTTGGGATGGAGAACACTAGCAATAGAGGAATCAGGAAGGGTTTTGTGACAAGCTGGCCTTGGAAAAAGGATTCTGTGAGGCACAAGTTAGAATAGAGTGTATTCCAGGCATGAGGAAAGATGGGAAATGGAGTGTCATGTGTGAGAAACAGAAAGAAAGCTAGTTTAGCTGTATTGCTGAATGTGTGAGAAGGAATATTTTACAATGAGGTTAGAAGGATAGATTGGAGCCAGGTTATAAAGGCTTTAAAAGTTAAGCAAAGGAATTTACATTTTTATTCTAGAGGCCATAAATAGTATTGAATAAGGGACTGACACGGTCAAATCTTCACTTCTGGACACTTGAAGCTATAAGAATGAAACTACATGAAATTCTCAAGGACAATGTATAGAGAGAGAACAGAGAAATGGGGAATACTTACCTCAAGAGATTACGAACAGGAGAAAGAGCCACTAAAAAGAGGTAGAGGTAAAATTGGGACAGTGTGGTATCTCTGAAAATAAAAAAGAAGATATATACAGAAAGAGGTTAATAATGTGGAGGGCTCAAGGAGTATAAATTTTAAAACACCATTGGATTTTGTAATTAATAAGCCATGGGGTTAACCAGAGAAAGAGATTTGCAGGATAGGAATAGTGAAAGGTACAGAAGGTGAGAGATTCTAGAGTGATGGCCAGTGAATTATTAACATGGCAGGTTATAGTGTCTAGGCTGGGTATGAAGGCAAGTGAAACCAGAGTGAGGCTATGACCTTGGAGAATGAGGAGTGGGTCAATGGATCAGAAAAGCCAAGATCCCTTCATACTTCTACTCATATGATCTTCCTAATGCACCGCTTTCTCTGATCATGTCACTCCCTCACTCAAACAAACACTTACAGTGACTCCCCATGCCCTACCAAGTAAAACATAAACTCTTAAATTTGGCACTCAATCTGGCTCCACTATACCTTAATCAGTTTTGTTTCAGTCTAATCCCCTTTACTCAACATTGCAGTCAAACTGTACTAATAATTCCTAGATATTATTCATCCTTTCCCCACCTTCATGTACACACTATTCCCTATGCATGGAATTTTCTATTGAAACTCTTCTTTTTCTTAAAGGACTCATCTAGCTGCCACTTCCTTCATGAAGTTTTCTCTAATGGCCCCAGCTAGAAGTATTCCCTACCTACTTGAATTTCCTATGCTGTTCTTTTTTACTTCTATGCATTTATCTCATTGAAAACACTGTAGGGACTATGTAGGAATGCTGAGATCTTCTTTCATCCAAATACAGCACCAAAGCCCACTCAGTCTTTGCTGCTGAAAGATATGTGTAATTAAGACAGAAGAATGCCAACTTTGGCTCCTTGATCTACCTTTTGTTCTGGCTTAAATTCATTTGGAGCAATAAAGGAATTTGGGAGTATATAAGATTATCTGAACCTTGAACTAGATAGTTACTGTAATGGAAAGCTTTGATTTCTGTCCTAGATGTAATAATCAGGAAGCAAAGCACTAATCTTAGGCTGGGAGTACTCTGTCTCTTTTGCTAAATGCTTGTAATGGCTATAACTACAGAGCTCTCAACATTGCCTCAAAAAGGAGAAGTTCTAGCCATTATACCCCAGCAGTCTGAAGCAGAGACGACTTGGCTGGCCCTGAAAAAGTGAGCCCAAAAGATAGTAGCAGCAAAGAGCAGACCTGGAAGAAAGACATTGGAACCAAAAGGGCAACAGACCAGTGGAGACTATAGCACCAGACCAATAGAGCCTATTGGAGCAATGCGAAACAAAGGGATAGGACCAGCAGAGATGTGCCCACTGAACAAAAGGCTTAGTAAGCTCCACAGAGCAACATGCCCAGCAAAAATACTGCACCTAGCAAGGAACACACCTAGTGACAGCATTGAATGACAGCCAAAGACATCAGGGAGTTTACCATTGCATGGAGGAGTTGCTCCTCCACAAATATGCTCTGTGGGTAGGCTCCTCATGTGTGATCCTTAAAAATGCTTACTCTCATGGAGTGTATATTTGTGGGAAAGGGTGCCCTATATTTAGGGGAAGAATGTTCTTTTGCAAATCACATTGGGCTGTTTCGTTAAACACCTTTGCTTCAAATAAATGATTTCCTCTGGCTCAATAGGAAAAAAAATACATCAATAAGGAATAGAGTACTATTCTGAGTAGATGTGGACCCAAAGACACCTGTTCTGGGGACTCCATGTGGGAGAGAGGTGTCCACAGATGCAACATATTCATATAGATATCTCATCCCCTTATTAAATTGTAAGCTACTTGAAAGCAAGGAAAGTGCCATGTTTTATCTTTGTATTCCCTGAAGCACCTGCCACAGCTCTTGGCACTTAACTCAATTCTTGCTTAGAGAGTTACATCAACAAGTGATGAGTAAAAGGCTTAATCTGGGAGGACTTTTTGGTTGAGATAAGCTTTGGATAGGTAGGTAGTGGAGAGGCACAGACAAGCCATTTACCCAATAAATAGAGTATGTTCACAAAAGAGAAGTTATGTAGATGTTGTGGGATGGTGGGAATATTGCATCGTAAGCATGTCCTGCTGAGTGGAATCACTGCAGCCACTGCTCTCTTACTTCTCATCACTAGTGTGTTCCAACAAGTAAACATTTTTATTTTTTGTTCTGGTGCCATAAGGCTAAGCTTAAAGAGAAGCTAAATGAGGTAGGACAGTATTCCATTCTATTCAAGAGAGTATTAAACTATCTCACTTCTCTTTTTCATTTATGTCAAACATTAGATAATCTATTCCACTTATTTTGGCCTGAACACAAAGCACCCCATTACATTAATTCTTCATTGGAAACAAAACCCAAAGAATTGTCTGCCTTAATTCTGATATAAATGTAAGACATAAACCATGCCTGGAAAAGTATAAAATCCATCTCATTTCAGTTTTCCTCTAACTTCAAAACCTGGTAAAAAGTATTCTATAAGTTTTCAAGGTAAGTAATAAAGAAGTAATCCCACTTTTTTTTTTCATCTCAGATAGACTGTACAGCTTATCATAGTCCAATGGCTTTGCCATTTGTCCTCTCTGACTCTTCTTGGAATGGGACCAAGTTGAAGTCACTCTGAAAATCTACACAATGTAAACCTTTGAGGTTAGTTGCATTTCAAGGGCATGAGTTTCCTTCCTGAATACAAAAAGTTGTAAGAAGCCCTAACTGAATAACATTTCTCTCACTTTCTAGGGAGTCAGGATCAGGATCAGTAAGTGTCCTGTTTCAATAACAAAACATCATAATTGGTAGAGAATATCTGTCTTTTAAAGTGCTGGCAGTACAAAATGGGGACATTATTGTGCCTGTTAAAGATGAGGAAACACTTCACACAGTGAATCAGAGACAAAACCATCTCAAATACTGAGATGTACCATTCCACCAGGTTAACAATCTGATCTTTTGGAAAGGCTCACATTATTTTACTTCACTATCCAATTCTGCTTTTGAGAAACTAGAAATACCTTAAAGAAGGATATGATGGGAAGGAAGTGTGGTAAAAGTTCCTCTATCATATAGCTCTTTCTTTTCCAATGAATCATTCAACAGAGGTTTGAGTACCTATAAAAGGCTATATGGAGTGGAGTCCTGAAAAAAAGGAGGTAAGCTCCCATAGGATATGGAAGAAATTATTCTTTTGCAGATTCACTTAAAAACAAACTAAAATGATGACTGAGGGTAATAGTAATGCCCATTGCTACCTGATTGCAAATACATCATTGTGGTGATATTAGCAGGTGTGAATAAAGTTAGAGACCAGACCACAGACTGATAGGTGAGAAATTAATTTGTTCAGAGGAGAAAGCTTGTTTTGCATAAGGAGACAATTAACATATTGATGGTTTAAAAATCACTGTAGGTTTTCTATCAATAAATATTTGAATCGGTGAATGAAAAAAAATGGTTGACTCTAAGTTCAGTGTTTTGTTAAAGTTAAATTGGGTTTCGAAAGGCCAATCTTGGTTCATCAGTTGGGTGAAAAATAATACGGCATGAACACAAGTTGGAGTGAACCTTTTCAATCAACAAAAATTGAGCACCTATTCTGTGCTCATTGGTTTGCTGGGAACTGTATACACTACAAAGAGCAAGCCATAATCCTTGTTGTTAAAGAACCCAGGGCATTGACCAAAGACTAGGGTGAAAAAAATTTAAAAATTCAGTATGCTTGAATTATTTGTGCAGAAACTGAAATTGAATGTTGGACTTTCATTTAGGAGCTATTAAGATATTCCACTGGCTTTAGAGGATCAGGTAGCTGTCTACACATACCCCAAAGCCACCTACTACTCACAAATAGAAGTGTTTATTACTGTTAAATTGCCAACTCTAGATCCATGACCTGAATTCAATTCATTCTGCATGCCTTTTGACCTTGGAAAAATTCCATGCTCTCTTCAACCTCTGGAAACAGTCTGGTGCCTTGGAGATTTGCTTAAATGGCATAATATACTGATGAAATTACTAGAATAAGAATCAAAAGGCTTGTATTCAAATTCTAGCTTTTGTAATTAACCATCTCTCTGACACTGAACAAAATAATTTCATTTTTCTGGATACTTCATTTGTAAAATTATATGACTATACTAAATGAGATAAGTTGAACAACCCATTGTATTAGATAAACTACCTGTGAAGGATGTACAAGAAGATTCATTTCAACACTAATATCCTATGAATTAGAAAACATGAGAATAGCCACTGCTGCTTTTTCATAGAAACAACTTCTATATGTTTCCAAACCCTTTCTTTGTTGTGATACTAAGAATCAATCCATATTTTCATGATATTTATCAAGTCATGAAAAATTTTTTGCTCAGTTATACCAAAAAGTCATTGTTTTCCAGTTTGAACTGGAATTGTTGTTTCATTTGATTAATCAACAGTTTGCATACTTTGAAAAGTATTTATGTCCTTTGATAACTGTTCCTGTGAGGAATGTGTGTGTGTGTGTGTGTGTGTGTGTGTGTGTGTGTGTGTTTGTATTCTAGGTATCAAATTTTTATATGATATATTTACTGCCAGTATATTCTCAACCTGTTAATTTTTTTATTTTAGAAGTATTTATCTTTGGCATGAAAAATCGTTTTACCCATACATATTAAAACTATTCATTTTGTCTCTAATAATATCTTTAATTTCTTTGATTGATAAAACAATTCCTCATAGGTGGAATAAATATATTATTCCCCTGCCTGCTCATTTTATGGTATAATTAAGACCCTTTACATTTAGTTTTACAACAATTAGAAGTATCTTTTCTTTCATCAGAAGAGAATACAAACTTTCTTAATATTTTTTATATTAATCCTTACTTGAGAAATATTGTAGTGCTATAGAAGATAGACAGCTGGCCTTGGAGTAAAGAAGATCTGAGTTCAAATTCTACCACTAATAAGTTCTGGCTATGTTACCCTGAACAAGTCCTTTATCTTCTCAATTCTCTAGGTATCTCTCTAAGACAATAAATTGCAAAAAAGGTGCTAACCTACATTACCAGAGTTTCCTTACTTGGGAGTTCTCTATGCCAAACTCATACCTCCAGTCCCTAACCTCTCTAAACAAAGTTCTTCCATCTTATATTAATAAGTATGTGTGTTTCTTTAACTGGGACTTCCCCTTTTCCAAAGCTAGAAATGTTCAGATTCTTTTGGTTTTCTAAGTTTTCAAGGTTGTTAACAATTCTAAGGTTACAATATCTTAATCAATTTCTAGATCTACCACTGAATTCTGAATTTTTTTCCATTCTTTAAATAATTTGGTGATTTTTCTAAACCTATATTTCCTCCAGTTGATATGCTTTTGTAATTCGGAATATGACATCAAAAAACATTTGGAGGAAATTGTGTAATATGTAACTTTTTAAAAGACATTAAAATGGAAAAAGAACACAGGTTTACAGGGGCCAAGATAGCCGAGTAAGAAGTAAGTTGCTCTCACCCTCCCTTATTGACCTCTGAAAGCCCAGAAAATATCAACCCAGGAAAAACCCTGAAACAGCTGAGGCAGCAGAAAGATGGGATGCAGCAGTCTTGTAGCCCAGGAAGCATGGGGGATTAATGGGGAAAACTTCTTTTGCTCTGGGGGAGGGGGAGCAGTACAGGATAGGAGGCATCCCATCAAGCCAGTGGCATGCCTCACCTCAGCATACCAGGGGAGATCCTGAGACCCAGGGTGGTGAAGCAGGCAAGCATCAACACCAGGACCCTCTGAGTGCCTCAGTACAAGCAAGGAAACTGGTAGACACCAGCTCAGAAAACTACCACATGCAACAACATTTTCCAGCAGCCAAATCACCCAGTGCCTCAGCACAACTCTGGGAAGCACAACTCTAGGAGGCAAAGCTCCAGAGTGACAGACATCCTTCAGCAGTGAAACATCCCTATGCAAGGCAGAGGTAGGCGGGAGCCAAACATTCGAGTGCACGACCCAGGTGAGCAGGTGTCCCAGAGGGGCAAGACTCCCCACCCCCACCCTGAGAGCTCCAGTGTTGCTGACCCCAGACCAGCATCAGGTAAGCAGCCAAAACCCTACAGCCTCATGCTGACAGCACCTGAAGCTCCAGCACACAAAGCCAGTGAGCAGGTCCTGGGCTCCCAGGACAAGAAGCTTGGGTAAGTGCTCCCTGTGCTCCAGTAGGAGAGCTCAACTTTAAAAAAAAAAAAGTTGAGAAATAAGCAAACATCATGAGCAGAAAGCAGAAACAGACAATAACCTTAGATTCTTATAAGAACAGGGAAGATCAAGGCACAAAGTCAGAAGAGGACAATTCTGTCAATAGATCCACATCTGAAACCTCAAAGGGGTATATGAACTGGTCTCAAGCCCAAAAAGCCTTCTTGGAAGAGCTCAAGAAGGATTTTAAAAGTTAAATAAGAGAGGTAGAAGAAAAGTTGGGAAAAGTAATAAAAGGTATACAAGAGAGAGTCAATAGCTTGGAACAGGAAGGACAAAAATTAACTGTAGAAAAGAAGTCCTTAAAAAACATGATTGGCCAAATAGAAAAAGGTACACTGAAGAAAACGACTCTTTAAAAAGTAGAATTGGTCAAATGGAAAAGGAAGCACAAAAACTCACTGAAGAGGAGACCTCCTTAAAAAGTAAAATGGGCTTAGAGCACTGGCCCTGAAGTCAGGAGGACCTGAGTTCAAATCTGGCCTCAGACCAAACACTTGACACTTACTAGATGTGTGACCCTGGGCAAGTCACTTAACTCCAATTGCCTTAAAAAAAATGGGCCAAATGGAAAAGGAAGTACAAAATCTAATAGAAGAAAACAATTTGTTAAAAACTAAAATTGGGCAAGTGGAAACTAATGATTCTATGAGAGATAAAGAATCAGTCAAACATAAACAAATGAATGAAAAAATAGAAGAAAATATAAAATACCTCATTGGTAAAACAACTAACCTGAAAATAGATCCAGGGAAGGCAATTTAAAAATTATTGTTCTATGTAAAAACCAAGATGAAAAAAAGAGCCTGGACTACATCTTTCAGAAATTCATCTGGGAAAACTCCCCTGAGGTCCTAGAACCAGAGTTCTAGATATCTAGCACCAGATGACTAGAATAGACATCTAAAGAATCCACCAATTACCTCCTGAAAGAGATCCAAAATTGAAAATGCCAAGGAATATTGTAGCCAAATTGCAAAATTACAAGGTCAAAGAGAAAATATTGCAAACAGCCAAAAAGAAACAATTCAAATATCATGGAACCACAGTCAGTATTACACAGAACCTTGCAGTTTCTACATTTAAAAATTGGAGGGGGTAGAAAATGATATTCCATAAGGCAAAGGAACTTATATTACAACCAAGGATCAACTACCCTGCAAAATTGAGCATAATCTTTCAGGGGAGGAGATGGACATTCAATGAAATAGGTGACTTCCAAACCTTCCTGACGAAAAGATCAGCTCAATAGAACATTTCACTTTCAAATATAAGACTCAAGAGAGGCATAAAAAGGTAAACAGTTGGGGCAGCTAGGTGGTACAGTGGATAGAGCACTGCCCCTGAAGTCAGGAATACCTGAGTTCAAATCCGGCCTCAGACCAAACGCTTGATACTTACTAGCTGTGTGACCTTGAGCAAGTCACTTAACCCCAACTGTAGAAAAGAAGTCCTTAAAAAACATGATTGGCCAAATAGAAAAAGGTACACTGAAGAAAACGACTCTTTAAAAAGAAAAACAAAACAAAACAAAAAAAGGTAACCAGGAAAGAAAAAAACAATAATATGTTATTAATAAGGGCAAACTGAATCCCTACAAGGGAAGTTGACAATTGCAACTCTTGAGAATTGTATTGTTATTATGACATTTAAAAGGGGTACACTTAGACGGAGGGCATAGATATAAGTTGGCTTGTATGGGATGATAAAAAAATCTAAGCGGTGAAAAGGGATTGTACTAGGAGAAGAGAAAAGGAGGAGGCAGACAAGGGTAAATTACATCACATGAGAGGTTACTAAAACAACACACTAAAGGGAAAGAAGGGAGGGAGATGAGCATTGTTTGAACTTTACTTTCATCGGATTTGGTTCAAAGAGGGAATAATATAATCAGCTAAGTATGGAAATCTAATTTACCCTATAGTAAGTGGGAGGGGAAAGGGAAAAGAAAAGGAAGTGGTGAATAGAAGGGAGGGAAGAAGGTAAAGGGTAAAGGGGAAGAAAAGGAAGGGGGCTAGTAGAAGGGAGGTGATGGTCAAAAGGAAAACTCTAGTGAGGAGAAAAAGGGAGAAAGGAGAGAGAAAAGCATAAATGGGGCAGGGGTGGAATAGGATGGAGAGAAAGGCACAGATAATAATCATAACTGTGAATGTGAGTGAGACGAATTGTCCCATAAAACCAAAACAGATAGCAGAGTGGATTAAGAACCATAATCCTTCAATATATTGTTTACAAGAAACTCATTTGAAGCAGAGGGATAAACACAGAGTAAAGGTAAAAGGTTGGAGTGGAATATATTATGCTTCAGCTGAAGTAAAAAAGCAGGGGTAGCAATCCTGATCTCAGACAAAGCAAAAGCAAAAATAGATCTAATTAAAAGAAATAAGGAAGGAAACTACATCCTGCTAAAAGGCACCATGGACAATAAAGTAATATCATTACTAAACATATATGTACCAAGTGGTATAGCATTCAAATTCTTAAAGAAGTTAAGGGAGCTACAGGAAGAAATAAACAGCAAAACTAAACTAGTGGGGAGCCTCAACCTTCCCCTCTCAGAACCAGATAAATCTAACCACAAAATAAACAAGAAAGAAGTTCAGGAGACGAATAGCGTTTTAGAAAAATTAAATATGGTTGACCTCTGGAGAAAACTGAATGGGAACAGAAAGGAATATACCTTTTTCTTGGCAGTACATGGCACCTACACAAAAATTGATCACGTACTAGGGCACAAAAACCTCACAATCCAATGAAGAAAGGCAGAAATATTGAATGCATCCTTTTCAGATCATGATGCAATAAAAATTACATGTAATAAAGGGCCATGGAAAGATAGACTAACAATTAATTGGAGACTAAATAATCTAATCCTAAAGAATGAATGGGCCAAACAACAAATCATAGAAAAATCAATAACTCCATCCAAGAGAATGACAATAATGAGACAACATACCAAAACTTACAGGATGCAGTGAAAGTGGTGCTTAGGGGAAGTTTTAATCTCTAAATGCTTACATGAGTAAAATAGAGAAAGAAGAGATCAGTGAATTGGGCATGAAACTAAAAAAGCTAGAAAAAGAACAGATTTTAAATCCCCAATTAAATACCAAATTAGAAATTCTGAAAACCAAAGGAGAGATTAATAAAATTTAAATTGAGAAAACTATTGAACTAATAAATAAAACTAAGAGCTGATTTTATGGGGAAGGGGGGAAGGGTGACAATAAAATAGATAAACCTTTGGTTAATTTGATTTTAAGAAAAAGAAAGAAAAAGAAAACCAAATTACCAGCATCAAAAATGAAAAAGGTGAACTCACCACCAATGAAGAGGAAATAAAAACAATAATTAGTAGCTATTTTGCCCAACTGTATGCCAATAAATTTGATGATCTTAATGAAATGGATGAATATTTACAAAAATATAAATTGCTCAGATTAACAGAAGAGGAAATAAAATACTTAAACAACCCCATTTCAGAAAAAGAAATAGAATAAGTCTTCAACGAACTCCCTAAGAAAAATTTCCAGGACCAGATGGATTTACAAGTGAATTCTGCTAAACATTTAAAGAAAATTAATTCCAATACTATATGAACTATTTGGGAAATAGATGAAGAAAGAATCCTACCAAATTCTTTTTATGATACAAATATGGTGCTGATACCTAAACTGGGAAGAGCCAAAACAGAGAAGGAAAATTATAGACCAATTTCCCTAATGAACATAGATGCAAAAATTTTAAATAAAATATTAGCAAAGAAATTACAGCAACTTATCTCACAGATAATACACTATGACCAGATAGGATTTATACCAGGAATGCAGGGCTGGTTCAATATTAGGAACACTAGAAGCATAATTGACCATATAAACAACAAAACTAACAGAAATCATATGATTATCTCAATAGATGCAGCAAAAGCATTTGACAAAATACAAGACCCATTTCTATTAAAAACACTAGGGAGCATTGTAATAAATGGAGTCTTCCTTAAAATAGTACATTGCATCTATCTAAAACTATCAACAAACATTATATGTAATGGGGACAAGCCAGAAGCATTTCCAATAAGACTGGGGGTGAAACAAGGAAGTCCATTATCACCGTTATTCAATATTGTATTAGAAATGTTAGCTGTAGCAATTAGAGAAAAAAAAGAAATTGAAGGAATTAGAACAAGCAAAGAAGAAACAAAGTTATCACTCTTTGCAGATGATATGATGGTATACTAAGAGAATCCCAGAGAATCAAGTAAAAAATTACTTGAAATAATAAATTTAGCAAAGTTGCAGAAAATAACATAAACCCACACAAATCAAAGCCTAACAGCAAGAGATAGAAAGAGAAATCCCATTTAAAGTTATTGTAGACACTATAAAATATTTGACAGCACCAGACCCAAGATGGTGGCGAGCAGGAGGCTGAAGAAGGAGTTGGAAGAAATCCGCAAGTGTGGGATGAAAAACTTCCATAACATCCAGGTTGATGAAGCTAATTTATTAACTTGGGAAGGGCTCATCTTTTCTGACAAGCCTCCATATGACAAGGGAGCCTTCAGAATCGAAATCAACTTCTCAGCAGAGTATCCATTCAAACTACCTAAGATCACTTTTAAAACAAAGATTTACCACCCTAACATCAATGAATAAGGGCAGGTCTGTCTGCCAGTAATTAGTGCTGAAAACTGGAAGCCAACAATCAAAACTGACCAAGTCATCCAGTCCCTCATAGCACTGATGAAAGATCCCCAGCATGAGCACCTCCTTAGGGGGACCTAGTTGAAGAGTACTCTAAGGACAGTAAAAAAATTCTGTAAGAACACTGAAGAGTTTACAAAGAAATATGGGGAAAAGTGACCTCTTAGACTAAATCTTCCATGATTGATTCCATCCAGGGCAAGTGGAGACAGGGGGACAGGGGGAGGTAGTGCATTTCCAACACCCTACAACCAGGGCTCTTTGGGAAATTGACAGGGGCCACCTCCTGCCATTAACTTGTGGCAGTTACTAACTTTCTACAGTTTTCTTAATCAAAAGTGGTCTAAGTAAACCTGTAAAGAAAGAGTTAAAAATGTAAGATATTCTACTTCTGATTTCTTTGTTTTAAAGATCATTGCTTCAATCTACCTTAAAGGATGGCATGTTCTTTTCTTGCCCAAATCTATCCCAAATCTTCAGTTTCTCTTCAGGTTTAAAACATCAAGTTAGTGGGTGGTGCATACTCCTGATCCCTCCTTTCCCCTTTGTAGGTCTTATTTTATTGAGTTCATTTTAATCACACTCCCTACCCCTGGAACAAAGCTTTGGAATCCCCACCATTCCACCTCTTCCCCCTTCCCACCCCAAGCCCTGAAAGAAAATGGCCTAAAACCAGAAGTCCTATTGCCCATCTCCCTGACTCTCTGTGCTTTGTGAGTATGGGTTGTGAGTTTATAACATCTCAGAAACCTAAATGAGGCCAAACCCTAGGGTGAAGTCCGTGATGAGGAAGGAGCCTGGCTATCATGCAAATCCGTCTGATGTTATCAAAATGATGTCAATTAAATGGGCAAACCCCCCAAAAAATATTTGGGAGCCTACCTGCCAAAACAAACTCAGGAACTATAGGAACACAACTATAAAACACTTTTCACACAAATAAAGTCAGATGTAAATAATTGGCAAAATATCTGTTGCTCATGGGTGGGCTGAGCTAATATAATAAAAATGACAATTCTACCTAAATTAATTTACCTATTCAGAGCCATACCAATTAAACTACCAAAAAGTATTTTTTAGAGCTAGAAAAAAAAATAACAGAATTCATCTGGAAGAACAAAAGGTCCAAAATATCAGGGAACTAATGAAAAGAAATGCAAGGGAAGGTGGCCTAGTGTGCCAGATCTTAAATTGTATTATAAAGCAGCAATCATCAAAACTACTTGGTACTGGCTAAGAAATAGAATGGTGGATCAGTGGAATAGGTTAGGTATGCAAGAAACAACAGTAAATGACTATTATAATCTACCATTTGATAAATCCAAAGACTCCAGCTTCTAGGATAAGAAATTACTATTTAACAAAAACTGCTAGGAAAATTGGAGAATAGTATGGCAGAAACTGGGCATAGACCAACATCTTATACCCTATACCAAGATAAAGTCAAAAATGGTACGTGATTTAGATATAAAAACTGATACTATAAGCAAGCTAGGAGAGCAAGGAATAGTTTACCTATCACGTCTATGGAGAAGGGAAGAATTTATGACTGAACAAGAGATAGAGAACATTACAAGATGCAAAGTGGATAATTTTGATTACATTAACTTGAAGTTTTTGCACAAACAAAGCCAATGTAACCAAGGTTAGGAGGGAAGCAGAAAACTGGAAAGAATTTTTACAACTAGTGTCTCTGATAAATAGCTCATTTCTAAAATATGTAGAGAACTGAGTCAAATTCATAAGAATACAAGTCATTCCCCAATTGATAAATGGTCAAAGGGTGTGAACAGGCAGTTTTCAGAGGAAGAAATTAAAGTTATCTATAGTCAAATGAAAAAAAATGCTCTAAATCACTATTGGTAAGAGAAAGAAATCAAAATGACTCTGAGGTACCACATCACGCCTATCAGATTAGCCAACAGGACAAAACAGGAAAATGATAAATGCTGGAGAAGATGTGGGAAAATTGGAACACTAATGCATTGTGGGTGGAGTTGTGAACTGATCCAATCATTCTAGAGAACAATTTGGAACTATGCCCAAAAAGCTATAAAATTGTGCATACCCTTTGACCCAGAAATACCACTTCTAGGTCTGTACACCAAAGAGATCATAAAAAATGGGGGAAGGACCCACACGTACAAAAATATTTATAGCTGCTCTTTTTGAGGTGGCAAAGAATTGGAAATTGAGGTGATGCCCATCAATTCGGGAATGAGTGAACAAATTGTGGCATGTGAATATAATGGAATACTATTCTGCTATAAGAAATGATGAGCAAAGGGACTTCAGAAAAACCTGGAAAGATTTGTATGGATTGATGCTGAGTGAAGTGAGCAGAACCAGGAGAATACTATACACAGTAACAGCCACATTGTGCAGTGACTGACTTTGATAGACTTATCTCTTCTCAGCAATGCAAGGATCTAAGACAGCTCCAAGACTCATGATGAAAATGCTATCCATATCCAGAGAAAGAACTATGGAGTCTGAATGCATATGGAAACATACTATTTGCTCTCCTTTTCTTTTGTTGTTTTGTTTTATTGCTTCATTCTCGTGGTTCCTCCCATCAGTTCTAATTGTTCTTTACATTATGACTAATGGGAAAATATGCTTAATATGAATGTATAAGTAGAGCCTATATCACATTTCATGCCATCTTGGGGAGGGGGGATAAGAAGGAGGGGAAGAAAATTTAAAATTCAAAATCTTATGGAAGTGAATGTTGAAAACTAAAAATAAATAGATTAATCATTTAAAAAAACATCAAAACGAACTCTGTCAACAACAGATATACTACAGTAGGAAATGGAATGTTTGTTGCTGCTTTTAGAATTACAAACAGTCATAAGTTAATAATAAGATTAATCTATACGTGTAAAAAATAATAATAAATATTTATAGAAAGTCAAACTAAGTACTTTTAATTTTGTCATTTCAGCTAGCATTTTAAGTGCATAAAAATAATATTCTTACACAAAAATAGATTCTTTGCTTTTAAAAGCATGACTATACTTTAGATCAAACCTAAGGGTTTCTAAATAATTAAAGTAAATGTTATGGGGTGCTCACTGTGAAGACATCTTTTGCATGCCTATTTCCTGAATTTCTATTTCTCAGCACTGAAAAGAAAAAGAGTAGGAAATTCACATTTACTTTTCAGTGCACCAATTAAGAATGACAATTTTCTTGATTCTCATATGACTCTCTCACGGCATTTTTTATCCTGTGTCTCTTACATAATTCTTCATTAGTAATATGTTGCAGCCTATTCACAATCATCATGCATCTCTTTCTTGTCCTTTGGGTGACCCTCAACTTTAATTTTTTAGAGATTGTTGTATTCCATGACTCACAGCTATATAGCCTCTCATGAAGAATACTGATGATAGAAAGATGTCTTTGTCTTTGTGAGAAGGTTGGGGTCATTAAAAACATTAGATAATTTCCCAAATTCAGACTAATTCAAATTCCCAAGTTAATTATTTAAACCATCATTATATTTGTTGGTTCTACAGTAACTTCTTATCTAAGAATGAAGTATTGTGGTAATTGAATACTGTGGTTAATCAAATATCATACATAGATGACCAATTTTCAAAGAATCAGCATGTAATTTTTCAAAACTCATGAAGGATATACCAAAAATAATTTAATCTCTAATAATTTTTTAAAAACCACTTTTGAATCTTCCAGTGATTCCTAATCATCATCATATGCATACCCACTGTGTGGTCCTAAAGACATAGAAACTCTAGGACGTAAATAGATGGGGGATGTTTTTTCCTATTAAGGATTACTGATCTGCCTGATCAGTGTCATAAGCAATCAACCAACCAAGGAGCATTTATTAAAGGCCTACTAAATTCAAATGCTGTTGGAGTTGAGGACACAAAGGCAGAAAAATATTTTTCTATTTAGTAGGCCTTTAATAATAGGAAAAAATGTCCTCCACCTATTTAATGCATTTCTGTTGGGGAGACATCATGTTAACATGACCCTGCTTCTAGGCCCAAGGGCTGAGGCATTTGCTCTTTCCCTCTCCACTAAGGATCTCTTCTCAACTAAAGACACACACACATAGGTACCACAGTCAATACTGAAGGATCCTGGCCTCTCAAGAAAGAGACCTAAATTTATTAAATTTAGTAAATTCTTTGGCTCTTTATATTCTTAACCCAGAGTTCTGGGGAGAATCACTTAAAATTTAGGTTTGGCTCATATCTAGAGTTTCCCCAAAAGGAAAAAGTAGAAAGTACAATGAAAATCAGGTGTAAGACAGCTATTTATTTCCTCCACGCTTAAAGAATTATTAGCACAAGAGACTCACAAGCATTCCCTATCAAAGGTTTAAACAAGAAGCACTAACTTATAACTACTGTGATATTCTCCCAGGAAGCTGATACATAACACAACAAAACATGAAACATTTTGTGAGACTACTGAATCAGCACTTGACCTTCACCTCATCTCTGCACTGTCCAATCAAATCCCTCCAGGTCAGAAGGTTGGGTTCACCCTCCTGTTAGTGAGGTCATCTTTTCCAACAAGTTGTAGGATAGCTGCTGGGGACTCCTTCTAAAATACAACCATAAGGATAAGAGGGCCCAGGATCCCCAAAACCTCCAAATTCACAGTTGCCTACAAGGTTGAAAATGTTCAGCTCAAGGTTTGTTGTTGTCTCAGGAAAGAGAAAGAGGAAAGAAACACAAAGCAGAAGAGGCAACCAGGAACCAGAGCATAGACTCAAGCGCATCTTGGCCAATGCATCTAATTTAGCTGTCAAAGTTTGACATTTATGCCACAGTAGGTGAGAGCACTATGCATTCCCCTCCTCTTCCAAGGAGAAATTTGAAGACATGGTCAGTAGATGAGAAAGAAAAAGATCTAGAGAATGATGTCATTCCCTTTAAAGTCCACTGAGTGGTCAGTTTTTCTAATTTAGTGGCCAATCTTTTCTGACATATCTTTGATGCAGCTTCCCTCTTCCCTACAGCTGTCATGAGGCGAGGGATGAAGAAACAAACTCATGAGTTCTTAGCTACAAATGTCACCAAAAGTTATCTTAAGTGTCCAAGTACGTCCTCCATGGGATTTACTCCAATCCAATTCCCACTACCTAAGTACTTGTAAAATATATGCAAAACAAATATAAAAATGGAAGATAAATGGTGAGGTTAGAGTCACTAGTGGTTTGGAAGATCTAAAAAGGCATCATGTAGAAGGTGATGCTTGAGCTAAGTTTCAAAGTATAGTGACTATACTCTGGCCTCACTCTCCCAGAGCAAGGATGGTTATGTCTGCATTCTAGGGTACCCTAACATATTTGGTATTTGGTGGTGTCTCTTCACTAATTCCATTGGTTCAAGTTCCCATTAATTGTTTTACTCCCACTGGTAGGTGTTAGTGATTAACAACTCAGTCCCAGTTAAAGTCAATTGCTTTTCACAAAGGGATACTTACTTTGAAGTTATACCAAGAATAAAAATACAAATATTTTCCCCCAACAATTTGGGGAAAATTGGGGGCACACTTTCCTCAATCCCATCTAGGTCTTTGGGGATATTGGGTTCACTATTAACATAATATCTACATAACACTGGTTCCCACCAAGTTACTTAATTCCAAATCTTGTTCCTTGGGACATAAATGCGGGACTGGCTGCAAAACCTGGGATACCAGGACATCGTTCTTCCTTCCCTTAAAATGAAAGAACAACACCAAGGCAGAAAAAGAACTTAGGCGTCTTTTCAAAGGCCACATATTAACCTAAACGAGGAGAAGGACAAATATCTCTCCCCTTACAACTTTGTCTCTCACCAGACAGCATCAGTGAGGGAGTCCAAGGTGTGCTGGAAGGGCTCTCACTGCTAGTCTTTTTTTTAATGCTTCCATAGTTGAACAAAGACACTCCTTCAGAGGAAGGAAGATGAAGTGTCATTTGTGAAGAACAGCAGGACCAGTTCGGCTGGATCAGCGAGTCCACAAGGAAGAATAATGCACAAGAAGGCTAGAAAGGTGAATAGAAGGCCCACTGTGAAGGGCTTTCAATGCTAAACAGAGGAGTTTAGGTTTGACCCTAGAGATAATAAGGAGGCCCTGGAATTCATTAACAGGTTAAGATAATAAAGCTGAGACTTGAACGTTAGGAAAATCACTTTGGCAGCTGCATGAAGATGGATTGGAAAAGGAAGAGAATTGAGGTAAGATGACCAATCAGGAAAATATACAAGAAGCAAGATGTACAAGACCACACAAGTGGTGATGAGAGCCTGAACTAGCATGGTAGCCATATGAGTACAGAGAAGGTAATGGATTTGAAAGACATAAATAATACTTTGTACCTGATTGGATATGTATATCAAGGAAGAGTGAAGATACAAGGTCCGAACTGAGGACACTAACCAAGTGGAAGGATAATTTTGTCTTCACTGTGTGGGACAGAGACCACTTACTCAAAAATAAAAACAAAGACTTAGATACCTTGAAAGTAGAAAGGAGTTTATTGCTTTCTCATGAGAAAGGGTACCCTCTTAGTCACCATTCTAGGCCAGGAGAGTACGAGTTCCTTACAGAAGTAAAGGCTTATTTATACCCTAACGCAAGCTCCTCCTTCCTAACCCCCTTCCCCTTATCCCATTGGCTGGGCTTGGGGGGGGGCACAATCTTTTCACAGAAATCTAGAACAAAGGTAGTTAGACAACTTTGCCCAGAGACAAGAAACAGCAGGAAGTTTTTGCAAGGGCAAACAGTTCAGGTTGGGGGCAGGGCTTATTCTTTCTTGGTTTTTTGTTTGTTTGTTTGTTTTTTGGTGAGGCAATTGGGGTTAAGTGACTTGCCCAGAGCCACACAGCTAGTGAGTGTTATGCCTCGGAGGTCAGATTTGAACTCAGGTCCTCCTGGTGCTCTATCCATAGCTGCCCCAGGGCTTATTCTTTCTGCTAAGCATTTAAAAAAAACAGGGTCTGAGTGGGGGAGGGTTTTGAAAGCACCAAGAAATATTAACAAGAACCATTGATTCCCTAAGGAGACTTCACTTCTGAGAGATCATCTCTTACAGATATGTATATCAAGGAAGAATAAGGATACAAGGTTTGAACTGAGGACGCTAACCTAAGTGGAAGGATAATTTTGTCTTCAACAGAAATATGGCAATTTGGCAGAGAGTTGGGTTTTGTGGGATCTACTTGAGTTTTGTTTCGGATGCGTAGTGTCTGAGATGCCTACTGGACATCCAGTTTAAAAATGCCTAAAAGGCAACTGATAAAATGGAACTGGTGTGTAGAAAAGAGACTAGAATTAGATTTATAAATCTGAGAGTTGTCTGCAATGACATGATATTCAGACATGTAGGAACTGATAAGGTGAGAGAGAAAGTAGAGGAAGAAAAGGACACAGTGCAGAGACTTGGGATACATCCACAGTTATGAACTGGCACACGGATGATGATGCAACAAAGGAGTCTGAGTCTAGAATTGGGATTTGGAAAGAAAAGAACCAAGAGAGTGGAGCTTCCTGACAATACAAAGAGAAGTGACAATCTTGGACAAGATGGTGGTCAACAAAATCAACTTCAGAGTAGCTAAGAAGGATGAGGCTTGATAAAAGACCATTTGATCTAGCAATTAAGAGATCAGTGGTAACTTTGGAGAAAGCCATTTCAGTTGCGTGATGAAGCGGGAAGCCAGCTTCAAAGGGTTGTGGAGTAAAAGAAGAGTAAGTGAAAGAAAGAAATAAAGACAATTTTTCCTCCACCAAAGAACTTATGACAAAGAAGACAATAGGACAATAGCTTGAGATTGTGAGGTCAAGGGAGACTTTTTAAAGGAGAAACCTAGGTGTGTTTGTACAAAGCAGGGAAGGAACCGCTGAACAGGGAGAGATTAAAGATCAGTGAGGGGAAGGATGATGGGGGACAACTGATGGAGATGTCAGAGGATACACGTGAAAGGAAAGGGAGAATGAAAATCAATCAAAAGCCCTTTAAGTAAAATGGGATTTTAATCAGTTTAGTTTATATTGTTATTTTTAAAAGGAAAATTTTTTTAAAGTATTCTACTCATCTGCTCCTTAAATTTCGAATTGGGAACATAACTAAAGTATTAATAATAAAGAATAAAGCTTACGTGAATGGTTTAATAATAGCTAACATTGATTTAATGCTTACTTTGTACCAGGCACTACTGTGCTAAGTGATTTAAAATTATTATCTCATTTGACGCTCACAACAACCCTATCACCATTTTACAGTTGAGGAAACTGAGGCAAATAAAGGTTAAGTGACTTGCTCAGGGTCACATAGCTAATAAATGTCTAAAGTTGGATTTGAACTCAGGTCTTCCTGACTCCAGGCCTTCTGCTCTGTATACTGTGTCAGTTGCCCAGTTAAGTGAGAAATAAAGGGGAGTCAAAGGATGGTGAACCTCTACTTATCAGAGTTTTCATTCATTAATTAATACAATTTTTAAAAATACTATTTTCTTAGCTCAATTCAAATAAAATTAGTTTCACACATACTCATGAAATGCCTACTCTGTGCCAGTCACTTTGTTCGGGAAAACAGTTCTTGCCTTCAAGGAACTTTACACTCTGCTTGTTGGTGAATGGAAGGAAGGGCACATACATGCCCAAAGGGTGATGATGATGATGATGATGATGATGATGATGATGGTGATGGCGATGGTGATGGCGATGATGATGACTGGATTGTTAACAGATTCTAGGAAGAGCTCAACAGACATTCTAAGGAAAACTAGATTGCTAATGGAAGTTTCTATTTGCTCAGAACTCTGGGAGTTCCATTGGCCTCGAAGAAGGAATTTTCTTATTATATACATGAACCAGAGAACCTGAAGAGGTTGAACAATAAGCTGGTGACAGTTGTTAAAAGCAATGTCCAATAAACCACTCTTCTTTCTCTTACTTTAAGACAAAGATGATTTTGACTGTGAGCCTCATCTCAGCCTATACTTTATTTAAATATTTACTTGTGTTTATTACTTAATAATACTAATAAATTACATGCCCATCAATCATGATTTTGTTTGTTTATAAATTTGGGGCTTAAAGGTGTATGGGGAAACTAGCTTATAAGAAGATATTGGATGATATTGGGGGCTGATGATGGCCATTTAGAGAGAGAGTTTTCTTCTTCCTTCAGTGGCCAGTCCCACAGACTGGATTCTATTACCATGCATTTAAGAGGAAAGGGAATCTTTGGGATCTGACAGTTAACTATATTGGCAGAAGTAGTGTACAGAAGTATTGTGAGAAAATTAAGTTTAAATAGCTGTTTCCTATGTGGGTAGGGAAAGACTGAGAGTTAATGGTCTGCTGGGAGGAAAGCCTGAGAGTTACCTATTCTCTTGTGAGAGACTGAAACTGAGAGAGTTTAACTGTTATTCATGAGAAAGGCTGAGACTGAAAGTTTCACCATCTCACACAGTGAGTAGTGTATGACAAGTCTATGAGAGTTAGCTGTTATATCCTGAGAGAATCTGAAGAAATATTTTGAAGAGCATTTCTGAGCTGATTTACCACCCTGAGAGAAATGTTTCCAGAGCTGAGACGTCAGCAGCAGCATTAGTGAAATGTTCTATTCTGTATCTTTTTTCTGGCTTTTGAAGAACCCAAGGTGACTCTGGCTGTGAATTTTTCTCACTTCTAATACACTGTAAGTATTTGTTTATGTCTGTTATTATTTGATACTGTAATAAGTTATTTAAGCCAACAAAACCTGATGATTTGAGATAAAAAGATGATCAGACACTTAGGGGAAAATATTTCTCCTTTTTATAAATTGAGATGAGGATTTGCAGCTGATTAATTGATTGAAGAGGTTTTTTTTTCTATGACTTTGAGGTAAAATCAGAACATGATTCTTGATTGCCTTGGAACCAAAATAGATGATTCATAAGGAAATAAACCAATAGCAAGTAGAGAGGAGTGAGGGTTGGATTGATTGTTAATTAATGCACAGACTGCACAGCCCACTCCATCTTAACTAATTTGCATGTGCAGTGTACTCATCTCTAAACCTGCTACATTGGAAATTAATGACAATATTTCAGAGTATAATAGCAATAGTTAACGTTTACATAGTGCTTGCTATATGCCAGGTACTCTATTAAGTGCTTTAGAATTATTATCTCATTTGGTTTTCATAGTAACCCTGAAAAGCAAGTGCTATTATTATCCCCATTTAGTAGTTGAGGAAACCAAATCAAATTGGAGTTAAGTCTCTTACCTAGGGTCATATACCTAGTAAGTGTCTTAGATCAAATTTGAACTCAGGTCTTCCTGGCTGGCATTAGAAAGCAAGCCAATGGACCTGATTTAAAAAAAAAAAACACTTTTTTTAAAGGAATCAAACCATAACAGACTGAAGGGTAGTGTTTTTTAGTGGTTGTCCTCAAATGCATTGCTCATAGCTTAGTATCACACACCCACACCTCACAGATCTCTCCACATGCCAAGTAAATATAAAATAATTCTGGGGAAAGGAGTGATTAAAAAATGCCTTATGTAGGAAATCATGCCTGACATGAGCTTTGAAGAGAGCTAAAGATTACAGGCAGCAGAGGGGAGTGAGAGCTTATAAAGCATAAAGGATAGTCTTGGAAAATAAAGAGAATCAAGATTTAATGTCATGTATGGGAAATAGCAAATAGACGAATTTGGTGAAAATGTAGAGAACATGAGGGGAGTACTGTGAAATCAGTCTGGAAAGAGATTTCAGCAAGGTTATGAAGGACTTTAACTGCCAAACAGAGGAGTTTGTCTTTTATCCTGGAAATAATAGGAAATTACTGAAGGTTCTTGAAAAGGGAAATGACATGGTCAGAACTGTGGTTAGGCATATCGGCTCGGCAGCCATGTAGAGCATGGATTGGAGAGAGGAGAGATGGAAAGGATTCTGGGAAGATGGCAGAATAGGTCAGAAAACTTCTGGCTCTCCAAACTTTGTCCACAAAAAGAGCAGTGGAAATAAACAAAAGTCAGGGTAAAGCAGGTGTTCACCTAAGAAAACCTAAGAAGACTCCAGGAAAAGACTTGACCTCTAACGAAGAGATTGGCCCTCAGTGAAGAGCAAATACCTCCAGGCCAATTCTAGGAAATCTACAAACAACAAGCCCTGAAGGCAGCTGGGAATAGGAGGCAGCCCTCAGCCTTAGAAACTTTCATCTCATGGACAATGTCAGGGTCTGATGGCTGGGTGGGAGAAGACTGTCGAGGGACAACAAGCACAGTTGTGTTGACCAGATGTGTCCCAGACTGGGCTGCTGCTGCTGGGGAGAAGGAACTAGCACACACCTGATGAGTGCTGTAGTGAGGGGCAGGAACTCTGCTGGCTATGGGCATTTACAGGAGAGCAGAGTTCCTGGTTTCAGTTCTGGGGCAGAGAGGACAGCTACAGTTTGTACTCACCTGAGGAACTGCAGGGAGCAAGATCATTTGCCAGACAGTGTGTCCAGAGGGCTCTAGTAGTGGCTAAGGAGTACAGAAGAGAGCCTAAGGTTGAACCCCAGGACAGGCCTCAGAAAATACCAGCAAGAAGGACCTGAGGTTTAGGGTATTATTCCCCATACCTTGGGACTAGAACCACATCACACTAATAGCTGCAAAAAATAAAATTAATCAAAAAAATTAAAATGAGTAAGCAAAGGAGAAAGAACCCAACCATAGATAGCTACTAAGGGGATAGAGAAGATCTGGGTTCATATTCAGAGGAAGATAATGGAGCTAAAAAAAAACAGCCACTCTTTATTCAATGAGAAATGTCAAATGGTCCTAAGCACAAAGAGTTCTTGGAAGAATTTAAAAAGAACTTTAAAAATCAAATAAGAGACACCAAGGAAAAATTAGGGAAAAAAATAAGAGCAATCCAAGAAAATCAAGAAAATTATGAAAAGAAAATCAACCCAACTTGAAATAAAGAATCAAAAACTTAAGGAAGAAAATAATTCCTTGAAAACTAAAATTGGGCAAAGGGAAGCTAATGATGCTGTAAGACACCAAGAAATAATACAATTAAAATCAAAAGAATGAAAAATAGAAGAGAATGTGAAATACCTCATCAGAAAAATGACTGATCTGGAGAACATACCGAGGAGAAATGATATAAGAATAGTAGGGCTACCTGGAAATTATTATTAAAAATCTTGATAAAACATTATAAGAAATTATCAAGGAAAATTGCCCTGAAGTTCTGGAACAAGAAGGCAAAGCAGAAAAAAATCCATCGATTACCACCTGAAAGAGATCCCAGGAGGGAAACTTACAGTAATATCATAGCCAAGTTTCAAAGCTTCCAGGTTAAGGAGAAAAATATTGGAAGCAACAAATAAAAAAACAATTTAAAAAATCATGCAGCTACAATAAGGATTACACAAGACCTAGAAGCTATTAGTTGAAGGATAGGTCTTGGAATACTGTATTTCATAGAGGGAAAGAGTTGGAGTTACAACCAAGGGTAACCTAACCAGCGAAGTTAAGTATAATCCTGAATGGAAAAAAAAATGATCATTTAACAAACTGAAAGATTTTCAGATTTGTGACAAAAACAGCAGAACTTAAGGGGAAATTTGGCATATAACATCCAGGAGAAATATAAGGTAAATATTAAAGACCAATTATAGGGTACTCAATAAGGTCAAATTATTTACTTCTTATATGTGAAAATATTATCAGTACTTTTGTGACTGTTGCCATCATTTGAGTAGTTTGAAAGAAGGGCTTGTGCTGAGATAAGTATGATGGGATGATTCTAAAAAAAACTGCATAGGGAAAGATAAAAAGAAGTAATTATCTCATTCAACTGAAACATAAAAAGAAAAATTGATACAGAAGAAGCTAGTGGGGGAAGGGGAAGGGTGAGCAGGACTGGAACCTTACTCTCATTGGGAATGGGTTGGAACAACATATGTTTCTAAAAGGGTATAAAAGTCTTTTAAATTCAGAAAGAAATAAGTGGACAAGGGGATAGGGTCAGGGTAGAGATTCTTAGAGGGGTGGGTAGGTTAAGGAATAGGGCAAGGTAGCAGGTCAAAGTAAAGTACAAGAGTGAAGAGAGATAGGGTAAACAGGGTGAGAAGGATAGTGACGAAAAATAGAAATGTGAATGGGATTAATTACCCATAAAATGGAAATGGATAGCAGATTAAAAACTTGAATTCAACAATATGTTGCTTTTAGGAAACACAATAAAAAATGAGATATGCACACAAAGATAAAATAAAGTAGAAGGAGTAGAATTTATTATGTAAAAAAAGCAAGGGTAGTAATCATGATTTCAGACAAAGTTAAAGCTAAAATAGATTTAATCAAAAGAGAAAAATAAGGAAAGTACACTGCATCAGCCATATTATTAAATACTGTTTCAGACCATTTAAAATAACTAGACAGTATAAAATGCCTGACAGTATACTGCCAAAACAGACACAGGAACTATATGAACATAAACTTAAAACACTTTTTATACAAATAAAGTCAGATCTAAATAATTGAAGTAATATTTATTGTTCATGGGTAAAGTTAATATAATAAAAATTGACAATTTTGCCTAACTAATCTATTTATTTAATGCCATCCCAATTAAATTGCTAAAAAAAATTTTACTGAGTTTATAAAAAATAACAACAAAGTACATTTGGAAGAACAAAAGGTAGGGAACATCAAAGAAACCAGGGAAAAGAAGATGCAAAGGAAGCAGATTCAGTAGTATGAGACCTCAAACTAAGGTGAGAGTATTGTTGAAGTGTAAAATGGACAATTTTGATTGCTTTAAAATTTTCTTGTATAAATAAAATCTATGCAGCCAAGAACAGAAGGAATGCAGAAAATTGGGGAAATTTTTTCATAGACAACCTCTCAGATAGGATGCGATTGGGTTGGAATATTCACTGTGGTGTAGAAAATGATGTGCTGGTTAGAAAAACATGGAAAGATTTGGATTTATGAAGGAAGATGCTATCCACCTTCAGAGAAACAGATGACAAGTGGAAATAAGCATAGTAAGTTCTTACATATATATGTGTGTGTTTGTGTATGATTGTATATGTGTATATATGTGTATGTTTATAGATATCTGTGTGCGTGTGTGTGTGTGTGCGTGTATCTCCATGCTTAATTGTAGCCTTCTTTGGAAGGAGGGAGGGGGAAAAGTGGGGAACAGAGGACAAAAGAAAACCTACAAGGAAGCAAAGAAAGAAAAGCTAGGCTTTCTTGAAATGGCAATGTATTATCCTATATTGAATTTTTTCATATTCTGCTGTGTACATGACAATGTTTTTTCTTTTCTCATTTTTGTGTTTAAGTTTAAAATTAAAATATTGGTTAATAAAAGAGAGGTGAGATGGGGGAAGAGAGACCAGAAGTGGGGAGAACAGTTAGGCTATTGCAATATTCCATAAAGAGGTGATGAGGACTGAACAAAAGCGATCAACGTGTAGGTGGAGAAAAAGGAATAGATAGAACAAGACTAATTAACATAGTGGGTAAATATTACTAGGAGGCTAGGTGGTACAGTGAATAGAGTGCTAGGCCTGGAGTCACTGGACAAATCACTTAATCCTCTTTGCTTCAGTTTCTTCATCTGTAAAATGGCCTGGAGAAGGAAATGGCAAACCACCCCAGTATCTTTGCCAAGAAAACCCCAAATGTGTTCACAAAGAGTCAGACACAACTGAAAAATTACTAAATACTAACAAAAATATTATTAGGGTATTTATTAAAGCATAGGCTTTATTTCTACTTAGATATTTGTAGTATAAATGTAATAGGTATAAGCACAACCCTCTGATCGGCTCTGGCTAGAATATACCCCATAGAACACATTTGTATTTCAGTCCCTTCCAGTCTCACATGTGCTCTCCTTGGATCTAGTCTCCTTTCAGTGACACATTTGCTCTATCACTTTCCAGTGGGCCAAGTGTAGGCTCAGTGCTGAAAGACTTAGTGCTTCAGGATGACACACTAATCCTTTGACTCCCATGATACCAGCAGTGAAAGGGGCAAAGTCAATAAGGATGCACCACAGAGGCAAAAAAAAAAAAGCTGCCCACTTGGTATATTGACTGTCCTGTGGCATTCTCTCTTGAAACTTCCTCCCTCTTCCCAGAAGTTTTGGTAGTCTTGAATATAGGTGTTCCCTACATGAGCCATAGCCTGAGCCTCAGGACCTATTTTACTCTTCTGCTTGGTATTTCTTTCCCTGCCTATGGGTGCCTGAATAGCCATAGTGAGACAGTCTTTTATGGGAATGGCTATCTTGAGAATTCCTGAGTCCCTCCATCTAGCCTAGATCCACCTCTGCAGCTACTTCAGTAAATAATCACCATAACCACTAAGAAGATGAGAACAGCCCCCGGCCTAGCTTGCCAGAAAGCCAGGGTGAAGATGAAATGAGTAATCAACAGTACATCTAAGTGCTTCCTTTTTTTAATATTTGAAGTGTCAGTCTTCTGGGAGAACATTATAATAGTTCTAAATTATTGCTTCAAGTTTAAGTCTTCTTCAGCTGTATGGGTTTAGAAGTCTTTTGTGTTTGACGTATTTCTTCTGTGGAGAGAAAATAAATAGCTGTCCTAAACCTGACCTATCCTGTACATTGGATACCATTTGACTCCCTTTTGGGGAGTCCCTGAACATGAGCCAAACTTGAGCTTTAAGTGATTTTTACCCAGAATGAAGGTATAAAGGGCCAGAGAGATCAAGGAAAAGAACGTGATCCTTCTATTTCGGAACCAGGGTCCCCTAGGACTGATTCCTTTCTACCAATGTGGGCCCTTTGAGGAGAAGGTAAATGTCTCAGTCCTTCTCAGCCTAGCAGTGGTTCTGTATGCTTACACAGACATTCTTGAATAATCTCTTTTTTTACTGAAAAGGGGGTTTTCAGAATTCTTTTAGTCTGGATTCAGGTAGGGTGGATAGAGTACAGGGCCTGGAGTCAGGAAGACTCAACTTCCTGAATTCAAATCTGGCCTCAGACACTTACTAGCTGGGTGACACTGGGCAAGTAACTTAATCCCACTTGACTCAATTTCCTCATCTGCAAAATGAGATGGAGAAGGAAATAGCAAACTACTCCAGTATCTCTGCCAAGAAAATCCTAAATGGGGTCACAAAGAGTTGGGCACAACTGAAAATGACTGAAAAGCAACAGCAACACCACCACAATGGACTTTACTATACTTGACTTGAAACAAAATATGCCTCCTTCTCTATTCTAAGAATCTTTCTAACTTATCTGATAATCATATCTGAATAATGACAAAGGCTTCTAAACTTCAGGTGAAATTCAGTGCATTAGACCAACAAAAAGAAAAAAAAAGTATTTCATTAGATAATGGAGAGGAAACACACAGTCCAAACAAGGTTTCTAATTCATATTTTCTAAGCAAACACCATTCATTTTAAGTGTTCAAATAGTTATTGATTGATGACTTGAACAATGACATCATTGGTTTAGAATTTTACCATCCTCTTTACTTAAAAATCTTCCCAATATTGGCTTGTTTCTCGGACACTACTTTCCTAGTTCTGCACTGACCTCTTCAGGCTGGACCACATATCTACAAGACAAACATCCCAGAATTTCAGCTTTAGTACAAATGACTTCTTTCTTTCAAAGCTGGCTTCTTTATCATGGAGTATGGAAGGAGGAGATTAGACATCCAAATAGATCTGGCCGGTGAAAATGGAAGAATGTTTGAGGAAAGTGGTAGATGTATCCCCTTGTGAAGGGTAACCTGAAATCTACAGTGAGTTGCCTAAACTGAACATTATGATAGACAAATCTGTCCGATCATAAACACAGGTTGTCTCTCAAGCTTATCATGCCTTCCCTCCTCATCTCTTAGAATCCCCAGTTTCCTTCAGAGCTCAATAAGTCATTTTCTAAATGAGGTCCTTCCTGTTCCACCCCACTCCCATGCAAGCACTCCTCTCTCAAAAATTACTTTTTTTTTGCACATATATGCATATCTTTTCTCCCCCAATTGAATACAAAATCCTTGAGGGAAGGAATTGTTTCATTTTTGCATTTTAACAGGTGCTTAATAAATGTTTATTGATTCATTGATTAGTTGAAAAATCTCATTTTCCTGGGATGAATTTAAACCTTCAAACTCCAGAGGAGAGATAGAGCATAGTGGCTCCCCACTGCCCACATTTCTACATGAAGTCCTTTTAGATTTACACAATATGTTCTTCAGAGCAACCCCACAAGGTAGGTTGTGATATCATTATTATTCCATACAATACAGAGTAAGAAAGTAAGATTCAGCAAGGTTAAATGACCTGCTTAACAGTTTCTGAGCCAGGACTTTCTGACCCCCAAGTCTAATGTCCCTTCCATTATATCAAGCTTACTATGATTTTATGACTCATCTCAGCATTCTCTTCTCCAGATAAAAAGACTCCTAAAGAATAGTATAT
Organism: Phascolarctos cinereus; assembly: GCF_003287225.1. NCBI lineage: Eukaryota > Metazoa > Chordata > Mammalia > Diprotodontia > Phascolarctidae > Phascolarctos > Phascolarctos cinereus. Next base: position 183,542,250 of record NW_027555514.1, on the reverse strand, counting down.
TCAGAATCAGAGGTGGAGGTTTTGATCCTAGACCTGATACTCACTAACTGTGTAGCCTTGGGAAAATCCTTTGAGCTCTCCAGGCTTCATTTCTTCATCTGTAAAATTAGGGAATAAGCTAGATAATCTCTAACCTTCCTTCCAAGACTAAAGCCCAGGATGCTTTGATCATGAATATCTTGCCTGTTTTCTACCTTTCCCAGCTCGCGTATACAGGATAGGAAAAGAATGATGGTGGAAAAGCAACTAAACTCTTAGGAGCAGGTATAAGGAGGGAGCCAGGGAAATCCACTTCATGTATTCACATGCATTCATGTCCTTGGATGTTGCCTTGCTGGTCCAGATGGTGAGCTTGATAAACAAGAAGTCCCTGTTCTCTGTCAACATGTCAGCCTGCTTCTTGTGATTGGTCATTTGTGAAGAAGGGTGGGAGAGGTGGAAGCTCTCCATTTACAGCTCAGCCCTTTTCACAATGGCAGTAATGTCTCCCTTATAAAAGCCTCCAGAGCTATCTGTCCAAGACAGACAGAGGGATGGGAGTCGTATATTGGATCCTCAAAGGATCTATCACCTCCCCATACATCATGGTCCTTCTCTTTTGCCCTTTCTTGTTTTCAAATCCACTGCAAAAGGAAAGATGTCCCAAAGACTCAATCTATGCTTCAAGTGCTAAGCACCTACCAATCAGCCTTTGTATGCAAGTGAAGACTCTTATCTCCCCTTGTGGCTTGGCCAGCATGGATCCCTTCCTTTTTTTAGAGCCTACTTAATTCCCTCTTTCAGGCTCATCCTACCTGCAAACCATGGGATGAATCCTGCATGTAAGCATATAAGTATGAATCCTCAACTCAGAACTCGATGTCAGCACCAAGTCAATCTTGAGCTGTTTCTACTCTGACTCCATTCTAATAAGTGGTCTTTCACCCTGCTGTTGAAGTCATTCCCTGACCTGGTACCTCACATATTCTCATTAGATGAGCCCCTATATAGTCAGAGTTCTTTCTGACTAAGCCCATGCCTTGTTACCTTACCAGGAAACTGAATAATGCAGTGGACATGGAGTCAGGAAGACCTAAATTCAAATCTGGCCTCAGACCCTTACTAAATGTGAGACCCTGGGCAAGTTACTTAATCTCTGTCAGCCTCAATTTCCTCTTCTGTAAAATGAGGATAATAATATCACCTACCTTCCAGAGTTGTGAGAATAAAATAATATTTATACATCCCTTTGCAAACTATAAAATAATATATAAATGCTAGCTATTATTATTTTTTAAAATTACATCTTTATTTTCACTAATCTATAACTGAAATAAAGTATTTTCTTTGATTACGAATGTAGACAACAGACCATAGTAATTTCAGGCTTTATCAAACTACCAAAAGTAGTTTTGTGTCTGACACAAAAAAAGTTAAGAACCTCTAATTTTTTAGCCTAAGTTCTTCTGTAACTAGACATATCTATATATGTATATATATATGTGTGTATATATATTATATATATATATATATATATATATAGAGAGAGAGAGAGAGAGAGAGAGAGAGAGAGAGAGAGAGAGCCTTCTATATATCCCCAGGCTAAGTTGTTACTCCATCCATGAATTCAGATTTCCCATTATTACCGAGGTCGTTCCCTCATTATTTTCCCCAGTGGAGCAGTCTACCTAGTCCCTAGGCCCCAAATGTCTACCATGTGGCCTAAATTGGCACTTTCTAAGCCTTAGAGGTGGACTGCTTCCAGCCTACTGTGGACTTATAACACACTTTTGGCTACTACCCACATTTTCTCACTATCTCTGGCTAATTTCTGTCCTAAATCAGGTATATAAGAAGGCTTTGGTCTATAACCTTGCACCAGCTTAAATTTATAGTTATCTTAGAGATGGTCCTAATTATTGACTCTCTTATTTACTCATCCAGGTTTCTGACCAGCTGCCTGCACTGACTTATGGAAGCTTTGTTATCTTTAGGCTTTGTCTTATCTTCTTGGATTTCTGGTCAGCTTTTTGCTACAAATTCCAGCCACTGCACATGTGCCTAATACTGCTGGGCAGTCATCTAATGAGCCTTGCTCTGCCAGTAGCCATAGTTTTGGTATAGAAGATGGAGTAGAAAAAAGCTAATAAAACACAACTAGAATCTCTGAAGTGACCACCCTTTGCATTTGTTTTTAACGAGAAAAACTCCATGGTGATATTTGTGGGGAGGTGTATGTTTCCCTGTGCGTGTGTGTGTGTGTGTGTGTGTGTGTGTGTTCAAGTCCCAGGTTATTAATGATACACAGCATTCTGATAAGTTGAAGCAAAGACCTGTTCCCCTTGGACAGAGCCATAACTAGGGAAGGGTAATCAGAACTCTGCTTCAGGACACTGAAATTTAGAGGGTACAAAAATGACTTTAAAAGATTGTGACATTTGTAAGTTTGTTACATTTCTATTTTGACAGCACTTGTTACCCTTTTGGAAATGAGGAGAAATGATCTTAGCACCTAGAAAGCAAAAGTAATTTATTAAACTACCCCTTACTCAATTATCTCCAGTGGCTCCCTATTACCTCAAGAATCAAATCTGAGATCCTCTGTTAGGCTTTTAAAGCCTTTTATAATCTGCCCCCCCCTTCTAGTTTTTTGCACTTTACTTCCCTCCACATACTCTGAGATCTAGTGATGCTGGTCTCGTTTTTGTTCCTTGCACAAGACATCCCATTTCCTGACTCAGTGCATTTTCACCAGCTGGCTCCCAAATCCAGAATTCTTTCCCTCCTCATCTCCATGTCCTGTACTCCCAGGCTTCCTTCAGATTTTAACTAAAATCTCACTTCTTCAAGAAGCCCTTGGCAGTTCCTCTTAAGTGCTATTGTCTCCCCTCTGAAATTACTTCCAATTAACCCTATATATGTCTGGTATATACATAGCTATTTGCATGTTGCCTGCTCCATTACTGTGAGCTCCTGGAGTGCAGGAATTGGTTTTTTACCTTTCTTTGCATCCACTGCTCTGTGCTAAAGTAGGAGTTCGGAGCCCTAGGTTCTGAACCTGAATTCTATCACTAGCTGCATAATATTGGTAGGTAACTGTTTCTTTTTCATTGCCATCAGTAAGAATATATCTTGAAGTCTGCCTGTGTGTCTCACCAAAGGCAACTTTATAGAATGGACAACTCACTTACTTACTCTTCTCTGAAAGCTTCAAGTCAAACATAAGATCACAGAATTATAGATTTAGAGTCGCAAGAAATTTTAGAGGTCACTTAGGCCAACCCTCTCATTTTGCAAATTAGGAAACTGAGGCACTAGAAAAGTTAAGAGAATTTTTCAGTGTCACACAAGTAGTAAATGTCTGATCTAGGATTTGAAACCTGGACCTCTTAACTACAAATATAATGGCAAGAAAATGACTTGGATCCTGCCACGTTGCAAGTGAATGTAGATAGCTAATAAAGTATGAGATATTTGGGATAGGTCTACTGCTTCCAATTATCTTCTTCGTATTTTGTCATGATGCCTAAAATTCTATCATTTGGAATAGGTTCTTTGGGGACCTAGGTAGTCCCCCATTCAAATTCAAATGTCTCTGACAAGAATAATACCTTAAGCCATTGTCATCTAATACTTTAGCTTAGACTTGTCAGATGCTTAGCTTGAAAGCAAGACCCCATCCAAGAATCACAGGAGGAAATTTAGGGATAATCTTGTTCAACCTGACATTTTATGCAAGTCTTTTGCTTTTATATTAAATTCATTTCAAAACAAATTCCCCCCTAAAGCCCCAGGAAGCTTAGTCCTGGAAGGGACACTAGACTTGAGGCCAGAAAGTCCTGGATCAGACACAATTAGCAGGTGACTCAACCCTGCCGAGCCTTACTTTCTTGCTCCATATCGTGTGGGTTAATAATGATCTCACAACCTACTTGTGGGTTTGCTCCCAGGAACACATTGTGGAAATGTGGGCAGTGATAAGCCACTATGGCCTATCTCTCCATTGGGGTTTGAATGTTTAAATTCATCCTGGGAAAATGAGATTTTTTTTCAAGTAATCAGAGAATCAACAAACATTTATTAAGCACCTGCTATGTGTCAGGCACTGGGGACCCAAATGCAAAAATGAAACAATCTCTTCCCTCAAGGAGCTTATATACCACTAGGGGAGAAAACATATGCACAGGATAGGAAAGGGGGGTAGGGGCTGAAAAAGAGTAGTAGCAAGGAATTCCAGTCAGAGCAGGGAATGTTTTTGTCTAATAAAATTAACAGCAATACTTAAAGGAAACCTGGTTTGCAGCCATTGGGGATGATAGAGTACAAAGCTGCTCTAGTCCTGACAACCCTGGGCAACGTAAGGGGAAGATCAGTGTTTAGTTAGATAAGACTGCAACATCACCATGGCTTTTTCTGGGTATCTTGTCCCTCATGACCTTTTTTGGAGTGCTCTATTATGCTGACACCTCCTCTTATTTCCCCTTTTCACCTCCTCTCTAAGTATCTTGCAATAATCCTCCACCTCCAAGGAGTAAGTGCATGGTTTGCTCCTCTGTGAAGATTTTTTTAAAATAGACTATACATCCCCTGGGGGAGAAAGCTCTTCTAAAAATAGCATTCAGCATCTAGGGAAAGGGGGAAAAAGAAGCAGTAGCAAAATAATAGAACCTAATCCCAGATATTGCTTTTCCTCTCGCTGCCTGTCAGACTTAGTGATGGAGTGGGGGAAGGGTATATGCTGAGGAAAAACAGAGAGGCAAACAGTAGCCAAAGGTCTGTCTTCCTTACTTGAACCTTTGGTCATCAGACTGTTTTATGGCTGGAAAAGCAGACATGCACAAGAGATAATCAAATAAATATAGGGAGCTGAGGAATTGTGCAAGCAAAGAAAAAGAACTCCTGTGCTCTCCTTTTGAATATAAATAACTCCATCTTTAAAGTGGTGAAGCAGCTAGACGGTTCAGTGGGTAGACCACTGAGCCTGGAGTAAGGAAGATGTAAATTCAAATCTGGCCTCAGCCACTTGCTAGCTATGTGTGACCCTGGGCAAGTCATTTAACCTCCATCTGCCTCAGTTTCCTCAATGGTAAAATGGGGATAATAAGAGAGTTGTGAAGCTCAAATGGGTTAATATTTTTAAAGCACTTAGCACAGTACCTGGTACATAAAAGGTGCTATATAAATATTATTTATTATTATTGTTGTTGTTATTGTTGTTAGCCTCCATTACACTGCAAAATGAGCAGACCCATTTATTTCTCTGTATCTAGATTTTATTCAAACCCTGGTCTGTTTTCCAAATTTTTCATAATATATTCTTATCATCACCAGTGTCTTTATTAGTGCAATATGACATGTCTTTTCTTAATCCTTATCCTTCTTGACCTCTATGCTACATTTGCCCAATTGACACTGGTGACCACACATTTCACTCTTATATGGATTTTTGTGACACTCCCTCTCCTTGTTCTCGCTACCTCATTCTCCCTTGTTGATTTATCATCCATATTATGTTCCCTAACAGACAGTATATCCCAAGGCTTTGCCCTGTACTCTCTTATCTTCTCTCTCAACCCTCTCAGGGATTTCACCAGCTCCCATAGATTTAATTATTTTCTGCAAAAATGACTTACTGGACATCTCCAACTGGATGTCCCAAAGACATTTCAAACTCAACATATCTAAAATAGAACTCATTATCTTTCCCCAAAACCCATCCTTTTAGCACATTTTGCTGTCTATATAGGGCACCATCATCCTTCTGATCTCCCAACAGCATAACCTGCATTATCCTCAAATTGTCACCCTTCCTCACACCAATCAATTGTCATGTCTTGCCCTTCATACCCTCCATAACATCTCTTCCATCTGACTTCTCTCGACTCACAAAACCACTACCTTAACTCAGATCTTTATAATCTCTCTCCTGGACTATCACAATTAATTAGACTATTAATTGGTCTACCCATCTCAAATCTCTCCCCACTTCATTTCATCATCCACACAACTAACAAAGAGTTGTTGGGGGGTTTTTCCCTCCTAAGGACAAATGTAACTATGTCACTCCCAACTTAATAAGCTGCAACTACTCCCATTACCTCTGGAATCAACTATAAAGTTCTCTGCATCTGGAAGAACAAAAGGTCAAGAATGGCAAGGGAATCAATGAAAAAACAAATGTGAAGGAAGGTGGCCCAGCAGCGCCAGATTTCAAAACTGAACAAAATAATAACCATCAAAACAATCTGGTACTAGCTAATAAGTAGAATGGTGGACCAGTGGAATAGATTTCATAGAATAGGTATACAATAAACAGTAGTAAGTGACATAGTAATTTAGTGTCTGATAAATCCAAAGATCCAAGCATTTGGGGCAAGAACTCACTATTTCACAAAAATTTCTGGGGAAACTGGAAGGTAGTTTGACAGAAACTAGGCATAGACTACCATCTCATACTGTATGTCAAGATAACAACAAAATGGGGACATGATTTAGACATAAAAAGTGGTATCGAGGCAGTTAGGTAGTGCAGTGGATAGAGAACCGGCTCTGGATTCAGGAGGACCTGACTTCAAATTTGACCTCAGGCACATAACACTTATTAGCTGTGTGACCCTGGGCAAGTCACTTAACCCCATTACCTAGCGCCCCCCCAAAAAAAAGAGTGATATCATAAGCAAGCTAGGGGACGGTAGAAAAATTTACTTGTCAGATCTATGGATAAGGGAAGAGTTTATGACCAAACATGAGATAGAGCATCACAGGAAGTAAAATGGATGATTTGATTATCCGAACTTAAAAAGGTTTTGCACAAACAAAACCAATCTACTCCAAATTAGAAGGAAAGAAGGAAACGAGGGGGAAGGAATAATTTTTTACAGTAAGTTTCTTTGATAAAAGCCTCACTTCTTAATATATAGGGAACTGGGCCAAATTTATTAAAAGAGCTATTCCCCAGTTGATAAATAGTCAAAGGATATGAACAAGCAATTTTCAGAAGAAGAAATCAGAGCTATCAATAGTCACATGAAAAAATGTTCCAAACCACTAATGATTAGAGAAATGCAAATTAAAATAACTCTGAGGCTAACATGACAGAAAAGGAAAATGACAAATACTGGAGAGGATGTGTGGAAATAGGTGCAATAATGTACTGTTGGTGGAATTGTGAACTGGTCCAACTATTTTGGAAGACAATTTGGAACCATGCCCAAAAGGCTGTAAAACTCTGCATACCCTTTATCTCAGCAACACCACTATTGATCTGCATCCCAAAGAAATCAAAGAAAAAGGGAAAGGAACTATACATACAAAAATGTTTATAGCAGTTCTTTTTGTGGTGGCAAAGAACTGGAAATTAAGGGGATACCCATCTATTAAGAAATTGCTTAACAAGTTGTGATATATGATTGGATAGAATACTATTGTGCTGTAAAAAATGATGGGGGGAATGGTTTCAGAAAATCCTGGAAAGACATGAAATAATATAAAGTGAAGTGAGCAAAGCCAAGAAAACATCGGACACAGTAATAGAAATATTGCAACAATGATCAACTGTAAAAGACTTAGCTACCCTAATTAATACAGTGATCCAAGCGACTTCAGAGGATTTGTGATGAAAAATGCTGTCCACCTCCACAAGGAGCTGAAGAACTCTGAATCCAGATTGAAGCATATTTTTTCACATTATTTTTGCTTTTCTTTCACAAGATGGCTAATATGGAAATATGTTTTGTATGACTTCACATGTATAATTGACATACTGTTTGCCTTTTCAATGGGTGGAGGAGGGGTAGGACAGAGGGATAGAATTTAGAACTCAAAAAATTTTAATGAATGCTAAAAATAAATGAATCAATGACAGATTTTTTAAAAATAAAAATAAAGTCCTCTGGCTTTAGAAGGCTTTTACCACCTGGCCCTAACCTCATTATACATCTCTAATCCCATTTATATATTACTTCCCTTCCCACATACTACAATTGAGTCAAACTGACCTCTGTTCCTCACACAAAATACTCCATCTCCCATCTTCTTGCCTCTGCGTTGGCTATCCCTCATGCCTGGGCCATATTCTCTCCCTTTCCTTGCTTCAAAGTATCCCTCAATTCCTTCAAGATGTAACTCAAAAACATCATATTCTCCACAAAACTTTTCCTGATCACCCCCAAATGAGAACACTAACTAAATTGTATTTATTCCAAATACATTTATATATGTACATGAATCCTTTGTTAGAATGGAAATTCCTGGGGCAGCTAGGTGGTACAGTGGATAGAGCACCAGCCCTGGAGTGAGGAGGACCTGAGTTCAAATCCAATCTCAGACCAGATACTTGACATTGACACTTACTAGCTGTGGGACCCTGGGCAAATCACTTAACCCCAATTGCCTCGCAAAAAAAAAAAAAAAAGGAAATTCCTAGAGAGCAGAGATGGTTTCATTTTTTTTTCATTGTATACACAATGGCTAACACACAATAGGCACTTAATGCTTCATGATTACTATCTCAAACCCATATTTGAAAACTGTTTGCTCTGTCTTTATATCTCTTTGTACTTAGTAATAATTTGACATCCAGCATAACTGTCTTTGCTTTTTCTCATTCTATTATATGTGTGTGTGTGTGTGTATAAGTTTGCAGAGACATAAACAGATATGTATATATACACTACTTAGAAATGACTTTTAATCAAAACCCATTTGATTTACATAGGAAATCCTGTGGAACCAGCCTATCCCTGTCATGGCTTAAAAGAATAATCTGTATGAATCGTTTACTGACTTATACTCTAATTTTTCAGCTGTGTTTTTTCCCCCTATGACAAGATAATGAAGGAAACAGGAAATGAAACTCTAATCATCAATAGGATCATAAAATTTAAAAGTGCAGTTTCATGGAAAGAATCTTAGAGATCATTTATTTTGTTTGGTGTTATGTGTATGCATGCATGAAATGATCCCTATAGAGCTTCACCCTTATTCTCTTCTCAATTACCCATTTCTTAACTCATTTCTCTTATTATCCAGTTACTTTTTAATCCACAGAAATCTGGCTGCCCATGCTACCACTCAGCAGAAACTATTTTCTCCATGGGATAGAATCAAGCTTAAATGATAATAGGAAGATACCTAGAGGGAAATAAAATATTTCTCAAACACACACACACAGAGAAGGCGGAAATCCAAAGGATGGACAGGACAAGACAGTGATTAAGATGAAGAGAAACAACAAATTCAGACTTACAGATTCCTTTAACTTGTGCTCCTGGGCCAGATCAAAAACACTATTCCTTGTACCTAGAAGAAAAGAACAAACAGGTCAAGGAGACCTCATTTCTTGGAGGCCATATGGCCTCAGAAGGGAAGAAAGCTCCCAAGCCTTTCCCTTACAGTATTGTCTCTTAGCACCACTGTGAGTAGAATCACTTGTTTTTCCAGACTGAAATGCAACAAAGTGGCTAAAGCTGAAGTTGGCCCACCACAGTGTTAGCCGACCAGAACCAATTACTGAATGCTCCAGTCTCTCACGACTGTCCTGGAAGCTGTCCCTCAGCCTCTCCACATGAAAGGATGCTATCTCAGGTAGCCTGGGAATATGTTAGGCCCCCATTACAGTCAGAATTTTTGTCAGTGTCTCACTTTGATTTTATTTGTATTATATGAAAGGTAATTTGGTTAGAAGTCTGTTTTTGGAATCAAGAAAACCTGGGTTCCAGATTCTATGTCACTAGCTGTGTGATCCTGGAAAATTCACTTTACCTCTCAGTACTCTAGGCCACTCTCTAATATTATAAATTACGGATCTATAGATTATAGATATAGATGTCAATCTACATAGGGAGAGGTAAATTTTACAACTAGAAGTTCTCTAGCTTGATGAAATCAATACTGTCATTTTATCTCACTTTCTTAACACTGAATCAGTTTATATGTCTTCCCACATTTCTTTGAATTCTTCACAGGTCCTTACTCATTATAAAATTGTATTATATTACATTAAATAACCTATTGGTTCAACCATTCCACAGTCATTTGGTGTGCAGCCAGTTTCCACATAGTTAGAGCACCAAGCCTGAGTCAGGAAGATTCATCTCCCTGAGTTCAAATCTGGCCTCAGACACTTACTAGCTGTTAGACCCTGGGCAAATCACTTAGCCCTGTTTGCTTCAGTTTTCTCATCTGCAAAATGAGCTGGAGAAAGAAATGGCAAACCACTCCAATATCTTTGTCAAAAAAAACCCAAATGGGGTCACAAAGAGTCAGACACAACTGAAAAATGACTGAGTACCAATGACACTAAGAACATTTCTGTACATCTTGGTCTTTTCTTGCAATCTATAATGACCATAAGATACAGTCTCAGTAGTGAAATCTATGGGTCAGTGAGTATGAACAATTTCATAACTTTTTTGGAATGACTCCAAAATGATTTGCTAGAATTGTTGGCATGTTTCAAATCTCCACTGGGGCTAAATTGCTGTGTCTCTTCCCACAGCTCATCCAGCACTAGTTTTTGCATCTTTCCTAGCTTGGTGGGTATTTTAATCGGCATTTTTTCACAGAATTAATGATTGTAAACATTCTTAGGCACCTAGTGATAGTTTTTAGCTCTCCTTTGGAAAATTGATATGTCATTTGATATGTGCATTACATTGAAATGTATGATACATATTGAGGGAAACATGGCTTATTTTGAATGTCAAGGGGTTTTTTTAAGAGATATTGAATACAAATACCTAGCTGCATTAATTTTATTTGTGCAGAAGTTTTTAGATGTTATGCAATTAAGATTTTCTATTTTGTCTTCTAGATCTTTCTGTCCTGGAACTAATTCTAAATTTTACCTCTATCAACAATACAGAAATATATAAAAATGTATAATTTTATATAATTTATAATTACATATAAAATATGCATATATAATTTACCTCCATCAACAGTGGTGAAAAATATAAATCTATAACCTTCTCTAAGTTTTTATGGTATAATTTTTTAATATTTAGGTCATTTGTCCACTTGGAATTTATTAGAGTGTAACATGTAAAATGCTGATCTAAATGTATCTTTCACCCAACTGCTTTGCAGTTTCTCAAGCAGTTTTTATTGAATAATCAGCTCCAATAATCAGCTCCTACCCTAATAGTTTGGGCCCTTAAATTTTTCAAATACTAAAATTCTGTGTTCATTTGTTTTTAAGTCTTATTTATCTAGTCAATTCCATTGATCTACTTTCTTTGAGGCAGCCAGGTGGTACAATGGAAGGAGTACCTGGCCTGGAGTCAGGAAGACCTAGGTTTAAATCCAACCTCAGACACAAACCGTGTGACCCTGGGAAAGTCACTTAACATTGGCTTTCTTCAGTTTCCTCCACTATAAAGTGGAGATAACTATAGCACCCACTTCACAGTGTTGTTGGGTGGGTCAAATGAGATAATATTTGTAAAGCATTTAGCATGGTAACTGGAACTTAGTAGGTACTGTGTAAATGTTTATTTCCTTCCCTACTTTTATTTTTTATCCAATATCAGATAGTTTGGGTAATAACTGTTTTGATGCCTGAAGGCTGAGGTCTAAGAGCATCAAGCACTCCTCTTTCCTTCTTTTGATTACTATTAATTCCCAGCTAGTTAGCACAGCAGAGAGAGCACAGGACCAGGAGTCAGGAGTGAGGGTGGCAACTTTGCACAACTCAGGTCCTGAACTGAGTTCAAATTTTACCTCAGACATTTTGCTAGCTGGGCAACCCTAGGCAAGTCACTTAATTTATAATTGTCTCAGTTTCAATTGCCTCAATTTCATCATCTGTAAAGTTGGAATGGTAATAATAGCACCTACCTCCCAAAGTTGTTATGGAGATAAAATGAAAAAATAACAATAACTTGCATTTATATAATGCCTACTATATGCCAGGCACTGTGCTAAGTGCTTTATAAATATCACAACAACTCTAGGTCAGTGTCTGAGGTCAGATTTAAACTCAAGTCTTCCCAACTCCAGGACCAATGTGCTATGCACTATGGTGCCTACTAGCTATATTTGTTTGGTGGTTGTTGTTGTTGATTATTCATCCTCAAAAAGGACCGATGACATCAGGAGGGTGATATCTTAACTTGCAAGTGAATTGGATTTAAGTGAGGCAGGGCTGTCAAAATCGTCAGCCTCGCTCTCTCCTCCAGAGTCATTGCAATCCAGTGGCAAGACACGGGTCAAGATGTCTAGCAATGGCCCAGGATGCAGTAGGAAACATCGTCCCTTTTAATCTAAGATCTTTCCCAGGATTCAGTTTGTCTGAAGCAACACCCATTAAAGGCTAGTTAAGAATTGAGGCAAAAAATATCCTAGTTTGCCTTCACAAAAGGATTAATCAGGGAGGGGAAAAACCCTCAGAGTTTCTAGCCAGAACAGAAACAATCATTATATTTGTAAAGCACTTTTCAAACCTTACAATGTTATATAAATGTTAGATGTTATTACTATCGATTTTTTATTCTACAGAATGAATTTTGTTATCTAATTCTACAAAGTATGTCTTTGGTAAGGTGATTATTGTTGCAATGTCTGTAGTATAATTCATGTAGTATCATTTTTATTGTATTGAATGAGCTTTGAAGATCTTTACAATTATTTAGGTGTTTTGTTTCTATGAAAATTACTCTCTGGTGTGGTTATATAAGTCCTACATGTGTTTTTATGTTATTTCCCAAATATTTCCCAAATATTTGTTAGTTATCCAAAGTGGAGTGTCTTTTTCTATTTCTTCCTCCACTCTTTCTTGTAACATGTAGAAAGGTTTATTATTTTTATAAAGTTATTTTGGATCCTGGTACTTTACTGAAGCTATTAATTTTTCCATCAATTCCCAATCAAAGACTTTTCTAAATAAGCTACAAAGAGAGATAAAATGGTCTCCTCTTTGTCTCTACATATTTCCTCAATCTCTCTTTTTTGTCTTATTGCTATAGCTAGAATTTCAAGTACTATGGCAGATAATAATGGAGACAATGGGCATCCTTTTTGTTATTCAATCATGTCCGACTCTTTGTGACCCCATTTGGGGTTTTCTTAGCAAAGATACATGAGTGATTTGCCATTTCCTTTTCCAGGAAAATTTTCCAGCTCATCATTCAGTTGAGGAAATGAGTCAAACAGCATTGAGTAACTTGCACAGATTATGTGTCTGAGGCTAAATGTGAACTCATGAAGGTGAGTCTTCCTGATTCCAAGCCTAGTGCTGTACCCACTATACTATCTAGATGCTCTTTCTTGGAGATCCTTGCTTTACCTTTAATCTTGCTGCACTGTTTTCCTGGTACACAAAACATTAGCTCTTATTTTCAGAGAGAACCTTTTGATCATATCAAGCATAAATCATTTTTATTCCTCTGCCTTTAAGTGTTTTCAACATAAATAAATTTATATTTTAAAACCGTATTGATATAATATACAGGCAGCATGGTGTAGTAGATAAGTAGCTGGCCTCAGTGGGTTCAAGTCTTATTTCTGACACCTACTAGCTTTGTTATTCTGGATTAGTCATTTAATCTTTCAGTGAACTAGCAACTCTTTTTAAGATTATTAATTTCAAAGAGAGTGCTGATTTGCATGAATAGACAGAATTTCTTCATTAAGGCCTTCCCTACAGCAATGAAATCACAAGTCCAGGTTCTATTGATATTTGATTTTCTTATTTGTGTAATTAATATGATTAATTATGCTTATACCTCTCCTAACTTTTAATATTATTGTCTTACTAGCATGAATACAAACTATTCACATTGAATGATTTTATTCTAGTTCTGTAGCCTTTATGCTACTATTTAACTTAATATTTCCCATTACATTCGTGTGTTGTTGTTTTATAGCTTTTTTTGTTTTGTTTTATTTTGCATTGCTTAATCTCTCCCTGTTCAGAGTATCAGGACCATATTTTTCTCATATGAGTTTGGTGAAGTATTTCCCTATTTTTGGGAACAGTTTACATAGCATAAGAGTAATTTTTTTTTATAAATATTTACTAGACTTAACTTGTACATCCATCTGGACAAGAGTTTATTTTTTTCACTTGTAACTCATTTATGGTTTATTCTATTTCTCTTCCTAGAACTACTTTGTTCAGATTTTCTATTTCCTAGTTTAAGCTAGGTATTTTTATTTCTACTTATAAAATATGTTTAGATAATAATATAATACATAGCATACTTATATACAGTGTATATTTATGTATCCATTTAATTTTTTAATATTTTTCTGATTACATGTAAAAACAATTTTTAACATTTATTTTTTGAAATTTTGAATTCCAAATTCTCTCCCCCACTGCCTTTTCATTGAGAAAGCAAGCAATTTGATATGTTATAGATGTGCAGTCATGCAAAACATATTGCCATATTAATCATGTTGTAAAAGAAAACACAGATCAAAAAAAAGTATTTTTTAAAAGTACGCTTTGTTCTACATTTCAGACTCCATCAGTTCTTTCTCTGGGAGTGGAGAGCATTTTTGATCATAAGTCCTTTACAATTGTCTCTATCATTGCATTGCTGAGAATAGCTATCATTTACAGTTGATCATTGTATAATATTTCTGTTACTGTGTACAATGTTTTCCTGGTTCTGTTCACTTCACTTTGCAAAAGTTCATGTAAGTCTTTGCAGGATTTTCTAAAACCAACCTGCTCATCATTTCTTATACCACAATAGTATTTCATCACAATCATATACCACAATTTGTTTAGCCATTCCCCCGTTGATGAGCATCTCCTCACTTTTTAATTCTTTGCCACCACAAAAAAAAGAAAGAAGTTGTTACAAATATTTTTGTGTATTTAGGTTCTTTTCTTTTTTCTGATCTCTTTGGGATAGATCTAGTAGTAGCATTGCTGGTTCAAGGGGTATGTATAGTTTTATAGCCCTTTGGGCATAATTCCAAATGGCTCTCCAGAATGGCTGTATTGGTTCACAATTCCACCAAAATTTTCCCATATCCTCTCCAACATGTGTCATTTCCTTTTCTTATCATATCAGTTGATCTGATAGGAGTGATAGGTACTTCAGAGTTATTGTAATTTGCATTTCTCTAATCAATAATGATTTAGAGCATTTTTTGGTATGACTATAGATAGCTTTGATTTCTTCATCTGAAAACTGCCTGTTCATATCCTTTGACCATTTATCAATTGGGGAATGACTTGTATTCTCATAAATTTGACTCAGTTTTCTATATATTTGAGAAATTAGGTCTTTATCAGAAAAATTTGCTATAAACATTTTTTTCCACACAGTTTATCCTTCTCTCTCTCTTTTCCCCTGTCCTTCCTCAAAAATATTTTATTTCTGACCAATGTCTCCTCCCATCCACTCTCCTCTCTAAAGCCACTACCACCACCACCACCTCTTATCCCCTTCCCTTCCAACTTTCTTATAGGGTAAGATAGATGTCTATAACCAGCTGAGTGTGTATGCTATTCTCTCTTTGAACCAAATCAAATGAGTGTGAGATTCGAGCATTGCCTGCCACCACCACCCCATGTACCCCTCCCATATAAAAAGCTCTTTAGTGTCTTTTTTATATGAGATAATTTACACAATTCTACCCCTCCCTTCCCTTTTCTCCCAATGCATCCCTCTTTCTTACCCTTTAATTCTATTTTTTAGATGTCATCCCATCCTAGTTAACTCTGTCTATATATACTCCTTCTAACTGCCATAATAATGGTAAAGTTCTTAGAAGTTACAAGTTTCACCTTCCAATGTAGGAATGTTAACAGTTTAACCTTATTAAGCCCTTTATGATGTCTCTTTCCTATTTACCTTTTTATGCTTCTTTTGAGTCTTGTATTTGAAAGCAAATTTTCTATTCAGCTCTGGTCCTTTCTTCAAGAATACTTGAAAGTCTTCTATTTCATTAAACACTTATTTTCTCCACTAAAGGATTATTGAGATTTTGCTGGATAAGTGATTCTTTTTTTTAAATTTTCTTTATTTTTCTTGTTTTTTCTTTGCTTGTTTGTTTTTGGACTATATTTTTCTATCACAACATGATTAATATGAAAATACGCTTTGTAGAACTGCACAGGTACAGCCTGTACCAAGTTGCTTGCTTTCTCAATGAGTTGGGAGAGGAGGGAAGGAGAGAAAGAATTTGCAATTCAAAATTTAAAAATATATGTTAAAATGATTTTTACACATAATTGGAAAAATCATTAAAAATTATAATCTTTTTAATATTTGAGGGCAGCTCTTATGTTCCTTCTAAATATTTTCTTCTACACGCTTAATGTCCTAGTTCCTACAACTGATGATCTTAAGATAGGTTTATGGTCTACTCAACATCCTAATTACTTTCTAGACATACATCAGCTTATCTATGCCGTTTCTAAACTGGTGTTCAGAACTTAACACAATTCCCCAAATGAGTTCTTTGTTTTAAATTTTATTAATTTGCTTGGATTTTTCAACAATCACTTCCATATGCTTTTGAGTTTAACATTTTTCTCCCCCTTCCTCCCCACTACCCTCCCCAGAGACAGTGCGCAATCTGATATAGGTTATAATTTACATTCCTATTACGCTTATTTTCACATTACTGAAGTTATAAGTGAAAATTAAAACCAATAGGAGGAACCATCAGAAAGGGGAAACAAAACTCAACAGAAGAGAAAAAAAAGATAGCGATTCAACTTTGACAGTTATGATTACTATCTGCGTTTTTTTCTCCATTCTTTTTTCCCCATTTATGCTTTTCTTTCTCCTTTCTCCTTTCTCCCCCCTACTAGTGCATTGCTTTTGACCACCGCCTCCTTCAGTCTCTCCTCCCTTCTATTATCCCTTTCCCTTTTCTTCCCCTTTGCCCTTACTGCTTCTTCCCTCCCTTCTATACCCCTCCCTTTTCTTTCCCCTTTTCCCTCCTACTGACCATAGGGCAAGTTAGATTTCCATACCTAACTGATTATGTTATTCCCTTCTTGAGCCAAACCTGATGAGAGCAAGGTTCAAATAATGCTTACCCCCTCCCCTTCTTTCCCTCTGCTGTAATAGGATTTTCTGTCTTTTAATGTAATGTAATTTACCCTTGTCTGCCTCTTCCTTTCTCAGTACATTTTCTAAGATCAGACTAATCTACTTACTTGGATACACTTAACCCACTTGATTAGATTTTTTTTATTACATCAAAGTCAACTAATATCCACCCTTTTATGTATACTCCTTTAACATGGTATAATAACAATACAGTTCTCAAGAGTTGCAAGTGTCATCTTCCCTTGTAGGGATGTAAACAGTCCCCTTATTAAACATTTTGTATCTTTCTGTCCATTTACCTTTTTATGTCTTTCTTGAATCTTGTACTTGAAGATCAAATTTTTTGTTGAGCTCTGGTCTTTTTATGAGGAAGGTTTGGAAGTCCCCTATCTCATTGAATATCCATCTTCTCCCTTGAAAAATCATGCTCATTTTTGCAGGGTAGTTGATCCTTGGCTGCAATCCAAGCTCCTTTGCCTTATAGAATGTCATGTCCCACACTCTGCGGTCTTTTAATGTAGAAGCTGCAAGGTCCTGTGTAATCCTGACTGTGGTTCCATGATATTTAAATTGTTTCTTTCTGGCTGCTTGCAGCACCTTCTCTTTCATCTGGTAATTTTGGAATTTTGCTATTATATTCTTTGGTGTTGTCAATTTGGGATCTCTTTCAGGTGGTAAGTGGTGTATTCTTTCTATGGTTATTTTACCTTCTGGTTCTAGGACTTCTGAGCAGTTTTCCTTTATGATTTCCTGACAGATACTGTCCAGGCTCTTTTTTTCATCATGATTTTCAGGTAGTCCAGTGATTTTTAAATTAGCTGTCTTGGATCTATTTTCCAGGTCGGCTGTTTTACCTATGAGGCATTTTATGTTTTCACCTATTTTTTCATTTTTTTGTTTCTGTTTGACTGATTCTTGCTCTCTCATAGAGTCATTAGTTTCCATTTGTCCAATTCTAGTTTTTAACAGATTGTTTTCTTCTGTTAGTTTTTGTACTTCCTTCTTCAATTGGCCAATTGTATTTTTAAGGGATTTGTTTTCTTCAGTGTACTTTTTTTCCAGTTTGCCAATTGTGTTTTTTAAGGACTCTTCTACCTCTCTCATTAGACTTTTAAAATCCTTCTTGAGCTCTTCTAAGAAGGCTTTTTGGGCTTCAGACCAGTTCATATTCCCTTTTGATGTTACAGATATGGGTTGGTTGACAATGTCCTCCTCAGAATTTCTGTCTTAATCTTTACTCTTCTCATAATATGAATCTGTGGTACGTTTCTTTTTACTCATGGTTTCTTTATTCCCTGGCCTTTAAAGAGATTGAGCTCTCCTGCTGGGGAACAGAGGGCACTGACCCAAGCTTCTTGTGTTGGGAGCCTAGGTCTTGGTCACTGGCTTTGTGTGCTGGGGCCTCTTATGTTGGCAATTGGAGGCTGTAGGGTTTTGGCAGCTTACCTCATGTTGGGCTGGAATCAGCAAGGCTGGAACTTTCAGACAATTCTAGGTTGCCTGCTTTTCCTTTTCTTTAGCTTTCTTCAGTTCCTTTAAATGGGTGCTGCAGGGTGTTTATCTGCCTGGGGCCCCTTGCAATGCTACCTCCCTCATTTCTGCTAATGCACTGAGAGATTCCTTTGTGGTAGAGTGCTGAGTGATTTTCTGAGCTGCTTTCCACTGGTTCCCCCTGCCCTCACTGAGGCACTCGGAGGTCCAGGAGTTGGTGTTTGCCTGCTCTACCACCTGGGCTTCAGGATCTCCTCCTGGTTGACAGTTGGAGGCTGTAGAGTTCTGACAGCTTACCTGGTATTGGGTTGGAATCAGCAAGACTGGGACTTTAGGAAGATTCTAGGTTGCTTTCTTCAGCTCCTTTCAGATGAATGCTGGAGGGTACTTATCTGCCTGGGGCCCTTTGTAGTGCTGCTTCCTTTATTTTTGCTGAGGCACTGGGAGACCCATTTGTGGGGCTGTTGCACTGCTGTTCCCCATCTTTCTTCTAGTTCAGCTGTTCAAGGGTTTTTTTTTTTTCCTGGGGTGATATTTTCTGGGTTTTCAGAAGTTGATGGAGTGGGTGAGAGGGACTACCTTTTTACTCCACCATCTTGGCTCCTGAAAGCAGAAGTCCTGGATAAGTGATTCTTGATTGTAATCCTAGTTCCTTTGCCTTTCAAAATATATTCCAAGCCCTCTAATTCTTTAATATAGAAGCTGCTAAATCATGTGTTATTTTCATTGGCTTTATGATATTTGAATTGTTTCATTCTGGCTGCTTGCAATATTTTCTCCTTAACCTAGAAGCTCTAGAATTTGGCTATAATATTCCTAGGAGTTTTCATTTTGGGATGTCTTTCAGGTGAGTTCTTTCAACTTCTATTTTACTCTCTAGTTCTAGGATATCAGAGCAATTTTCCTTGAGAATTTCTTTAAAGGGGGCAGCTAGGTGGCACAGTGGATAGAGCACAGGCCCTGGATTCAGGAGGATCTGAGTTCAAATTTGGCCTGAGACACATAACACTTACTAGCTGTGTGACCTTGGGCAAGTCACTTAACCCCATTGCCTAGCCAAAAAGAAAGAAATGAAAATAAGATAATTTCTTGAAAGATGATGTCCAGGATCTTTTTTTGATTGTAGCTTTCAGGTAGTCCAATAATTTTAAAATTATCTGTCCTTGATCTATTTTCTAGGTTAGTTGTTTTTCTAATGAGATATTTCACATTTTCATCTATTTTTTTTTATTTTGTTTTATTTTTTTCTTGATGTTTCATGGAATCATTAGCTTCTGTTTGCCCAATTCTAATTTTTAAGGAATTATTTTCTTCTGTGAGTTTTTGTACCTCTTTTTCTATTTGGCCAATTCCATTTTTTAAAAAGTTCTTTCTTTCAGTGAATTTTTTTACATCTTTTTCCATTTGGCCCATTCTGGTTTTTAAGGTGTTATTTTCTTCAGTCTCTCTTGTGCCTCCTTTACCAAGCTGTTGGCTCTTTTTTCTTTATGATCTTGCATTACCCTCATTTCTTTTCCCAATTTTTTTCTTTTTGTTGTTGTTATTGCTCAGTTGTTTCAGTTGTGTTTGACTCTCCATGATCCCATTTTGGGGTTTCCTTGGCAAGATACTGGAATGATTTGCCATTTCCTTCTCCAACTCATTTTACAGATGAGGAACTGAGGTAAACAAGATTAAGTGACTTGCCTAGGGTCATGTAGATAGTAAGTGTCTGAGGCTGGATTTGAGCTCATGAAGATGAGTCTTTCTGATTCCAATCCCAGTGTTCATCCGCTGAACCACAGAAATTGCTCTCTCTCTTTCCTCTACCTCTCTTATTAGATTTTTTAAAATATTTTTGAGCTCTTCCAGAAATTATTTTTGGGGCTGAGACCAATTCATGTTTTTCTTTGGGCTTTTGGATATATCTGTTTTGACTTTATTGTCTTCTTCTGAGTTTGTGTTTTCATCTGCTTTGTCACCATAATAACTTTCTATGGTCAGGTTCCTTGTTCATTTTTCCAGACTATTTCTTGACTTTTAACTTTATGTTAAATTTGGGCCCCTCTCTGGGTAGAGGGGGCACTGACCCATGCTTCAGGTTTTTTTGTGCTTCTGTTTTCAGAGATAGTTCTAGAGGGGTGTAAGTTTTCAGTTCTTCCAAAACAGTATGATCTCAGGAAAGATGCAATCACTGCTCTCTTGGTCTATGTGCTGGCCTGTAAGCAACAACATGCAGTCTTTTCTGGCCTAGAATTGTGACCAGTGTCCCAGTTCCCCTACACTCTAGCGTGCTAGTGTTCCTCCTTGCCCTGGGACTGGGACTTGGTACTGTGTATAGGCAACACAACAGAATCCTGTACCCAGTGCCAACAAAGGATCGGTTGTACAACCCCCTTATCATCTGTGGGCTAAGAGCTCCAGAAGACACCCTGAAGGCCTGCTGCTGGTTTGCTGGGGATTGGCCTGCACTGGATTGCACTCCAGTCTCACCCCAATGAGACAGACATTACCTGTGGACCTTTTAAGTTATCTTGGACTGGAAAATTGTTTTATTCTGTCCTTTTAATGGTTTTGCCACTCTAGAATTCATTTTGAGGTGTTATTTTAAAGTTGTTTGGAGGGAAATTTGAGAGCTCAGGCAAGTCCCTTCCTTTAGTACATCATCTTGGGTAATTTAATCATTTTATTAATAATGCTAGCATTTTAATAAAAGGATAGTCATTTGGCTGTCTCTCTCTTAAACCAAAGACAATCCTGGCGGCAGGCTCGCAGCTTACATGCTCTTTTGGAAGAGGAGTGTTCCTGAGGGTGACAATCAACTCTGATTGGTTAATACTTAATGAAAGGTGGAATTTACAAAGAGAAACAAACTCACTCCAATGAGGGGCTGAGATGACATCATGTCACATTTCACATGATGTCACTCTTGGATAGAGACTCTCCCTATACCCAAACTACCCCCAGCCTTGGGCAATCTAGACAAAAAGATCTTTCTCTGTCCAAGCTTAATTGAATGGAATTCACCTTAGACTGGAGATTTCTTGTAAGGTTGGATGGGGTCAGATAGAGGAGAAGGTTAGTTCAACCTTCAAAGACTGAGGTCTTGAAATAAGGATAATAGAAAAAAGGGGAAATTTGAGTCTCCCCAAATCATTGGTTATTAATAATCATTTCTCTCAATCCCAAGGTTCTCATGAGGATAAAATGAGGTAGTATTTGTAAAGTGAGATATTTGTAAATGAGATAATATTTGCAAACCTTAAAATACTACATAAATGTTAAATATTATAGCTGCTAAAAAACAATAATACCCTCTCCCCAAAATCTATTGTTTTTACTATGGCTGAGCAAATCAATCTTATAACGGTAGTATGTGAGCCACTGAATGGACTCCTTCCCCTATGTGCAAATGTGCTCACACACAAAGCATTTTCCCCATTCATTCAAAATGGGTTTTTGACTTCAGCAGACATCCTGGAAATATCTCCAGGCTAGCAATGTCTTCACGTGGAATATTCAGAGCATAAAGGACACTTGGAGAGTCAGTATGGTATAATGAGTAGATAGGCAGTGTTCAAGTCTGGAGTTTGAGAGTTCTATCCAGGACTCAACCTTCTAGAGAGAGGAGGGGAGTTCCAGGGCACGACCAATATAACAGTTGCCAGTGTGTTAACACTAAGGTCAAGAGCTAAGAGCTAACCTTTTTCAGCAGAACAAGGGAAGTTCCTGGGCAGAGTCAGCCATCTAGAGGGAGAAGAGGATTGTACAAGTATCCCTGAAGCTAAATAGGTGAGTCTAAATCATGACATAATCAGTCAACATCTATTAATTGCCTGCTATGTGACAGGCACTATGTTAAGTGTTAGGGATACAAAAAGAAGCAAACTAAAGACCTAGACTTTACCCTCCTCTCCTATTGTGAGCTATTTGAATAGTGATGTGAAAGAAGGTTGATTCTATTTTAATCTCTAATTCATTTCCTTCTGTGGGGATTCCAAGAGCCTGACGACAGTACCATAAGGTTAGATTCCTACCTCTAAGATGAAAGTGGGACCCACTGGAATGTTGGTCATTTGCTTCCCTAGTAATCTCATATTTGTTCCCTTTCCGAGGAGAATCTACACCACAAAGTCTTGCTATGAGTCTGAAAGACTTTCAGCCACTGGAAAAGGATGAGACTCAATGGAAAGGTACGATAATTTTATTAATAGCTTATGCATCACTATTATTCCTTATTGTTGATTTTGCAATTTCATAGGGTGGAATAAAGACTTCCAGAAACCTTTTCATGAATTTTTACTTGAAGTCAACAGTTCTTAATCTTTGCTAGTTTGTGTCATGGACTCTTTTGACAATCTTTTATTTGACAATACTTTTAAACTCCAAATAATGTTTTTAAGTCCATAAAATAATATGTAGTGTTGCAGAGGAAATAAATTATATTAAAATACAGTTATCATATATATATATATATATATATATATATATATATACATGATGTACATATGTACACGTGTATGAGGGTATGTGTCTTTATATGTATGTGTATATGTGCATACACACATATTTTTAAGAACCTCTACCTTAAGAGCTTTTATGGGAGCTGGAGATCCTTTTCACCCATATTTGTGAAGACTCAGCAGTAAAACATAGTTGACCTATATATGGTCTTTCCCAAAGGCAATCCTGGGTAGGACCAATTCAAATCAAAGAGAGATACAGTTTTGAGGATTATCCCTAAGATCAAACCTGGTTCATGTTAACCAAAGATTAAGGTTCTGGGCTATGTGTTACATCGAAAAGTTATGCTCATTCGTGCTCTTTCTCATAAATTTTCCCCTTCAGTCTAAGATTCCTGAGAATTTACTCTGGTGGGCAGACAACATTCCCACATACAATAAGAAGGCTGAGCTGGCAAGAATGGTAATTAGCCAATATACCAAAGTTCCAAAGCTGCACATTCAGTTACTGCTACACTCTCATTACCAAGAAGTGGGAGAACAAACTATTCCAGCTACTTGGGAGCGTAACTACCCAGAAATTAACAGCAGCTAGTGCAGTGGAAACAACACTGGACTAGGAGTCAAAGGATCTGAGTTCGAATGCTATCTCTGCCAGTTGTCTGTGTAACCCTGGGCAAATCACTTAACCTGAATCTATTTGCTCTATGGGGATAATAGTGATACCCACTTGATAAGACTGTTGAGGGGAACAGATGAGATAATGTCTATATAAAGCAATTATTTTTTGGCCCCTTTACTGCCTGAAGGCCAGGTGGATGGCATTTTACTCAGCCGTATGCCGATAAATGTTTAACAGCCAGCTCTCCAAAAATACTTCCCCGCACTGTTAAGTTTAATCTGTATTATTAACATTTTCTCCATAACTTTCTGAAGTCTAGACAACCAGCAAAATAATGTCAAGTCCTGATTTGCAATGATTGCCAATTTTTAAGTTGCAAATGCTCACACTGAAAATTTGACAATCTGCTCTCTGGAGCTTGCTCTAGCACACCTCTGAATTTTCATCCCACCCCCAGAGTTCTCTAGTAACTTTAAGACATTGAGATTTTTTTTTAATTTTTTTAATTTTTTTAATTTTTATTTATTATTTTTATTATTTTTATTATTATTATTTGTTTTGCTTTATTTTTCCCTGATTTAGGTTTGGATATTATATTTGCCACCTTAACTAACCTATGGAGTCCAGATGCCTTCCTGTATCTAGGCATAGCACAAGCTATGTGGAAGGGTAGGAGGCCCCAGGTCTTGCCTTTTAACTTGTTTCCATCTCCAGTTCAAAAGGAGACCAACGTGTATTTGAGCAGACGTGATCCAGACCTTTAAAAACTGCTCCATTCTCCTTATCTGCTTCATGGGGTAATGTGAGCTTAATAGAGTGCTTTCTTTCTCAGTTTTTGAGAATATTTTATATATTATCTTTAAAATTATCTTTTATGTAATTTCCCCATAAGCCCATTAGAACCAGGAGGATTTTTTTCTTTGATAGTTCCTTTATATTTAGTTTGCTTTCATTTTCTGATATTTTATTATTTAAGATCTCTCTTTGGCCTTCTATTAGCTTGGCTATTTTACATTTTTCAAGGCAATCCTCCATTTCTTTTTCATTCTCAGTTTTGTTAGCATATGACTGTGCCTAGCAGGCTCTGATAATCCTCTTAGTTCTTTAGTTCTTTTAGTTCTACTGTGATTTCGCCTTGTTAGTTTACTGTTTTGATGATTTGATTCTCTGCTCCTACTTTTTAATCCCATTAGATTAGATCGCATTAGCCCATCAATTTTGTTGGTCATTTATTCCATAAGAAAAGCTTCAAGTGTATCCCCATTGCACGAGGTACTTGCTAATGTGCAATGGTTGAGGGAGTTCCTCCTTCAGAGTTCCTTATATCACTGAACTCATGGATCTAGACCCAAAAAAAAGCTAAATCAAAACAAATAAATGAAGCAGTTGGACTACAAGACCTCTAAGTTCTCATCCAATTCTAAATCTAGTATCTAGTGAACTTTGTTGGTTTCTTTTTTTTCTGTCCTTTTTTTTTTAACTAGGTATTCCTGTCACCCAGGATCAAAGTGCAGTGACTATTCACTGACCCTATCCCATCGATGCTCCACAAAGAGACCGACCAGTTCCATTTTTCCAACTTCAGTCAGTTTACCCCATCTTAAGCAGCTTTGCCGCCTCTACTCCCTGGGGATCGCCGTGTTAGTGTCAGTGCAATCATTCAACCTGCTGTAACCCTACTATTACTTAGAATTTCCAAGTTTAAACAGTTCACCAGCCTCTGTATTCCAGGTGTCTGGGCCTACAATCATGTGCCATGATACAAGGCATTAGCATCTTTTTTCTATAAACAAACAAACAAATGAATGAATAAGTGAACAAATAAGTAAGTTGCTTATAGCCTACTCATTGTTGTCTATGCTTGTTCAGAATTTCGTTTTCTGTATAATGGTATAGTACTATAATTTCAGGTATGTCTATATACATATATAACATATATATGTATGTGTATATATATATACACATACATATATATGTATATATATAGTACCTGATAAATCTTTTTGCCTGCTAAACATGATATTAGTCACAGAAAATCAAAGCAGTCTTCCTCATTGTAACCAATGGTTTGTTTTAGCATCTTCTTCCAAAAACACATAACCAATAGTATTGTGTCTGAAATGCCATGAAATTTTCCTTAGTTGAACTGCTGACAGTGTGTTTAAAGTGTGCTCCACTCACAAAAAAAAGTACTATCACATTCATTCATAGCTCACTTTAACCAGCAGGCATCACTGAAATATCTCCTGGGACATACAGAATGCTGTAAGTAATAAGGACACTTATTAAGAGGCAAGTGTAGTCATTAAAATGTATCCTCAGAGTTGGGAAGGCCTAGTTCAGGGGTGAATTGTAAACTGTGGCCTTCTAAGTCCTCAAGTGCGGCCTTTCAACTGAGTCCAAGTTTTACAGAACAAATCCTTTTATTAAGGGGATTTGTTCTGTGAAGTTTGGATTCAGTCAAAGGGCCGCACTTGAGGACCTAGAGGGCCACATGTGGCCTTGAGACCACAGGTTTCCCACCCCTGGCCTAGTTTCAAGTTCTCCAGCTGACCCGTCCTGGCTCTGTGAATGGAACAAATCACAGTAGTCTCCAAAGTGAGGGCCATGGCCCTTTGGGGGTTATGACATCCCTAAGGTGGGCCACATACCACCCACCCCATAATATCTGTCTCTAACACAACCATACCTGTCCTACACTCATTTCAGCATCACTTTCAGTTCACCCCCTCACAAAGCTGTGTCAACTCCCAACTTTCCTCTTCTTCATTGACCATAGGCCCATAAGGGCATTTATAACCTAATCCAGATACAGGTGCCCCCTTCTCAACATTGCCAGTCCCTGATCCCCATATCACTTTGGTGATGGTCCAGGGCTGTGGCCCTGTCCTCCACTCCCTTTTCATTTCAGGTGGGGTCAGATGAGTCACACAGGATGAAATGAATGGATGAGTTGTGATCTGCACTGAGGATCTTATAACATCATCCGGAGTCTCTTTCCTCTTCCCTTCCACCATCATGGTGAAAGAGTTCACTCCCTTTCATGTTGGTGCCTTGAGACAAAGTCCCAGCAGCCCCACATTAGTTATAGCCCTACAAACAGGAATAACGAAGCAGTATTGTATATTCAGAAGGAGCATTAGGGTGAGATATTGAAGAATGGTTCAGAATCCTTTCAAGAGCTCTTTCAGTAGTAAATATATTCTAATGGCCATAGCGGATCAGTGTTTCTTCCATTCCTTAGACTGTGTAGCAGACATAATAGCAGTTCAGAGTAGATATTTTAATCACTCCAGTGACAGCATAAGAAGAACGTGAGTCCTTACCATCATGACAAGGTTTTCCTGAGGGTCTACCAATTATTCAAGGACATGCTGGACTGCATTTCCAGTGTGAATATTAACATTTCAGTAAATGCTACAAATCAGGGATTGGTTTATTGTTATGTTGATTGCCTAGACTTAAAGTCATAATAATGCAGAATAAACTTCAAAATGTGTAATATATATTATTTATTTCTGGAAGCAATTGTTAAACAGAAAAATTTACCAGCACCCCCTGGTTATAACCCTCTCTCCACATGTGTTTCTAGTGATTTACTGAGATCTTTGAGTCTTGAGGAAATTCATATGATATGACTCTGGTCATAGGAATTGTGAGGAAGAACTGGCAGATGAGGAATAGATAGATGAATGGAAAAAGTGTTTTCTGAGCCCTCCGAAATCTCTGTGGGAAATGCTGCCTATGTGGGAGTATGGAGAGGATGTATGGAAATAGAGAAATGTTGTTTGGAATTAAATTGTCCCAACCTGCTGTTTGTTGTTCAGCTGTGTCCAAGTCTTCATGACCCCATTTGGGGTTTTCTTGGCAAAGATACTGGAGTGGCTTGCCGTTTCCTTCTCCAGGTCATTTTACATAAGAGGAAACTGAGGCAAACAAGGGTCACACAGCTGGTATCTGAGGCAGGATTTGAACTCTGGCCTTCCTGACTCCTGGCCCAGCCCACTATCTGCTACACCACCCAGCTCTTCTAACTTAGCTAGGAATGACTTCTGGTTAAGAAGGTAAGGTTGAGTATTCTTCACAATTCCTTAATTGTGACTTCTTATGTTCAGGTCAGGTCTACGGGATCTGAGGGAAAGAAAGAAGAAAGAGGTTAAATGGTTTGGTGGCATTTCAATCCTAGGTCTTTCCAAAAGAGCTAAAAATGTACCAAAGAACTCAGAAGCAAGTTGGCCCAGTTATCTTATTCCTTGTGAGCTGAGGAACAGAGGACGGCTAGCAGCAAGACTGGTAATGGAACAACAGTGCCATCTGGAGCAGGGTTGTGCTGGAGTCATTATGAGCTGATTGTTAAATGTTCAATGTCAGCATTTACACCTCAGGAGCTAGGATAGGGTACTGGACTTAGAGTCACGAAAACAAGGGTTGAGCTCCAGCCACAGGCACTTAGTATGTGACTGGACAACTCAATTAACTTCTCTCTGCCTTAGTTTCTTCATTTGTAAAAATTAGAAGTTTGGACTTGATGGCTGTTAAAGTACCTTCTAGATTTTAATCTATTATCCTTTTGATTTGCATCCCTTTTGGAGTCCAGGAGTGAGAGGAGGGAAGGGATTTTTTCTGTTTCCAGTCTCCTCTTCCCACCCACCATCAACAATGGTGTCTTGTAGCTGCTTATCTTACCTTGTAGTAGATACCATACACGGAAAAAAGCCAACACAGAGTATAATTAAGGGTGAGTTGAGCTGTGGAGAAGGGCAGACCCAGGAAACCCAATGGAATAAGATGGCTACCAGGAAAGAAGAAAGACAATGAATGCAACTGCAGTGATATAGATGTGCTTTTACATGACTTGTGTATGTCTACTCTATGTGCCCCAGGACTTGTGAATTCTCTGTGTGTACCCATTCTTCAAGTTTATGGAACAGATGTCTTGTAGTTACTGTTCTTACCATGCTATTTCAGTAAATATCTTTGCTTTGAACTAAATGTGTGCTCTAGCTGACTATTGAAAGTAAACACATTGCTAGGGGCTCATGAACTATAAGTTTGGGGAGTATAGATAGACATAGAGAGCACCTCAGACCTGGGGTATCCACCTCCTAGGAACCAGCTTGTGAGTGAGAGTTGTGGGGGGACACCAAGGGACACTGGGAAAGGATAAAAATGGAGCATTCAGACTGCATAAAAGCTCTCATCCCTTGTTCTTGCCATGTGACCATTCCACCTTTTTCAACCACACATTTCCCAGATGACAGCTTTAATTTTAGTTCTTTGAAGGTGCTCATTTAGTATGTGTTTTGTTTTGTTTACCAGACCAGTGATTTCATGGCAATAGAGAATTCCCAGTGAGGGGACTAAGACACCAAGAAGTTTACGGACTTGGCTAGGTTCGCACTGTGAGTGTGCACTCAAGACTCTGACTTTCTATCCACTGCACTGTCCCCCCTCTCCTTATGTATATATTGCAGCCTGCTCACACCCACCACATGCCTCTTTCTGTTGCCCTCTGTGTGATGTTAATTTTTTATTTTTCAAAGACTAACGTTCCATGATCTGTAACCATGTAGAGACACTGGTGGAATACTGGTATGGTTTTTAAAAAAAGATGGGCTATTGCTTCACTAAAGATGCTTTGCAATTTTCTGAAAGGAATCCAACATTCTTTCCTGCTCTGGTTCAATTCTGGGCCAACATGTTTACTCTTTCAGGCTGTCTGCAACAGATACACACACACACACACACACACACACACATATAGATGTATGTATGTATATATGTATGTGTACATGTATATATCTGCGTGTATGTATACACTGTTGTTCATTTTCAGTCATGTCTAACTTTTCATGACTCCTTGTAGGGTGTTTTTGGACAAAGATACTGGAGTGGTTTGCCATTTTCTTCTTCAGCTCATTTTATAGATGAGGAAAACTGAGACTAACAGGGTTAAGTGATTTGCCCAGGGGTACACAGCTAGTAAATGTCTGAGGCCAGATTTAAACTCAGGAAGATGAGACTTTCTGACTCCAGGTCCAGCACCCTATCCACTATCCCAATTGCCCTTTATATGTACTACATACATGCATACATACACACACACACACACACATTAAAGGACAAGCTCTCTAAGCTGTCAATTGAACTACATTCATAAACTGGATAAGAGACATTCTTTATCCATTTCATTTTTCCTGTGCGGATAATTAGATCAAGCTCTTCCAAGGGATGAAGATTTCTTCCATTAGGCCCTGCAACATTCCATATTTTGATGTAACTAGCAAAACGTCATTCACAAACACAAGTATACAAAACCTGGAGGACCATGCTTGCCACAGAGAATAACTATTCAGCTTGAATACTGTACTAAACTTTCCCCATCGCAGCAGAGAATGCCTTTGCAAAGCATACATCTCCCTGTTTCAAGCATGCCCTGTCTAACTGTTATTACAAAGGGTTGAACAAGGTTTTCTCTGCAGATGGTGATGTGTTAGGACCTAGAGAACTCCAGATGTCCCACAAACACTCAAGCAAAGCTTGAAAATGCACCAGTTAAAAAAAGAAGAAAAAAAATTTGGCTGTAGACTCTTCTACCTGGCCCAAGGCTACACGGAAGAACCACCTGCAGTCCCAACCCTCAAATATACAAGGCACAACACAAAACAGCATTGTGGTAGGAGAGTCCAGGAAGAGGTGGGTCCCGAGTTCCAAGTGAAGAGCCCAACATGTGGGGGTGGGGGATAAGGAGCAGTTCTGTAACCTAGCAGTGAGAGAAACATCCCAGGCAGAACCCAAATAAAGATAGGTCATAGCCCTGTGGTAATAGTGAGGAAGGGGATGCAAGCAAGAAAAAGGAAAAAGACTGCAGGTAAAGCCCAGAAAGAGAGTACCCATGAGTCCCTACAGCATCAGGAAAAGGCTTCAGCAGTGTGGCAATAGCACAAGAAAGGCCCTGACTAACATCCATACAGCCCCAGTCCGACCAACACCCAAGGAATACAGACACAAACAGTAACAGGAGACAGGACCGGGTAATTCCTGTAGAGGGTGCATTCTGGCCTTGGTCACCATGCTAAAAAGCAGGCAGGGCCTGCCTATGCCATCCAGAAGCATGAGATCAAAGTTTGTCCCAGGAACAGTACACTCCAACCCAGACACTGAGTCTGCCCTTATGAGCAGACACCCCAGCCCAAAAAAAACCCCCCATCAAATATTATAAAGAAATATCTTGGAATTACAGATTCTCTAGAAGTAAATGCCAAAGAAGAGAGTAACACCACAACTGATGTGGTATAGAGGGTTAAGGGTGCTGGGACCCCAAAATCACAATATGTGGATCCTGCCTGAAAAAATTCGACCTAAGCCTTCTTTCAGCCAAAGACAAGGTTTATTAGAACATCCGTCATATTGGGCAGACTCTTAAGGAGGCTGAACATCAGTAAGCTATTGGCTAGGTTATAAGAATCTGACCAGTGGCTAGATTTTAAGAATCTGAGCTGTGGCTAGATTATAAAAATCTAAGCATATTAATGGAGACAAGGTGGACCTTATATACAGAAAGACTGTGGGAGCAACCTAGGAGTGGCAGTAAACTGGGCTGAACAGAACTCCTGGGACCTGGACCTCTAAGGCAAGGAAGAATGAAGCCTAGCTAGGATTAAGGGTGGGAAACGGCCATGGGCCATACGTGGGAAGGTAAAACAAAGGAAGGCTAGGTTAAAGGTAACAGAATTGGGAGAATGAGTGTAGCCACAATGAAAGGCCAGTTGATGGGATTATAACTTCAAGTGAACACCAGAGGTTTGGCCTTGTGGGTTGGGGCCCAGATCCCAACCCCATCACAACTAGCCTAAGTAAACCTTCAGAGAAAAAAGTTCTTGCCCCAAGGACTACAAGAGTACCTGGAAGAAATGAAAGAAAAGATATAAAATGCAATAGCTAGGGAGGAAAGAATTGCAAGGAGTGATACCTAGAACAGATGGTAATAATCCTAAAATTGAGTGCCCTGAAAATTAGAATGATCTGAACAGAAAACACCTCAAATGTTTCAGTAAGAAATAATAAAACAAAATCATAAGTTTGAAGGGAAAAAATGGAAGAAAATGTAAGAAATATAATATAAAAAAACAGGTTAGGGAGACTTAACCCTTAACCTGTCTTAATTATTTTCTTAATCTAGCTTTAATAGACTATTTGAAAATTGTAACCACACACACACACACAACACACACACACACACACAAAAGCTTGGATATTATGTTTCCAGAAATCATATGTGAAAACTACCCAAAACTCTTAAAACCAGAAGGCAAAATGAAAATAAAATCTACCAGCCGCTTCCAGAAGTAAACCCAAAATGAAAATTCCCAGGAATATCATAGCCAAAATGCAGAGCCCACATGTCAAAGAAAAAAATTACAAGCAGTAATTCTTGCCTGATTTTTCTTTTGAAAGACATCAAATACCAAAGAGATACAATAAAGATCATACAAGATTTGGCAGGTGCCACTATAAAAAAAAAGAGGAGAATTTGGAATATGATATTTCCCAAGGCAAACCATAAAGCCTTACAATCAACAATAACCTATCTGGCAAAACCAAATGTAATATAGAGGGGAAAAAATAACCTTTAATGAAATAGAGGATTTCCAAGCACACCTAATGAAAAAGCCAGAAGAAATAAGTGGACATTTTGAAACGGAAATGCAAGAGGCAAGAGAAATGCAAAAAGGTGGACACATCTGTTCAACTGAACAGGACTATGTGGAGACAATTGCTTACATGCTAATGGAGGGATAAGAAACAAATGTCTTCTCAGAACTCTAACATCTTCAAGTGCCATAGAGTAAGGAAAATATGTCATCCAGAGGTCCTGTGGGAGGTTCTGTTCTATTTTTATGATCTTGGGAGACAGAAATGGGAGGGAGAGAGGTCTATACTAGGAAGGAAAAAAAAGGGGGAAAAAGCAAGGGAAATCACTGTCACATAATGGAAGTTAATAAGATGAGGAATATTTAAACACGGAGGAAGATGTGAAGGGAACAGCATCCCGTGAACTTTACCTTTCATCTCAACTGGACAAAGGAAGATTGAAGACAATTACATATACCCCTCCCCAAAAACACATACACATAAACATAGTAATATAGAAATACATTAAACTCAAAAATGGAAATAGGAGAGGCAAGGAGAAAGGAGATAGATAAAAGAATGAGAATTAAAAAGAAAAGCAGAAAGAGTAAAAATCTCTGATTGGGGTGGGGTAAGGGGAAGAGAGGGCAGCTAGAGGGCATAATGGACAGAATGCCTAGTCTGGAGTCAGGAAAAATTATCTTCATGAGTTCAAATCTGGCCTCAGACATTCAATAGCTGTGTGACCCTAGGAAAGTCACTTAACCCTGTTCCTCATCCATAAAACGAGCTAGAGAAGGAAAGAGCAAACCACTTTTGTATCTTTGCCAAAAAAAAAAAACCAAAATGGGATCACAAAGAGTCAGACATGACTGAAACTGTTGATCATCAAAAAAGACAACAAAGGGGAGAAGAGGGGCAACAGTGTAGAAAGAGGCTGTTTCAATCCTAGATCACAGGTGTTAGGCAAACTCTTCTTCTATCACCTTCTTATTTGCAAATATGGTGGGAGCAAAGAGAGGAAAATGTATAAGAGGAAAGGACTGAGTGAAATGCACAATTATTAACCACAACTATGAATGAAAATGGGATAAATTTATCCATTAAATGGAGAGACTAATAGAATGGAATAGAAAACAGAATCTAACAATATACTGTTTGTAAGAAACACACTTAAAATATTAAGATTCACCTATCATTAAAATGAAGAATTGGAATAAAATTTATTATGCTTCAGGGGAAATGAAAAAATCAGAGGTAGCAGACTTCAGATTAGATGTAACAATCATAATTTCAGAAAAGGCTATAGTAAATATAGGTATAATAAAAAGATATACAAAAAGAAACTATATTATGCTTAAAAGTACCATAGATAGTCAATAGCAATATTTAATATATACATACTAAATAGCATAGAATCTGAATATGTAATGGAAAAGTTCAGCAAATTACAGAGAAAAACAGATAGAAAACTATAATAATGGGAGACCTCAATGTACCTCCCTTATGTCCTGGACAAATCCAACCAAAAGAAGGAAGTTAAGGACCTGAAAAGAACTTTTAAAAAATGATAGATGATAGATCTCTTGCAATTACTATATGAGAATAGGAAGAAATTTCCATATTTCTCAAAATTTACAAAATTTACAAAAATTAATCACATATTGGGGCATTCCTTAATAGAAAAAGAATACTGTTGGAGATACTTTGTAAGATGTAGTCAGCTCTCCATTTTCCAGGTATGAAAGTCATCTTCTTTTTCCACCTGAATTTCTACAGTGCAAATTTTTAACCTCAGGTTAACTTTGCCCAGCACATTCCCATGCACCACCTAGATATGCAAAATAATAATTCTGTAATAGGCTTGTCCTTTAGGGAAACTACTATATTTCTGAGGATGTATGGGCCCGGAGCACAAACATTCATTGAACAACTAGGACTCCATTTCTGATGAGTCTCAGAACACAGCTATTGATTGGTAAGAGAGAGTCAGAGCTATACGGTCAATATAGACATAAAGGGACCCAGGGATCTAGGATTATTCCTGAGGGCCCCATAAATCAAGGTTGAGACATTCTGGCTACACAGAGGTGACAAGACTGGCTAAGGTTTAGGCACAGATGGGAGAACTGACGTCAATTCCCAAACTCTCACTCTAGAAGCTAGATACAGAGATCTTGCCAATGCCTTCCTTTTTAAAATCAAAACTTTTTAGAAGCATTTGAAAACCAAATTATCTTGGCAGAAGGGAAAGAGTATGCTATACAGTTCTCACAGAAAATGCAGGCTATGATTACTTTAATTTTAATAAATGTTTAATTGATGCTTTTAAAAAATACCGCTATGAATTCATGATGACTTCCTCCACCTCTATAAAAACTCTCTCTTGTAACGAAGTGTAGTGAAGCAAAATGATCAACATAGTGGTCATGTCTGCTAATGTATGCCTCATTCTGCACTTACAATCTACCATTTCTCTGGTAAGAGTTGAGAGGCATGCTTTTCTTCTTCTGTTTCCTGCTTTTATTTGTTCTCCGAGTCTCCAGACCTCCTCATCTTTCTTCAACGACCTTCTCATCCTCTCACCCCTGCAACCCTTCTTCTCACTGTAGAACATCCTTCTGCCCCATGACTCCCTTCTCCTATTGGAGAGATCTTCCCAGAACAGCCATTTTGCCAGCTAGCCTTCATTTCTCCGTTGACTCTGCTTCTGACTCTCTGGACTTGGCCACCATGCCCCCAACTTTTCAGCTTCCTTTCATATACCGTCTTCCCCCATTAGACTATACACTCTTTGAGGGCAGAGACTATCTGTCTTTTTGCATACAAATGTCATTGGTCCTCTTCGAAAACAAAAGACAACAACAACAATATCCCCAGAACAAAGTCTAGAACCTAGGCAACAATAACTGCTTATTGATTTGACTTCTTTCATTCTTGTAAATTCTGGATTGACTAGAGTTCTAGAGTGGTTTGGTGGAGAGGGGCGGTGTAAGAGTGGGTTTAGGCGAAGGGAGTGTGATAATATTCTATGCAAACAGCCTAACAGTGCTGGATTTGATGTGAGAAGACCTGATGCAAATCCCAGCTCTGCCACTTGGTAACTATTTGACCTAGGTCAAGTAACAACCCATCAAGGCCTCAGTTTCTTCATCTGTAAAATGAAGAAAATGGGATAACCTTCAAGGTCCCTTCTAGGTCTAAATCTACTATCATATACCACAATTTATTCAACTATTCTTCAACAGATGGACACCCACTTTTTCTCCATTTCTTTGCTATTACAAAAAAAAAAAGAAAGTTTCTATTTTTTTGTATACATGGGGTCATTCCTTCTACTTTCTTTTTAAGCTGCCTAGAGTTATGTGCCTACCAGTGGTATCACCGGGTTAAAAAATAAATATAGTTTGGTGATTTTTCTAGTGTGATTGGAACAATCTTTGATTATTTTCTGTTGCTTTACTATTCATTTCTGCTCTGAATCAGTGTTTTATGTTTCAGTGTTTCATTCTTAGTCTTTGGTTTGCCGGCAGTTGAGTCACAGACTACAGTAGGAGCAAGCTAATTAGAGAAATCTAAATCTGAGTAGGGGCAAAAATAAGTCAGAGAGCTTTATTGCCAAAAACATCAATCCACCTTATGGGTTACATTTGCCTGCTGATCACCCCCTCTGTGTTTGTTTCTTTCATTTTTCAACCAACCAGATTGGAAAAGACCTTTTTGTGGCCCTGTTTGGAGTTATGATAAATCTGCCTGACTGCAATTACATATTTTGTGTTAAGTCCTGGCATCAGGCACTATAATCATGGACAAGAAACTGCCTTTCAGAATATCAGTTTTCTCAGCTGAAAAATAAAGACAATAATATTTGTACTACCTACCCCTTCAGGATTGTCGTGAATAAAATGCTTTGTAAGCCTTAAAGTAATACGGAAATAGAAGCAATCATCATTGTATTTTTCTTCATCTCTTACCCCAATTTTTGACCTCTGTTGTTGCTGCAGGAAGCCACATATGCTATCTCTCTCTTTTTTCTTACCCCTTATATTCCCTGTCATATCACTGCCTCTCACTTCCGTTTTGGTTTGTCCTTCCCAGAGACGGTGATGCAAGGACAAGACTTAGTGACAGACTCGTATGCTGGCTATCTAAAGTGGGAAAAGCAAAATTACTGGATGAAGACGCTTCATTACCTTTCTACACTCCCTTGTCTTTTGACTACTTAATTCAATGGATGGGGGAAGATTTCTTTACGGAACAGAAGTAAAGTAACTCTGCCTTCTCTCCATTAGCTAGAAACCATCTTTCTCTACTTTGGAGGTGGTGGATGAATGAAAACAACAGAAGAAGATGAAAAGAAAAGAAGTGAAAGAGGAGAACTAATGATGGAAATTCAGAAGCATTCTGTTTGGCATATGGAATTAGGGAGCCAGAAGAGCTAAGAAAGACACCACAAGAAAAACTCTACTCATTGATAAATTGAATAAAAGAAGTAATAGAGTACGAGGAGCATGGGAAGAGGAGTTAAATTCTATTGTGTTTATTGTGAAATGGGGAGAAGTCAGAGACAGAAGAGACACTGTGTAACCAGATGGAAACATATACTACTACCAGAAACTACCAGACCTGCCTTCTACTATCTGGATTTCCAGTGGCTCGTGCAGGAACTGTAGTGCCCAGACCTATGTCATCTCCTATGTCAGCTATACTGCTTTCATCATGCCTGGATACAGAACTGGACCTGCAGTCAGGAATTCGAGTTCAAATCCAGTCTCAGACACTTATAGCTACGTAAATCTGAGTAAGTCACTTAGCTTCCTCAGTTTCCTCTTCTGCAAAATGGAGATCATAATAGTACTTACCTCCCAGGGTTGTTGTGAGGACAGAACAAGATAATATTTGTAAAGTGCTTTACTAACCTGAAAGTAGTATATAAATGTCAGCTAGTATCACATGATATATATATATGTACCCCATTTTATATATTTATATGTTTTACACATATTCACTCATACATACACTATAAAATGAAACCCATTTTGGGAAATTGGTTTTCAGAGAAGTTGGTTTTATCTAGCAAGAAGAAAAAGTTGAGAGATGCATAATAATAGTTTTCATAAATAGAAAGATAAGTAATGAACTCTCAATTAGCCACATATAAATTGTCTGCCTTGTGGATAAGCTATAGCAAATTAAAGCTATTCAATTTCAGTATTGAATTGATTACTTAGTTGAATTTTTATTTAATGCTTGTGTCTGATACTCTGCTTGGCATTAAAAAGCACCTATGCAGTGGTGGACAAGATCTAAGTTCAGATCCTGCCACAGGCACACTAATTAGCTATGTGACCATGGGTAAGTCATTCCATCTCTCTAAGCCTCAGTGTCTTCATCTGTAAAATGCCATTCAAAGGGTGGTTAGAAAGATCAGTCAAGATAATGGTTTGTTGTTTCTGGTCTTTTGGAGGCAGTTGGGGTTAAGTGACTTGCCCAGGGTCACTCAGCTAGTTAGTGTCTGAGGTCAAATTTGAACTCAGGTCCTCCTAACTTCAGGGCCAGTGCTTTATCCACTGCTCCACCTAGCTGTCCCCAAGATAGCATATATAAAGTACTTTGTAAATCTTTGAGTGCTCTATATGATCTACTATTAGATGCATACGGGGATACAAAAGTGGTTGTCCCTTCTTTGACTAGGTTATAATCTAGTAATTAATCTCAGACTTATTGCTCAGTGGATAGAGCACCAAACCTGGAGTTAGGAAGATTCATCTTCATGAGCTCAAATCTGGACTCAGATACTTATTAGCTGTGTGACCCTGGACAAATCACTTAACTCTGCCTCATCCTCATCTGTAAAATGAGCTAGAGAAGAAAATGACAAAATACTCTGGTGTCTTTGCCAAGAAAACCACACAAGGGGTCATGAAGAGTCAGAAATGACTGAAAAATGACTGACTGACAATAATAAATCTCAGACACCCTTTTGCTTGCCATCTAGCATACTTCGGGACCACTTTCTTATTCTGTTATTTTTCTTTTTATTGATATTGCTTATTTTTACAATACCTTCATTTCTAATTATATCTATCCCCCCCCTCAGTGAGTTATCCCTTATAACAAAGAATGATGGATAAAAAAAAAAGCGGTATTTCAAATTTGACCAAAGCATCAAGCAGGGTGCTTTTGGTCTGACAGGGTGTCCCACAATGTTCCATACCCAGTCCTCCACCTCTGCAAATACTGTTAGTTTTCCTCACAACAATATAGTGAGGTAGGTAGTATAAACATCATTAGCCTTTTTTATAGATGAGGAAATTGAGGTGCATGGAGCCTCTAAATTGCCTTTTCCATTGTCACAAAGTTTATAAAATGCTCAGGGAATATAAATCAATATACATTATAGTACAGCAAACCTAATTTGGAAGGCAAATTTACCGCAATAAAAACATCCAAAGTCCAATGGAAATGACTTTCATCTCATTTGCTGCTAGCGATTACTCATCCTACATCCTCCCTTCTTGAGTGCAAATAATCAACGGTTGAACATAGAAGTAACAGTCTTGTCCAATGGAGTAAGAGTCATTTGGTTTGCAAACCTGGATGACCTTACTGTAAACAGGCTGGGAGACACTGAAACACGTGTTAGTGTGAGGTCTGGAGTCTCTTCCTCTTTGGGATGCTTTAGGAGGTAGAGAAGTAAAAACTGGAGATACATCCATCCCATGGCACCGGACTTCTTCCTTCTTCTGGATCCTAATCGTCATGCACAACAGATATCTGAAGAGAAAGCAGAGGACCTGTTAACCTAAATCTAAAGCTTCATGTGTCGATCTCTTCAGCATATATAGGGTTGCATTACTCCAGAAGGCATCAGGCATTTGACCTGGTGGTTGATCTATGGTATAAATTGCTTTATTTATTCCAGGCAGCAGGGAGCAGCAAAAGCCAGCAAACCCTGAAAACTACCCAGTGGCCTGGCACCAAAGAATATCTACCCAACTTGCTCTGTAGAGACCACTGTTTTACCCCATCTATAAAACTTATCTGTAAATATATCTTCTTTCTATACTAATCTAAAGATTGCAGGGTTTTGCCAATATATTTTTTATTGGCTAATATTCACAAATATTGAGAGAAATGATTATTAATAACCAATTATTTGGGGGATATAGAGTTCTCTTTTTCTAAAGTTCTGATTTTTAAAAGTTCAGTCTCTTGAAAGACATTGCTAATAATGAGATTGGACTAACTTTCTTGTTCAGACCCCACCCAAGCGGAGTAGCCATTGAGTTCCGCTTAGGCTTGTTGTGGGACATACATTCTTTGAATGGATTGCCCAAGGCTGGGGGTAATCTGAGTATAGAGTAAATCTCTCTATCTAAGAGTGACATGTTGTCACTCTCAGCCCCTTAGGAACACCTACTCTTCCAAGGGTATATAAACTGTGACACCTCCCCCACACCTCCCCTTTCTCTTCCCCCCTCCCCTCCACCATGATTGTCTTTGGTCTAAGAAAGATGGCCAAATGACCATCTTTTTATTAATAATGTGCTGGCCTTATATAAAATGATTAAATTACCCAGAAACTATGTCTCTTGAACCTTTTTAATCACCACAATATCCTTTAACTGTATAGATCTGTACAAACTCCTGAATTATTTTTTTTTTTGGTGAAGTGATTGGGGTTAAATGACTTGCCTGGGGTCACACAGCTAGTAAGTGTTAAGTGTCTGAGATAGGATTTGAATTTAGGTGCTCTTGACTCCAAGGCCAGAGCTCTATCCACTGCACCACCTAGCTGCCCCAAGTCCTGCATTTTCTAAGAACTCCTCAGCCCTGAGACTGCGCAGCACAGTGGAAGGATTTGAAGTCAAAGAACCTGAGTTTGAATTATGACCGTGATTTTGGTCAAGCCACCTTATCTCTCTCAGCCTCAGTTTCCTCATCTATAAAGTGGTGGAGGGGGAGGAATTACAAAATAACTTTTGAGGTGACTTTCAGCTCTATTGCTATGATCCTCTATCTTTCCTACTCCTTGGTTCCTTTCCATATACAGCAGTCTTCACACCCCTCCCCTGTGCAACACATTTCTTCCCCTCACCATCATGTCTCTTTCTTGCAGACTAGATAGTGTTTATAGAAAACCACAGGAGAAACGTGCAACTGGAGTCAGCCCAAGAATCAACTTGGTCATCCAACATCTTCTTGCCTCTTCTCAGGAGCTGCTATACAAATGTGAGTGTTTCCTTCCTTGGGGTCATGCTCTACACACTTAGCTTGCCTGGGAAGCATAAATACAAGAGAAAGGTTAGTTAGAGTCAGCAGGGAGATGCAAGCATTCTATGAACCATGGCCCCTTTTCACACTACCTGTCCTATGTATTGTAATGGCAGCCTAACTGCTTTCCTTATTTCTAAGCTCCCTTCTCTAATCTACCCTGCATAACACTATCAGATTAATCTTCCTCAAATGTTGTTTTTGTTGGGTCATGCTCCTGCTCAGGTTCTCTGGTGGTTCCCTATTCTTATCAAATTAAATCTAAATTCCTCTGCTTGCTTTTTCAAGGTCCTCCTCCTCTCACTCGGTTCTCAACCCCCTGCCATCTAGCATCCAACCTCATAATTCAACTGAACTGCTCTCTCCAAAGTTACCGATGATGCCATACTTGCCAGATTGAATGGTCTTTTCACAATCCTCATACTGCTTGTTCTCTCTTCAGCCTTTGACATTATTATTTGCCCTCTTCTCTCTGCTCTCTTCTCTCCAGGTTTTTGTGACACTTCCTCCTGGTTCTCCCATCTGTCTCATGGTTCCATCTTAGTCTCCTTTGCTGGATCTTCATCCAGGTCACATCCACTCACCATGAATGTTCCCAAGATGCTACTGGGTCCTTTTCTCCCCCTATTCTGTTCACTTGGTGATGTCATCAGTTCCCACAGTTTCAATTATCCTCTCTATGCAGATGACTCTCAGATCTATCTATCCAGGCCTAACCTTCTCTTCTCACCTCCAGTCTCATTCACCAATTGCTACTAGATGTCTCAGACATACCTAGCTCAACATGTCCAAACATAACTCATTATCTTTGGATCCCAAACCTCCCCTTTTCCAAGCTTCCTTGTTACGCTATGGGCACTGCCACCCTTCTAGTCATCAGGGATCACAACCTAAGTGTCAGCTGTCATATTCATTTGCATTCACCCCACCTATAAGGCAGAGGGGAAGGGAATAAGCATTTATATAGCACCTACTTCATGTCAAGCACTCTGCTAAGCACTTTAAAATATCTCATTTGGTTCTCACAACAATTCTTCAAGGTTTGACCGCAATTCTAGATTGCTATCAGTTGCCAGGTCTTACTCACAATATCTCTCCTATAGCTGCAGCTCACATGGAGTCCTTCATCACTTCATGCCTGCATTATTGCAATAACCTGCCCATTGGTCTAGGGGGCCCAATGCATAGAGCTCTGGGTCTGGAATCAGGAAGACCTGAATTTAAATCTGGCCTCAGACACTTTCTAGCTATGGGACTGTGAGCAAATCATTTAACCTGTTTGCTTCAGTTTTCTCAACTGCAAAATGGGGATAATAAAAGTACCTAATAACAAGATTACTGTGAGGATCAAATGAGATATCTGTAAAGCACTTAGACCAGTGCCTGGCACATAGCAACTACTATATAAAGATATTCCATTCCCCTTCTTTGTCTCATTCTAACTCATCCTCCATTCAGCTGCTAAAGTGATCTTCTTATAACATTGATCAACTCTTGGACCCAACTTACTCATTGTACTCCTTATTGCCTCCAGGATCAAATATAAAATCGTCTATTTGACATTTAAAGCCCTTCACGACTTGGTCTCTTCCTACCATTCCAGTCTTTTTAGACCTTACTCTACTCTATGTTCTTATGGTCTGGCAAAGCCTCCCTGCTGTTCTTCTCACACATTTCATCTACCAACTCTGTACTTTTTCAAGGGCCTCCCCCATAACCAGAATGCTCTCCCTCCTCTCCTTCACTTCCTGGTCTCCCTGAGCTCCTTTAAGACCCTTCAAATGTTACTTTCTACAAGAGACCTTTTCTGGCTGCCTTCCTCCTCTCATTGCTAGTGCCTTCTCTCTAAGATTATCTCTCATTTATGAAATATATGTCTATATATGTGCATATATACACAAACATATATATAATATATTTGTATACATATATATAATATATTTGTATACATACATATATATATACATATAAAAATCTTATATGTACATTATTATTCACCTGTTGCCTCCAGCACTAGAATGTGAGCTCCATGAGGGCAAGGATCATGTTTTTGTCTTTATTTGTATCCCCAGTGCCTAGCACAGTGCCTGGAATATAGTTCTTAATAAATGTACACTGTTGAATCCATAATTCCATAATCCACTGATTCCATAATTCTACCTATTCAATACTATTTTCTACTACTCATCCATATTCTCCTTATTCTCCTCTCCTTTTCCCTTTCCTCCCCTCCCCTCTGAAACCCCTTCCATCCCTCAGGACCTACATAAAAGTCCTACGTTCTCCTGAAGTCATCTCAAACTGTCTGCTCACACTGATCCCTCTCTTCTCTGAATTCCTATTGCATTTGTAATGCTCACTTCAGCACTTAATTGTTATCTTGTGGGTGGGGGGCGAGAGAGAGAGAGAGAGAGAGAGAGAGAGAGAGAGAGAGAGAGAGAGTGGAGACAGAGAGAGGGAGAGAAAAGGAGAGAAAGAGGGGGGCAGGAGAGAGAGAGAGAATTTTTTCTTTCCTCAGCTGGTTACCAAACTCCTAGGGTATAGAGATTGTGTCTTATAATTTGTATCCCCTACACAATAGGCATTAGCCATACAGTGGGTTGAGTAACTGCATAATCCCCAGCCTGATATGATTATGTGTTTGGATTGGCTCTAGGAAAACATCTTTAGAAAGGACAACTTACTCCCCAGAATCTCCAAATCTGATGTATGCCAAAGCAAAAATAAAGTGATTTGGGGATCATTTGATTTTTTAAAATATTTCATAACTACTCCAGCTTCTCTGGAGAGCTGATTGCATGAATTTATAGTAGTGTTCATGCATTTGTGTTCTCTCCCGTTTTTAGGCTATAAATTCCCTAAGATGAGCAGAATGGAACTGGATTTGGAACCAGAGGGCCTGAGTTTAAATGCCCCTTTTGTCACTTACTACCTAACTAACCTTGGGCAAGTCCCCTTCTCTGTAAAATGAGGGTGTTGGATTGATGGCTTCTGATCTCTAAATTTATGATCATGTGCATTTTTATATCATAAAACCCTTTCTAAATCACATATCTCAGTCTCTGCCAATACCCCACTGCCATGCCCTATTTTATCTGATCTCAGGAGCTCTCTTCTGATCTC
The DNA here is from genome assembly GCF_003287225.1 of Phascolarctos cinereus. Taxonomy (NCBI): domain Eukaryota; kingdom Metazoa; phylum Chordata; class Mammalia; order Diprotodontia; family Phascolarctidae; genus Phascolarctos; species Phascolarctos cinereus. Next base: position 183,498,661 of record NW_027555514.1, on the reverse strand, counting down.
TCAGGCTCTCTTCAGTCTATACTTAGATGAGACATGGCCTGGTAACAATGAGTGCCTTATATTTTGAGGTGCCACCTAAGTGGTATGGTGGATAGAGTGCTTGATTTGGGGGCAAGAAGAATTGCGTTCAACACTTATCAACAATGAAACCCTAGGTAAGTCACTGTGCCTGTATTTCCTCACTTCCCTCACCTATAAAATGAGGGAAATAGACCCAATTGCCTCCAAGGACCCTTCAAGTTCACACTCCATGTCCTACGAAGTTGAAAGAACTTCAAAGAAGATTGAGTCCTGTTTTTATCTTAATTAAAATTCCCTCTACAAATTCCTGACAAGTAAATGGTCATTGAGCTTCTCTTTGAAGACATGAATACCAGGATATGGAGGGGCCATGGAAGTGTACAACGGGACTAAAATCTTCCTTCTTCTGGATGCTGGGCCTCTATATATACAATCTAAAATGGAATTAGCTGATAATTCCTTATTCTGCTTGTTTACTTTCTCTCCATTAGCTCTCTTCTTATGCTGCGTTCCTTTTTGTGAGGCTCCTCCTCCCAGACATAGCAGTTCTTTAGAATAATCAGCTGGTTAGGGCAGACTCCCATACTTCACAAGGTAGAACTCAAAGTCTGGGACTATGACTAGGGCCCTGCCCTGAATCACATGTCCCTTGAGATCTTCCCCATGGCAATATAAGCAGCACATAAGGCGAATTGCTACCAACTCCTTGTACCACACTCTGGGATACTGAACCTTATTCAACGAGATTAACAAGAAAGCTTCCTAACAATCATTGTTGTTGGGTCATTTCAGCCATGCTTAACTTTTCGTGACTCCATTTGGGATTTTGTTGGCAAAGATACTGGAATGATTTGTCATTTCCTCCTCCAGCTCATTTTAAAAACAAGGAAACTGAGGCAAACAGGGTTAAGTGACTTGCCCAGGGTTACCCAGCTAGTAAATGTCTGAGACCAGATTTGAACTCATGAAGATGAGTCTTCCTGACTCCAGAGCCTGCACTCACCTACCTGCCCTTCTAATAATTAGAATTGTCCAAAAATGAAGTAGATTACCTCTGGAGATAGTGAAATTTCCATTATTTTATTTCAAGAAAAGGCTAAATGACCATTTGGTGAAACTGTAGAGGGTATTACTGTTCAGGTACCAGTCTGAGGCTCATTCTTAGAGATTCTATTATCAACTATTAAAACTGCAAAGCCCATGTGAAATGGGACACAGATAATGATCCAGCAAAGGAGACTGAGAAGGAGTACCTAGGTGGGTAGGAAAGCCAGGAAAGAGCAATATGATATTATCTATGTATCTAAACTTGGCACCTAGATCATAGTAGGTAATCAGTATTTTTTTTTATTTGAATACAAGGTAGCATATATTCTATACCAAATAGTATAGAAAATAATTATCCTAGGAACTCAGAGGAAGAAAAGACAAGCATTTATGTATAGGTAAGACTCAAAGTCTAAAAGAAATTTTGTAGACCTGTATGCATAATTCCTGTACAGCCAAAACAAGATTTAAAAACTACTCCTCCCTACACTTGAAAATTGTAGAAGCAATATGGTGTAACGGATAGAGTGCTGGATGGTAGAGTCACTAGGAGCAGAATTCATCCTCTGCCTCAGATATTTAACGTCTCCAAGAGTCCAAAAAAGCCACTCAGCCTCTTTCATTCTCACTTCCTCACTCTAGAAAAGGGAGATAATAATGCTGGCAGTGTTACCCCACAGGAGTATTGTGAGGATTTTGTTGTTTTAACAAATGTAAAAATTTTCGTAAGATGTCAGTTATTAGTGGTAGTGTATTTATCAATATATAACTTCTTATATCACAAAATAAATAGCTATATGCAATGGAAATGGAGTTTTCTGGCATTAAATATATCTGTGCTTTTAGAGTAATAAGAAAAGCTGGTTTTTTGTTGAGCTCATCCTGCCCATTGCATCCTATGCAGTTGCCTACCTTGTCTACCCTGTTAAGGTTGCCCTGGTGCCTGTTGTAGGCTGCTTATTGGAGTGTTACTGGAGGTGGGTAGGGTAGTGGGTAGGGTAAGGTTGATTAGGCTACCCCTAATCAAATTATTTCCCCTAGCTCATATGATGTAATCACCAAAGATTAGAGGAAGGTAGCAGACCTAGGAAATATTAAGGTCTTGTAAGAAGTTTAAAGAAGGGGTTACATATACTTCGTTAACCCTATAGGAGGTATAAAGGTCTCCATCAAAATTGATGGAAGTAGAAGGCAGCTAGCATTGGCTAGTTAATGATTGGCCAAATCCCTGGTAGCCTTTTAAAAATAAAGATCTACTCTCTAAGCAACAGCAGTCGAGGAAGCAGGAGCTACAAGAAGCTCCACCCCTGGCGACAGTGGAAAAAAAAGATAGCCAAGGGGAAAGAACCAAACCTTGGAGAAGTGGAAAGAAAAGATATTTCTCCCCCACACCACCACTACCTAATTGGTCATAATGGCAAGTTGGAGACACCACACCCACTAAGGAATAGGCCCCCGGAGTCAAGGTATTTGAGTAGTGTTTGCTTTACAAGTTGAGAAGAAAGCCAACCTTGGCCAATGTATTTGAGTTACAGAGACTAACAGGCCCAGGGAACCCAACTGAGGGATCTCCCAGGGGGAGCAACATAAGAACACCATGACAAGGGATAGGACACTGGGACCCTCCCATGCCAGAGGCCTAGTCCAAACTTGTTCCCTATGTGTATGTCTCCTCTAAGTGTGTGCCCATCCTTCCTACTGACACTGGGTGCAGTTGTAGGAAAGGGAGTCCCAGGTTTAAGGGGAGAATGTTGCTTTACCATTCTAAAGACAGCAAATGCCTTTGCTTTGAGCTAATTGTGTTTACTAGCTAACTTCTAAAGGTAAACCACTGGTGTGTCTGGAGAGTTATCATTTTCGTAGTGTAGACCTACAGAGTACATGGAGCCTGGGAGTAATGAACCCCTGGAGATCCAATTTGTGGGCATGAGTTGAGGGAGGTAGTCTTAGATGAGATTCTACGCTCATAAAAGAAATACTGAAGCAATACTTATGAATACTTCTGACTGTCTGTCACAAGGTAATAGAGAAGGATTGGAAAAGAGCCCCAGGAAAGTGTTGGCTGAACTTTTTCTGAAGCCCCCATTGTTTTGCCTTCCTTGAAAGGGGCAGCCCCTTACCTGGTATACCACAAGATTAATTATTAGACTTCTTAGACAGCAGAAACTGATCATTCTGTAACCAAATTTTACCTAGAAATAAAAAGAAAGTAGAACCAGAAAAACAATGCAACATTAGTCTGTAATTCCTAGACCAGAACTTAGCAGAATACAACTCACAGTGGGTTCCCAGAGGTGTTCCCCTCCCTCCTAATCCCATAGTAAATTAGACTGTTTTTTTGAGGAAGAGAACTAAATGTTCCATGAAGATCTTCTGTGCAGCTATATGAGTCGTTCATGTAAAGTCTGCAAAACTAGACAGACTGAAATAGAGATAGGAAGATAGAAAAGGAAGAGTTCTGTATGCATTCTAACTACAAGATGGTAAGAGGTCACAAATATCTTGTGTATCTTGAATTTGAAAAGATAAATAGATGATAAAGATGTGATGAAGACAGACAGATACACAGATAGATGATAAAAGATACACAGATACATGGACAGATACATAGATGGTACATAGATACATAGACACACATAGACGGTACAGAGATACAGAGATGATACAGAGATACAGAGATGATAGATGGATGGATGATACATCAGTAGATAAATGACAGGTGATAGATAAATGATACATAAATGACAGATAATATGTAGATAGGTAGATGATTCATAGATAGAGAGATATGTGCATACTGAAGAGAGGAGAAGCAGCCCTTTCCCTCTCTTCTCTCGAATTTTCACTTATTTCTGCTTCTTTTTTTGGAAAGAGCAGCTTTATTTATTTTTACTTTCTTTACTCTGACTAGAGAAGGGCTCAGAAGGTACTTGCTCTTTATTGAGAGTTCTTTCCTTGAGGGCTGAGAGGCTTAGAAACTCTTTTTTTTTTCTTCTGCCTAACAAGAGTTCCAAAATGTACCACAGTAAGAATGGTCCAAAAGGACCCTGGGAAAAGTTTCTATTGCTCTGTCCTATTTTTCCAGCAGTACTAACATGTGTGTGACTGCAAGTCACAGCCTCCTCTGCTGTCCCATAATTCTACATTTATGTTCACATACATATCTTTTCCTGCTGATGAATCCTACCCCTCTCTGCATTCACCTGTTTTCCTTCCATGCATGTTTCTTCTGATTGTGGTGTGTGTGACTTACTATTGGAAGTTAAAGCTAATTTCTTAATGCAAATTATCTGATTTGAGCTAAGCTCTCACTTAGAAGAATAATGTGAGCTAAAAATTTCCTCATATTCTCTCTCTCTGCCTCTCTTTTTCTGTCTCTTTGTCTCTGTCTGTTCTTCTGTCTGTCTCTCTTTCTCTCTGTATATGTATGTATGTATGTATGCACACTTTAAAAAAAAAATACTGTATGCTTAATAAATCTACATTCCTGTTTTAAAGAAAGACCTGTGAATTGTTGGGTACAATATGTCAAGATGCATTATCACCAAAGTGAAAAGATCTCAATTTCATGAGATTCATGGAATATGTGTAGGAAAAGCATGTATTATCAGGTGTAGTGGTGCACGCCTGTAATTTGGCAGTGAATCATTTAAGCTCTGAAGTTCTGAGCTGCAATAGGCTAATGTCAGTGGGATGTCTGCACCATCTGGCACCAATATGATAACAGCTAGCTTATGTAGCACTTTAAGGTTTCCAAAGTGCTTTGTAAATGTTATCTCATTTTCTCCTTACAACAATACTGGGAAGTAATTATTATTACCATCCCCATTTTACAGATGAGAAAACTGAGGCAAGATAGAGGTTAGGTAATTTGTGCAGAGTCAGACAGCTAGCAAATATCTGAGACAGGATTTGAACTCAAGTTTTCCTGACTTCAGGTGTAGCACTCTATCCACTGTACCACCTAGATGCCTAGATATTGAGAGTAGAAATAGTAGAAGGCTGCCTAAGGGGGAGTGAACCAGCCCAGGTTAGAAATATAGCAGATCAAAGCTTCCCTGCTGATAAAAGAAAGGAAAGGAAAAGAGAGGGGAGAGGAAGGGAAAGGAATGAAGGGTAGAAAAATATGCCCTGGGATGACTGGGGTGGATGGGGAGGGGGCTACAGGGAGATAAAGGAGGAAATTTAGATGATATAAAACCTAAAGCAATTGGGGCCGCTAAGTGGCAAGTAGATAGAGCACTGGCCCTAGAGTCAAGAGGATCTGAGCTCAAATCTGGCATCAGATATTTACTAGCTGGGTGACCCTGGCAAGTCACTTAAACCTGATTACCTCCAAAAAAAATATTTTTAATATCAGTAAAAATGTATTTTAAAAAGGAAAAGCTTTTGCCTATTCATGAAGAGAGTTTCACTTCCAGTGAGTTTCATCTCTAGTTGAGATAGATCACTGTGTGCCAGTGGTGAAGGCTTTATGGGAAACATGGAACTTCAGCTGATTCCTAAAAAATGGGGAGGATTTGAACTTGGCCTTGAAAGTAGGGAGTTCCATGGAAATCCCCTCATTTATGCTTATGTATGGCAGCTACGATATAGCTTCAAACATGAAGCCATTCAGTGTATGGAGGAAGCAACCAAAAAAGAGTAATTGCCTCAAAGCTAATTGACAGAATTACCATCATATCAAGCCAGCACAGGGCTGAAGGCCTCTATCCCCAGATGTCCTAAAAGAGGGCAAAAAGTATAAGTTACTGAAAAGACCACAGATAAATGTCCAATTATCCACCAAAGTAGCCTGTAATGTATTTGATGGAACATAATTGGTCTACAATACTTAGCTGTGTGAAGCTGGGCAAGTCATTTAACTCTGTCTGCCTCAGTTTTCCCATCTGTAAAATGAGCTAGAGAAGGAAACAGCAAACCACTCCATTATTTCTGGCAAAAGAAAAAAACTCCAAATGTGGTTACAAAGAGTCTGATACGACTAAAAAAAATGACTGAAATTGTTCTACATTCAAGTCAAAATGGTCTACTGGCTGTTTCCCCATATATGACATTCTATCTCCCACCTCTGTGACTTCATACAGGCTGGCTAGTATACTTGGAAAATGTTCTCTCTTCATGTCCATCTTTTTAGAAGGCTTGGCCTATCCTGATTTCCTCAGCCATTGGTGTTGTTCCCTGCCCAATTACTTTGTATTTACATTGTATATATTTTATTATTTCTTTATTTGTACACATGGCGTACTTCCTCCTCCCCCATGGAGACACTCTGTTTTTCTATATCTCCTTATACCTTCCTACACCCCTCAATTTTTTACAATCCAGGCCCAGAGAAAGTCACAGATTCACAAAAGTAGGAACACAACATTTTGCATTTATCTTTATTATTTGGGGCCAACATTGTGGCCTTCCAAGATCTTTTACATCCTGACTCCATTTTCCATGCTATAAAGCTGAAAGTGGCTCTAGAGGTCAAATCATCCAAGCTCCTTATTTTACAGATGAGAACACTGAGGCCCCCAAAAGTTAAATAGTTTGCCCAAGATCATACACATACTTCATCTTGTCTTGTTTTTGGTTAAATGTGATATCTATATATTTTCTTACTTATTAGCATATTAAAGAGCACATCATGTTGAAAAACCACATGAAAATCTACCCTGTTTTTGAAAGCTTTTGTATCACAAGTCCTAATGGTTCATAGGAAACCTCACTGTTACCAGTGCCTGCTCTGCATTTCAGCACCACAATTCCTTTTGACCTTGAAGGAAAGATTTGATCAATTCCCCACAGCAAGACCAAACGACTTATTTTGCAAAATAATTACTGTGGAAGTCTGATGGTAGGGTTCGTTTTACTACTGTGGAACATCCCTTCTCTACAAGTCAAACCTGTCAGGTCAGAATGTCCCCCAGGATACCAGGCTAAATTTAATTTTACACATCAGACCATACCAACAAGAGAGAAGGAAAGTGTATCAGTTGCAGCAATATAGAAAGTTACATCATCTCAGTTACTAAGAAGTAATAACTGGCATTCATATAATGCTTTTAAGGTTAGCAAAATACTTCACATATATTTATTTTTCCATTCAATCATCACAATAACCTTATGAGGTAGGTACTACTATTATCTCCATTTTACAAATGAGAATACTGAGGCTTAGGGAGGTTTAGTGACTTACTCAGGGTCATACAAATCATACATGCCTGAAGCCAGATTTGAAATCTGGTTCTCCTGACTGGAAGCCCAGCATTCCATCCACTTTGCCACAGTGCCTCTAAATAGAGGAAGAAAATGGAGGGGAATGCCACTAATGGAGAGAACACCATAAGGCCTTTTTAAAAGGTCTTATTCCCAAGGTGGAATTCTGCTGCCTGTATTGCCTATTTGGGGAAAACCCCGCCTCCCTCTCTACCTACCAATCACCCCAGGCACAGAGAATCTGCAATGAGAACCACTGTAAGATTCTGCCATACAGAAACTGCAAACCTGCAGTCACTGGTATTTTGTCCAAGACAGACTGTTCAAGCAAACAGGGGTATGTACAAAAGGGGAGTGGGGGGTGGGAGGTGGGGAGGACAATAGCAAAAAGTCTTGGATTTGGATGAGAGAGTATTATAACTAGCTTGGATTGGGGTGGGAGGGGTGAGAAAATGGTCTTGTGAACAACTACGCACTCTCTCTATGTCTCTGTTTCTCTGTCTCTGCCTCTCTGTCTGTATCTCTCTCTTTTTCTGTTTCTCTGTCTCTGTCTCTCTATCTTTATCTGTCTCTCTTTGTCTCTGTTTCTGTCTATCTCTATCTCTCTTTGTCTTTTTTTGTCTCTGTCTCTCTTTTTCTCTGTCTCTGTCTCTTCCCCCATCCCACCCCCTGTGTGTTTCCTTCTCTCCTTCTTGATATCCCCACTTGCTGGTCCAAAGGATCATAGGACCATAGTTAGAGCGAGAAGTAATATTATATATTATCTAATCCAACTTCTTTGTTTTACAGATGAGGAAACTGAGACCTCTAACAGCCAGAGTTGTAAAATTAATGAGACAGACTGTTCAGGGATGTCACCTGGACCCTCATTGTCTTGGGGATATTTTGGTCGCACAGATCTGTCCTCCCAGAAGATAGTTTAGAATGCCTCAAGTTACTGGGGTTGGGGAGGAGAAGGATGTGGGGAGAAGGGAACAAGTCAGGAGAAATATGTGAGAGAATCCTTAGTGTGGTTCAATTGAGAAAGTTTGGAGATCAGAAGAATTTGTAATGGAAAACAGTAGCTTGGGAGAGAATGAACTGGCGGCTCTGGGGAAGTTGTATTGGGGTGTAACTTCAGTGTTGAGACATACTGTGATTTCTATAGAGCGTTCAGCAGATAGGGTGAGAAATGAGTCATGATGAGTTAACTGTACCTCACTGAAAAAATCAACAATGGAATTGATTATTTCTTCTTGAGGCTATACAGGCCTTTTTCTTCTTTCCTTTGCTCTTCACCTTCTTATTACTAAACTTCTCATGAAAGAAGAATGATCAGTTAAATTTAAAATCTAGAATGTGAACATTTCCTGATGGCAAGGGTTTATTGTTCAGTCTTTTTGCTTCATGAGCCCATTTGGGATTTTCTCAGCAGAGATACTGGAGTGGTTTGCATTTCCTTTTCCAGATCATTTTACAGATGAGGAAACTGAGGCAAACGGGGTTAAGTGACTTGCCCAGGATTACACAGCTAATAAGTATCTAAGGCCAGATTTTGAACTCAGGAAGATGAGTCATCCTGACTCTAGGCCCAGCACTTTATCCATTACACCACCTAGCTGCCCTAAAAAAATGATTATCAAGAGAGTTTATATTATAACTCTTTCACTAGAGGTTTTTTAGAAAAGGTTTGAAACAATATAGAAATTGTCTCAAGTAGCAGCAACGCCTGCTAAAAGTCTCTTGAATGAAGATAAAATAGTTTTATTTCTTCCAAGGTAGTTATTTGCTGTTCAGGTCACCTTCTATAGAATTATCCTTTATGACTCTCAAGCCACTGTTAAATTTTCCCTTAGATTTCTCCAAGTCAAGGAAGAGCAATTTCTCAGGCCCTGCCTCTGAGGAGCTATTTTTATTGAGGGAGTTATGTGGTATGGTTGTAGAGGACTTGGGAGCAGGAATACTGAATTCTGCCTCACTTACTGGTCAAGTCACTTAATCTCTCTCAGTCTTAGTTTCCTCATTCATAAAATGAGGAAGGGAAGGGAATAGCATTTATATAGAACTTATTATGTGCCAGGTATTGTACCAAGCACTTTTTTTTTTAGAGGCAATCAGGGTTAAGTGACTTGCCCAGGTTCACACAGCTAGTTAAACATCTGAGGTCACATTTGAACTCAAGCTTTCCTGTGCTGTGCCCACAGAGCCATCTAGCTGCCCTGCTAAGCACTTTTTTTTTTACAAGTATTATCTCATTTGATCCTCAAAACAACCCAGTGCTATTATTTATCCTCATTTTACAGTTGAGAAAATTGAGGTAAAAAAGGTTAAGTGACTTGCCCAGAGCCACACAGCTAGTAAATGCCTGATGCTGAATTTGAACACAAGTCTTCCTGACTCCAGGCCCAACTTTCTCTCCACCTAGCTGCCTCCTATGGATATTAATAATAACATTTACCTCACTAGGTTGTTATAAGGAACATATGGGATAGATAGAGACATATCGATATGAATATATAATATATTAATATATGGGATATATGAATATATAAAAATGAACTATATTAATATGTGGGCTATATTAATATTAATATGAAATGTATTAACAAATAGGATATATTTATATAGAGACATGTCTAATACTTTTGCAAACCTGAAAGTGCCATATTAATGCTAATTTAATATTTTCCTGCCTCTTATTGATTTCGTGGCTGTTCTATCTTTCATTTTCTCACATTGCTCTCCAGTTGCACAAAACTACGTCTCCCCAAAAAAGTTCTCCTGTCCTTTAATCATTCTTCTTCCTGTTCTTGGCCCCTTAAAGTGTGTGTTCCTAGAGTTCTGTCTTAACCATCTTCTCTTCTCTCTCCATCTTCTTTCCCTATGAACTTCATGGGATTTAGACCAGGGAGGAACTTTTAAAATCATCTAATCCAACCACTACATCCTATAGATGAAGAAACTGAGACCCAGATTTGTCCAAGATCAAAAAGGCAGCAAATAGCAGGACCAGGATTCAGATCCATGGTCTCTAAGTCCAAATACAGTCATCTTCCCACTAAATCATGCTGCCTCTCAACTATCACCTCTATGTGGATCACAGTATTATAACTGACAGGTGAACTTTAGAAATTACCTAATCTAGTCCTCTCATTTTAAAGATGAGGAAACCGGAGCCCAAAGGTGTGGGGTGACTTGCCAAAGACCAAAAAGTAAGAGGCAAGACTGGAATTGAAGCCCAGCACTTATCCCAATGTGCCATATTACTCTGAAATTTATATCTCTAGTCTTCACCTCTTTCCCAAGTTCCAAACCTGAATTTTCAACTTCTTGCATGGCATTTGGGTGCCTCACAAGAACATCAAATTAAACATAATCAAACCAGAGCTAATCATGTTTTCTGCAAAACCAACTCTTCCTTCTGACTTCTCCATGGGCAAAGGTGTCAATCACATTGCAGCAGTTGGGTGTGTGAAGTCCTCTATCAGACCCAAGGACAACATGGCTGTCAATCAACCCACATTGCAGTGTCACGACCTGGGGCCTCATTTAGTCTAAGAGTATGATTTATTTACTCACTAGCATGGCCTCCCACTTACAATTCACTTCCCCTCCATAGCATGCTGGGGCAATCACATCTCTATACAAAGGATCATGTTAGTAAGCACTTGAATTATATTAAAAGGCAATAAAATGCAATCAATGGACATGTATCTCAGAAATCACAATCATCTCAATTCTTCCATCTCCCATAGTTGGGTGAAATAAAAATTAAGTGCTCAATGCAAAAGTTCAGACTGTCACTAGACACAGAGAAAGGTGGTAGTCACCCACATCAGTCCACCATGGGGGAAGACAGATAGTCCCCTTGACTCTAAAGGCTAGAGAAAGTTCAATCACTGTTCACCCATTTACTTCGATGACAGGAACTCTGGTGTTCCATGGTACACACTAAAGTCTTACTTACCTCTAAGCACTTCACTGAACAAACTCCCTGCTCTTCTCTACTCCAGGGAACAGACCACATCCGTGATAGTGACTTTCCCCTTACTCTCTCTTAGCCTGTAATGGCAGTCACCCATTGTCCTAGATGAGGCCTTAGGAAATCACTCTTAGGTATCATCTACTCCCTGACCCCAGAGTCTTCTGAAAGTTGTAACATACCAGAGAAAAGGGGATCAGATCCCAAATGTAGGTCCTTTATACCTACCTCTGTCAGTGGCAGATAGACTTATAGAATCTCAAAGTTAGAAGAGATTTATTTCACAGTTTACCTGGTCCAACCCAAATCTGGTCAAAAGTCCCTTTTACAATAACACTGAGAAGTGGTCACCTAGCATTCACTAGAAAATCTCTAGTAATGGAGAACTCAACACCTTATGTGTTCATTCCATTTAGTGGCAGGTCTAATTGTTGGCAAACTTCTTACATAGAGTTTAAATCTACCTCTCTGCAACTTTCAACCATTATTCCAAGTCCTGACATATGGGCCCAAGGAAAGCAAGTGCAAAAATCATCCCATATAATAATGCCATAATAATAAAGGGCAACTAGGTGGTGCAGTGGATAGAGTGCCAGGCCTGGAGTCAGTAAGACTCTTTTTCATGAGTTCAAATCTGGCCTTAGGGATTTACTAGCTGTGTGACCCTAGGCAAGTCAGTTAACCCTGTTTACATCAGCTTCCCCATCTGTAAAATAAGCTGGAGAAGGAAATGGCAAATTACTTCGGTATCTTTGCCAAGAAAACCCCAAATGGGGTCATAAAAAGTTGGAGATGACTGAACAACAACAATGATAATGCTTCAGTTTTTTGAATACACCTATTTATTTCCCCCTAAGTCTTATCTTCTCCAGGCTAAATATTTCCAGTTCTTATAAAACATCCTCTATGAATAAAAAAAAAACCCTCTATGATACAGGATCCAGAAACTTCACAATTCAGGTCATCTTTTCATTTAATGTGCTCTAGATTAAACAAAGTCCTTCCTTCTGGTGCCCAGAACTAAACATAATATTCTAGATGTGATCAGACCAGGACAGAGGTCAGCAGAACTAGAACTACTGCCTCTTTTGTTCTGCTCATATTGCTTTTATTATGCGGTCAAATTTTGCTCTGGTTTTTCTGGCCTCCAAATTTTGACAATTTTTTTTCCTATTTTCTCTCCATTTGTTGCGCTGTCAGTTTTATCTTTGAGTACTCTTAGAATGATCTGAGTGTCATTCCAAGCCTTTAGTAGACAATGCTTTTCTCTGTCTTATGAGGCAACTCACTACTCAAAATCTTCTGAGGTCCTCTTCTGTAATGTTTCACAATGTGTTGGAATTCTAAAGCAGTACTGCCTTTAGCTGGCATCTCCTTCCACTTAGCAAAGAGATCAAGCATTTGCTGGAATATTTATTTATTAGAGGGGAGGGGTCCCTCAATGTGGTGCTTGTCTTACATTAGTTAAACATTTATAGGAAATAATGATAATTAAGGTCAATGCGTATGTCATTTCCCATTCTTCAGCAGCAATAGTTTACTGGAAAACATCCTATTGAAACTTAGGATCATTAACCCAGAGCTAGAGATATCCTAACTAGCTCAAACTCTTCCTTTTAGTAATGAAGAAACTGAGACTTCCCTATGCCCACTTTCATATTGAAATCACCAAGTATCAAAAAATATGCTGAAATGGTGTGGAGGATTTTGTCAGGTTCTCCATAGTATTTCTCTACATCTTCAACCCTTGACAACACACAGGCAGTAATTATCCTCAGTGTAAGAAATTAATAAACGCTTGTTGACTTATTAAATTATGGTGACCTTTTTGCCTACCCTCCTCAAATATGACAAGTTGTCATTAATCATTACAATCATTCTTTGGGTTCAGCCATTTAACATTCCAAGTCCACCTGACCATATTATCCATCCCACTTCTCTCCATATTGTCTGTGAAGATATCATGAGATACTTTGTCAAGTATCTTGCTGACATCTGGAAACACAATGTTTATGGCATGCCTTCCAGTCTAATAACTGTTGAAATAGTAAATTAGATTGATATTATCTTTTTAATGGACCCACATTGTTTTCATAGTGATCACTGTTCACCTAAGTGCTCACAAACCCTTTAATTATGTCTTCCACTACTTCATTAGCAATCGAATTCTACATAGAACCAAGCTAAAACACATAGACTGGAGAATCTATCTTATGAAAGACATTTTTTGAAAAAAGAGGTATTTGCTCATCTCTGGTCCAACAGCAACTCAACTCTTCTCAACAGTCTCTATAAAAGATTCCTAACAGTGGCTCAGCTGTTCCATTTATAAGTTAGTTCAGTACTCAGGGTGTAGTTTGTTCTGTTCTGGTGACTGTCTTGAAGACAGCTAGGTGGCTTTCTGTTACCTCACTCATCTTGGATTTTAGTTTTTGTTATTTAATTTCATTTTATATTTCCCAATCTAAAGAGTGTCATTGGTAGAGAAATAAGAAGCAAAACACAAATAAAGTAGTTCTCTTTTTGTTCTCTCATCTATTATCATCCTATCCACTCAAGATAGCAATCTTATTCTTCCTTGATTTATCTCTTATTTACAGCATGTCTAAAACTCAGTGGGTCTCTCCAGCTCTTACAGTAGCATCACCTGGCTCTATTCTTATAATTTTATATGTATATATACAAATATACATATATATGTTTATATACATATATAAATATCTTCATAAACATACACGTGTATATATGTGTATATACACATGGATATATGTGTGCATATATCCATGTGTATATGTGTATGTATATGTGTGTGTGTGTGTGTGTGTGTGTGTATAATCTTCAAGGATCAACCTATATGGGCTCTATGAATACTTATAGTCACATTTCAGTGAAGTTGAGCCATTATTCCTCCCCAACCACACCTCTAAAATGTAAAACCTGAAGGTTTTCTGACACAGAGAATCCTCTGAGGATAGTCATGCAGGGAGGAGGTATCTGAGGGAAAGCCTGAAATTGTATGCATAGTGTGTCAGTGGTAGATAGAGCTAGGACTAGGCCAATGGACCCGAATATCCAAATTCCCTAGGCTTTATCCAGAAAAATACCTGACAGATATGGGATCTAGTTCTCACTTTGGCACTAACTAGATATGTCATGGTAAATAATCTGGTATAAAAAGGAGAGCCTATGATTTTAAAAATAAAATGTGTTTCATCCTTTCCTTTAAATTACCCATCACAAAGGAGGTATGGACTACATTTTCCTTCTTCTGAGCAATACATAAAATCAAATCAGTGAGAGGATAGGGCATCCATTCTCTCAACCATATATCATCAGGCTGCTCATCAAGCCTTGAGAATCTGACCTAGCAATTATATGAGGGATATGGGGGACAGAAAGCACTGCCTATAACAAGGCTTTGTTCAATATGATTAAGCAAAAGAACAAGGCTTGAAGGAATGTTGGGGGGATGGAGCAAGAGAGGTACAATATAATATATATTGTATTTGTTTTATGTAGATGCATATATATTTTATATAGAAATATAAATACGTGTATGTTTCTTCCATAGTACCTAGCACAATGTCTTTTATGCAACAGATCAATTCAGTCTCTCTTTGTTTTTCCTCTGTCTCTGTCTCTGGTGTGTTGTCTTTCAATGTCTCCATTTCTCTCTCTCTCTCTCTCTCTCTCTCTCTCTCTCTCTCTCTCTCTCTCTCTCTCTCTCTCTCTCCCCTTGTCTACCATTCTAGTATAACCAGAAGGCAATTTTGTACATAGAAAAATGGTATACTGACTGTCTTTAGACCATAAGAAGTATATCATAGGATATTCCCCAGCAAACCCCTTCACATTTCCCAAGAGAGAAAACCTAGTGTCTCAGCAGAAATGCTACAGCTGATCCCAGCTATAAAAGACAGATGCTGCCCAAGAATATGGAATTACATTAAGCACAGCCTTCTCTCCCTCAGGGATTCAAATGTTACCTAAAGAACCAGATTGTTTTTGTTATGGTAACACCTACCTTAAATGAAACAGCAGCTCTCACTCCCTCCTCTCCTGTGGGATGAAACAGGAAGAGCTCAAGTCTCTCTGCAGAGATGTCTCAATGCCTCTTGTTGGAAGTCCCCAGAATTTCCTTTGGGGCATTGGCTGGGTCCATGCTCAGGGACCCAGATGGCTTGAGCATCACAGTCTTCCCAATGGAGTTGTCCAACTACCACAGCAACAGCTGTAGCAACAAAGGCCCAGGAAGCAGACAAAAGTTTCAGAAGAATAAATACATGAAATAAACCTCACAGAAACTAGGCTTGAGTCACAGCCTCCAAAGGTTTTAGTCTATGAAACTTTTCTTTAGTGTCATATTTATAAAGAATTCCCTTTAGCAGCTGGGAAGTTCTCTGAAGAGAAGGAGCATTTACTTGTTTCTATCTATGAGGCCTGAGAACAGCCATCTTCTGAGTGGAAAGAGACATCATCCTGTCAGAAAGCTTCTCCTTTCCAAGTAAGGCTCCCCTCCAGGGCCTTCCTGTGTTTTCCTGGAGTCCATGTTAGCAATGGTTTCTTAAACAAGTAATAAGCATACGGGTGAGTGAAGGGTAAGCAGAAGTGACTGAGGAAGCTGGGAGGCCAGGGCAGGCAAAGTAGGATGAAAGAAGGACCAAAGGAAGTTTGATGATTCATTCGATCCACGTCAGGGATTGACCAACTCATACGCCCTGCCCTGGCCACTAGTAGCACCTAAAAGAATACATCAAAGTCTCTCTATTTGGGAAACCAGGACTGCGCTGTTTCCCTTTGCTCTCCCAGTCAGAAGATATGAAAACAGGCTGAAAGGTTGTTATGACAACAGGAATCCCTTGAAATAGCAGTTTTCCACAAACCCTTAACTTCACATGTGCACTGTCTTGAAAAGGAAATGTTTTGTAATAGATTATGAGTAGGATTATATATACATACACTCACACATTTATCCATGGTCAGGGCTATTCCTTTGTCCCCATGTCTTTAATGCTCCCCTCTCTAACTGGCCAGCAGACGTGACTGAAGGGCTTCAGAAAAACAACTCTTATCTAGATGGCATGTTCCTGAATCATAAAACTGCTTTACCCCAGCTGTAGTTCAAACTTAGGGGAGCTATAGCTGTCCTTTATCCTTGAAAGATACTGGTTAAGACCAGATAATCCCTTTTTCTCCTCCTGAGGAGGGATTTAAGAAGTTTGAGGACCCAAATATGCTTCTTTTTGACATTCTTCTTGCCTTTAGCTTTAGATCTGAATCTAGGGACTCATACAGGAAGGGGAGAAGAGGGAATTGTTCCTTGGCTAAGATTGAGAGAGAAGGCAAAGATTAAGGTGCCAATGTCTGCTAATAAAATCATATGCTTGCATAGCATCATCTCCAATCTGACCAGAAAAGTTCATTGAGATGTCTCATGAGGTAGGGAGAGGGAAGGATTATACTTCCCATTTAAGAGATGGGGAAACTGAGGTACAGAGAAGGAAAGTGATTTGCCCCAAGTCACCCAAGGAAGTTAGAACAGAACTAAGATGTGAATCTGTCAACTTCTAGTCTAGGGTGAAACTCATTAAAATTGTCCTTAAAAGGACGTCCATCATTAGACACACCTAGAGGAAAAAGAAGTCTCTGCCAAGCAATCTCAAACCTCAAAAAAAAAAATCAAAACCTGGCTAATACTCTTTCAGGATTCTGAAATTCACACAGAACAGATGTGACTAACACCTCACCATATATAAAAACAAAAAGAGAGTTCCCAGATGCATGGAGGACCATAATCTTAAAAGAGAAATGAATGACAGCTACGGAGTCACAGATTTAGAGCAGGAAGGGGCCATAGGAATCATCAAGTCCAATGCCTCATTTTATAGATGAGAAAACTGAAGCAAAGTTTTAACCAAGATCGTCTAAGTACTAAGTGGCAGGAGGTTTTGAATCCAGGATCTCGGATGCCAAATTCAGTACTCTTTCTACATGATCTAGCTCTATAAAAGACATAGCTCAGAGGAGCAAGATTCATAAACGCTCATCTAACTGAACAAAAAGATTCTAACAATAGGACGGCCCATAAAGAATAATTGCTAATTTCTTAACATAGGTATTTCCTATTGCCCGTGAAAAGAGAAAACAGTGTTGAGGCTCAGAAATCTTTTCTTGGGCCACTTTGCAATATGCTTACATCTGCCAATATAGGGGCTTAAGCCAGATGTTTGCTGTAGCATAACATCAGAGGCATCCCCAAGTTTAAATGTCCAGGTTAGAGGGAGAACATGTGAATCTATGTGGCAGCTGTGGAAGGCTTGGAAGCATTTTAGGCCAGACTAGCTAGTGAAAACCGCTACTGTGTAGCAGTGAGGGCAACAGAGAAAACTGTACTGTGCACCCAGATATTACAGCCCTTCAGAGGCAACAGAACTGAACTAAGGGTTATATGTGACTCCATTTCGGTGCTTCTCTGAACTTGGTGATTCCCTGGTCACCATTCCCTTTGCATGGGAAGGCACTTGCATATAACTAATACTCGGCTTTGAGAACCAGTCCTCCTGGAAGTGGAGAAACCTGGATCAAGGGTTGCACTAAACATAAACAAAAGACAGGTTCATGTTTGTATCAAAACACACACACACACACACACACACACACACACATCATCCTATTGTTTTTAGATTTCCCTATATATCTTCTAAATGGTCAGGTTAGATCCTGAAATCTGTCAATCCTAGCTAAACTTAGAGATGATTAGAATGTTTTAGATCCATGATGCTAAAGGCAGGGTCTTCTGAGTAGGTAGATGACAAAGGGCACCATATAAAAATAGTAGATTGAGCGAGTTGTTCCTGACTCTCCACCTTTGGATGGATATTCAGCAGATGAAAACTAAGGTTGGGAGTGCCAAAGTGGTCCCAGGAGTTCTAGTTCTTTTGAGATTACAGACAAAGCATGGAAAATCAGTCTTCAGGTAGTATCATGAGAGAAGATATTCCATATAGTTGTTAGGAAAGTAAGAATGATCAGATGACACCCCTGGAACTGTATCATGTATCTTAAATATCAAGAGACATCCTTGTGGTCACTAGAGTCAGAGGTCCAGGCAATAGGGTTTCACAGTTCAGCCATCTGGTCACTCCAGTTAGAGGGAATGATGAAGATCTTGGTTCTAGATAGGGGGTGACTATAAAACTACTCAGTTATTACTCTGCTCCCCTCAACCCCCAACTTCTCCCTCGCAATAATCAAACTTCTGTTAGCATCCTTTTTTCTGCATAAACCCTGTGTGGGGTGGAAAGGTAGCTGGGTCTCCGTTCTGGAGCAATCTCAGAGAAATCTGGTTTGCCAAGTCCCCCACCCACTCCTTTCAGATCTGGTATAGGCTGCCCACATGTGACATGTGTATATTGGCCTTGTTCCTCTTGCTCTGTTTCACGGTGGTAAAAATAGTTGAAGTTGGAGACAATGACCGGCACAGGTAGGGCAATGGTGAGGACGCCTGCAATGGCACAGAGAGATCCCACAATCTTGCCCCCTACAGTCATGGGGTACATGTCCCCATAGCCAACTGTGGTCATGGTGACCACCGCCCACCAGAAGGCATCAGGGATGCTGGAAAACAGCGAATCATCATCATCAGCCTCAGCAAAGTAGACAGCACTGGAGAAGAGGATAACTCCAATGAAGAGGAAGAAGATGAGGAGCCCAAGCTCCCTCATAGAGGCCTGCAATGTCTTGCCCAGGATTTGGAGACCTTTAGAGTGTCGGGACAGTTTGAAGATGCGGAACACGCGGACCAGGCGGATGACTCGTAGGATTGCCAGGGACATCGCCTGCTGCCCATTCTGGCTGCCGCCTCCTCCAGTGCTTCCAGGCTGCTGTTCCTGTTGTTGCACCAACTCTGTGCCCAAGGTGATAAAGTAGGGGAAGATGGCCACTAAATCTATGATGTTCATGATGTTGCGAAAGAAGGCTGGCTTGCTAGGGCAGGCAGAGAAACGAACCAGCAGCTCAAAGGTGAACCACACTATGCAGAGAGTCTCTACCAGAAAAAAGGGGTCTGTGAAGAAAGAGCCAGACACTGGAGGACCCCCAAGTGGGATCAGTTGGGATGATGGTCCAGGTCCTGATACAACTCCTCCCTGGACAATGACACTGGGATTTAACAGCTTGTATACTGAGTGGTCTCCCTCGTCTTCTTCCTGACTCCCTCTGGGGGCTGGGCCACCTGAATTTACCCTCCCACCATCACTTCTACTTCTGGGGTCTGGCCGGAACTGGGGCAGGGTTTCCAGGCAAAAGATGACTATAGAGATGAGAATGACCAGTACGGAGACAATGGCGATGCCTCTAGCTGGGCCTGAGCTCTCAGGATATTCAAAGAGGAGCCACACCTGACGTTTGAAGGGCTGAGAAGGCAAGGGCTTCTGGTGCTCACCACCCTCTGGAAGGCAGCCCTCATCCTCCCGGAAAGCCTCCAGGGCCTCCTCACCCAGCTGGTAGAAGCGGATTTCCTCCAGGAAGATATCCAGAGGCACATTGACGGGCCTCCGCAGCCGGCCCCCAGACTGGTAGTAGTACAGGATGGCGTCGAAGCTGGGCTGGTTGCGATCAAAGAAGTATTCGTTGCGCAAGGGGTCAAAGAAGCGGACGCGGCGACCGGGGTCTCCCAAAAGTGTGTCAGGAAACAGAGACAGGGTGCGCAATTGTGTCTCAAATCGCAGCCCCGAGATGTTGATCACCAGGCGCTCACTGCTGCAGCAGCCACCGCCACCTCCAGCAGCCCCGGGGAAGTCTCCCCCACCCTGTTGCTCTTCCTCGGGTCCCCGGACCTCCCCGTGAGCCGCCTGCGCCAAGGTTGTCTCCTCCCGCATACCGCCTACTACGTTGTGCGCCCTTCCACAGGGCGCCCACCGCCCGTATGTGGGTTTGGCTTACCAGATGTGGTTGAGTGGAGCTCCCTGCTTCTTCCTAGGGGTGCGGCCCCTGATCCCCTTTCTCTTTGATCTTGACCTAGCTGTCTATGCGCTTCAGTTCCTGTAAGATGGGAAGCATATGTGGGGATGCACTAGTAGAGGTACCTGGATCCACACCCCGCGATGTCTGGAATTGGATGCCCAGATCAAATACCTGGCTTCGCGTTTTAGGATTTCTTAGATCTGGGCGGTAGGACTCTTGGGTCTCTCTCTCGGGTTGATTTAACACCTCCCAGCGCCCAATGGGCGTTGCTCCAGGATCCACACTGATGCTCGGTCCAGAAGCGCAAGATGCGCCTCCCTCTCCAGCTGCTGTGGCTTCTGCCTCCGCCCGTAGCCTAGAGCACGACTCGCGTCTGGCTGAGGTCGCTGCTAACGACGTAGCCTCTCTTTGCGCTCTTCCCATGGGCTCCGAATGGACCAGTCTGTCCGAAGCGAAAAACCCTTCTCTGGAGCTTCGGATCTCCGGGACCGTACTCCCCAATGCTCTAGCTTCCTCTGCTGTCACTGCAGCTGCTGCAGCATGGCTCTGCCGTTCCTCTCTCACTACACTCCCGAAGTGACGCGTTAGGCCCCGCCTTCTGCCCCCTCCCATCCCACTCCCACAGCACACCCCTAAACCAGCCAAGGACTGCCCACTAGTTAGGGCTGAGTAGAAGGACACAAGGACATACAGACACACCTCCTTCCTGAGCCAATATTCTCACGTAACCTGACACGCCCCCTTCTCCTTACTCTTCAGATAAACACCCAATATCACACCTCTCTACCCCTCAATCTACAACCTCTTTTTTCCTTCTTTACAAAATCACCCCAGCGTGATTCGTAGAATCCGAAATGGCAGCATTGAAAAAGACGGCAGGGGCATCTGAATACCCCACTGCTGGGCAGGGAGGGCCTAAGCTACAGGCAGTTTGCTCAGAAGAATAGATGGAGATGGGACATCTTCCACCAAAGGTTTGCCTTGAATCAGTTCTGAGAAGGCTTAGAAATTGTCACCCACATATGGGTAGCTGCTCCTGTGAAGGAAAAAAAAAACAGCCAATAATGATTTCCCACTCTCTCTCCAAAGATAGAATAGATCCTGGAAAATAAACACCTGTTTCGTAATGCACTCTGATTTGGAATACTTCTGAAGTAACAACTGGACTCACCGCCTGAAGGGAGAGCCAAGCCAGGTGGGGAAGCTTGGCAAGCAGGACAAAGATGCAATTTGTTTGTAGGCAACGCTCCTTTAAGTTTCTGTAGTCATTTTTTTTTCAGTCGTGTACGACTCTTCCTAACCCCATTTGGAGTTTTCTTGGCAAAGATATTGGAGTGGTTTGCCATTTCCTTCTCCAGTTCATTTTACAGATGAGGAAACTGAGGCAAAGAGGGTTAAGTAACTTGCCCAGGTCACATGGTTAGTAAATGGATTCAGGTGCTCCTGACTCCTGGTTCAGTGTCCTATTCACTGCACCACCTAGCTGTACTGAGGTTCTTTAAAAGCAGTATAAATTTGCAATGAGTTACCTGTTGTTAACAAGGATTAGAAGGAAATGGCAAACTGCTCCATTACCTTTGCCAAGAAAACCTCAGATTGGGTCAGGAAGAGTCAGACACAACTGAACAATGACAAAGACCTGTTGTACCTTCCTCAGACTGGCAGGGAGGAGGTAGGAACTGTCTTCCAAAACTTTCTGAAAAGGATTGCATGCCTGTTGTCTTTTGTCACAAGAATGAAATGGAAGCAAGTTCTGCAATTGGAGTAAAGAGAACCTGGCCTTGAGTCCTGCCCCTGTCATTTGCTACAGTAGCTGTGTAACCTTGGCCAAGTCACTTAACTTCATTTTCCTAACTTATAAATAATAACCCATTGTACCTACAGTTATTTGGGGGATGAAATGAGATAAAATATGTAAAGTGCTTTGCTGTACTTATTTGGAACATTTTTCAGGATATCTGGCTTCTGCTGGCTCTCTCTTTGGGTGGTCAAGTGGTCTTCACTTCCTGGTGCTTCAGTGTGGCCTCTTGGGCTGTTGATAAGTTAATGTCTATAAAGTGCCAAACAGTGAATTTGTCTGGTGCATTTTGAATGTTCAACATTTATGATTGCTAATAACGAAGAAAGGTGTTTTGTAACCATCAATTACATATAAGAGCCCTATGTGTTGGCAAAGTGTTTTAAAAGCAAAGGAGTTCTTAGCAACATACCTCTGTGCTCCTTCCTACCAAAGAGTTGAGAGGAGCTGAATGACAGGAAATGACAGGGAAATTAGATTAGGTGTTAATTGGACATAGGAAGGAAGTAAGATTAGAACTCATAATAACCACAACCAACTTGTCTCTCACCAAGACTGCATTACTACACCAGCCCATCATTTCTTCCCTTTTCACTCCCCATACGTTTTCTAATCCCTTTACTTTGTATGTCTCAGTAAAGAATAGATGCCAAATTTATTGGTCATTTTCCTCCATATGTGACTAATTAAACAATAGAGATTTCACATAAGAAAGTCCTGAAGCAGATCCATTTCCCTTTTTTTATTTTTAATTTATGGAATAAAACAAGCATTTTTGTAATATAATTAAAAAGACACACATGAAATCTATTATGTACAACTTGCTATTCCTTTTAAATATATAATAAAGTTATCATGTAAATTTCTTTTTTTCTTTTCTTCTTCCCTCCCCACCCAACCTAGAGATGGCTACCATTAGACACAAATATATATATATAAAATCATTCTATACGTACTTCTATTTATCAGTTCTTTCTGTGGATGTGTCTTCCTTCATAGGTCCTTTGTAGTTAATTTGAGCATTTATAATAGACAAAATGACTTATTCATTCAAAGTTGTTCTTAAAACAATATTACTGTAAATAAAAAAGGGAACAAAGAACATACTCTTTGCATCCATGGTCACCTTCTCTATTGATGCACAAAGATAAGGAAGCATCCCTTGGCTGGCAAATTTGTTTGGCCAGTATTCATTTTTTTCCACAACTCATAATAAATTATTCATTTATGTATCCATTTTTTAAAAATCAGTATTATGTTTTATTCATAAGACTGCTCACTCACTGTTCAGGAATTCTTTAAAAGCAGTATTTGGAAGCCATGGGGTAAACAGTTCTCCTAGAAGAGAAAATATAATACCTACTATTTGTGTGTTACACATGCAGCATTTTTTTAGATTTGGAGATAATAAAATTACTGACATTTACATAGCACTTTAAGTTGTGCAAAATGCTTTACATATATTATATCATTTGATCTTCACTACAATTTTTGGTCATAGGTACTATAACTATTATTCTCATTTTACAGATGAAGAAATTTAAGTTCAAAAAGTTTAAATGACTTGCTTATGATGACCCAGCTAGTGAGTGAGGAAGGCAAGATATGAATCCAGGTTCTCTTGATTCCAGATCTCATATGCCATCTATGACACCACACAGGCTCTCTTCTAATTTCAAACTCCTCATTTCACAGATGAGTAAAACAGAGATATGGAGAGGTGAAATGATTGCCTTTGGATAGCAGAGGGTGTAAGTGACAGAGCCAAGTCTTTGTCATCATTCCTAAGGATGTGTTAAGGGTTGAAGAGATTACCTCTCCTTCCCACCTCCCCCAAGTTCTTTTTTAGCACCTCAGTGAAAGGAAGAAAAAGTGTATATTACTACAAAGGAGGAGGAAGAAAAGCATACAGAGGAAGAAGAGAAAGAAGAGGAAAAGTTGAGCAATGTTCCAATTCAAAATCTGGCTTCCAATCCCACAATTCAACTGAAATCTCTCTCACCAGGGTTAACATTGATCTCTTAAGCTAAACACGATGGCCTTTTCTCTGACTTCACCCATTTCTTTTGCCTGTCTGCAGCATTTGTTACTGTTGACCAATACCTCCTCACAAGTATTCTCTTCTGGGTATTCATGATACTGTTTTCTGCTAGTTCTTCTATTTGTCTGGTTGCTCCTTCCCATAATCACTCATATTCTAGCCTTTAATTCTAGGACTTTGTCTTCCCTTCTTTTCTTTTATCCTCTCTCCTCTCCCCTTCCCCTTCCCATCCCTTCTCTCTCCTCCTCTCTTCTCATCAACTCCCATAGATTCAACTATCATCTTTATGCAGATGACTCCTAAATCCACATGTCCAGCTAGTATCTCTTCCTGAAGCTCCAGTACTCCATTGCCAGCTGCCTGCTGGATATCTCTGCCTGGTTACCCAACAGGTATTATGAATTCAACGT
Organism: Phascolarctos cinereus; assembly: GCF_003287225.1. NCBI lineage: Eukaryota > Metazoa > Chordata > Mammalia > Diprotodontia > Phascolarctidae > Phascolarctos > Phascolarctos cinereus. The sequence continues at coordinate 183,474,212 of NW_027555514.1, read as the reverse complement.
GCCTAAAGCATAATTCATATCCTCTCCCCACTCCAAACTCAGTTCTCTTCCTAACTTCCACATTTCAGTCTAAAGTACTACAATCTTTCCAATCACCCAAGATGATAACCTTAAGGTTATCTTCAATTCTTCTCTCTCTTTCAGTACCCTGATCTATCTTCACAATACATCTCCCAATTCTGATAGTATAAAGACTCTGGTCCGGACACAACTATGTCCAGACAATAACATTGTGGTTTAACAGATTTGTAGAGACTTATTCTTGGCTCTCTCTGGAGATTCATTCTCCTGGGCTATCCTCCCACCATTGCTTTTACTAGTTTGGAACTGAGACAGTGTTTCTAGGGGAAAAAAAGATGAAGATGATGATAGAAATAAGGATAACAAATACTGAGATGATAATGATGCCTGTGGCTGGGTCTAAGCTTGAAATCTGTCTTCAGGATATTCCAAGTTGAGCCTGATCTGATACACGCTAATTCAGGCTCTCATCCCCTCACCCTTCATCTGGACTACTGAAATAACCTCCTGTTTGGTCTCTTTGCCTCCAGTCTCTCCCCTCTCCAACCTAGCCTCTACACAGGAGTCAACATAGTATTCCTAAAGCAAGTCTGACCATATCACTCACCTGCTCAAGAAAATGGTGGCTTCCTATTGCGTCTAAAAGAAATTACAAACTCTTCATTTTGGAATTGAAAATTTTTTTCACCCTGCTCTCAACTTATTTTTCCAGACTGATTTTTTTTTTTTTACAATTCTCCCTCTCGTATTCTAGCCTTCAAATTAGGATCTACAACTGTTCAGCAACATATACTTTTAGAGAGTTGCCTAGGATGCTGAGTTGGTGACTTGCCCAGGGTCATACAATCAGTATGTGTCAGAGTCAAGACTTGAAGGGAAGCCTTTCTGATTCAGAGGCCAGCTCTCTGTCTACTACGCCATGCTGCCTTTCACATGCACACATAAATATGGAGGTACACATGTGCATACAGACACTTTATGCATAAATCAAGATAATGCATATACTGATATTAAAGAATCTTAACCCATTTACCCATGAACAAATGTCCTTTTTGTCCTGCTTCACCCAGTGAACCATCTCAGCAGCATCAGCACCCCTCCTTGCAGCTTCTTTTGCTTCTTAACTCCAAGTAGAATTTGTTTGTTTATTTTTCAGAAGAGTTTAAAGCCATCTGAAAGGAGTTCCTGGTGATGACTCCCTTACTCTTTGAGCTATCATTATTTATTAGAATGTAAGTAGCTTGAGGGCAAGGGACTATCTTTACTTTCATCTTTGTATCCCTAACACTTAACACAGTGGTTGGCACATATTACCCATTTATTGTTGTTGGTCAGTCTTTTTTAGTGGTGGCCAACTCTTTGCAACTCCATTTGGGGTTTTCTTGGCAAAGATACTGGAGTGGTTTGCCATTTCCTTCTCCAGCTCATTTTACAGATGAGGAAACTGAGGCAAACAAAGTTAAGAGACTTCCCCAGGGTCATAGAGCTAGTAAATGTGTGAGGCCAGACTTGAACTCAGATCTTCCTGACTCCAGACCCAGCACTCTATCCATGGCATACCTAGCTGCCTCTGTAAACATTTAGTAAGTGCTTTATCACTCACTTATTTATTCATTAGTGGGACTATTGAATCAGCATTTTACCTTCACCTCACCTCTGCACTGTCCAAATGACTCCTTCAAGGTCCAGGTCTTCCGAGAAGCCATTCTTTGATCAGTGGGTCTTCTCCTGTGGGAAGAATTTGGAGTAGCTTCCTACGTCCTAGCCAGCAGAACCCAGAAATTCCTCATCTCCTAACTCCAACTCTTGAAAAGTTCATCTCTCATGACCACTATTCAGTCCCCTGTGTTCAGAAAAAGAAATACAAAGCAGAAGATGTATCAAGAGTTCTAAGGCCCAGGCTGAGGATCACTGAATCAATGTATGTTCTTATCTTCTTATGTGAATAGCTACTATAAATTCTGGGGGGCAAGGAACAAGCTGTTAGGTGAATAGGGAGCCTGGAGACATGATTTCAAATTCAGCCTCACACACTTCCTACCTAGTTATATGACCCTGAGCAAGCCACTTAACCTCAGTCTGCCTCAGTTTCCTCAACTGTAAAATGGAGATAATAATAGCACATGCTTCACAGAGCTGTTGGGAGAATCAAATGAGATAATATCTATAAAGTATTTAACATATAGTGAGTGCTTAATAAATGCTTATTCCATTCTCCAACTTTACCCCTAAACACAGTAAGTTCCAGAAAGAGTGTCCCACACCATATATCCCAGAGAGAGGAACAAAAACTGTCTCTCCTTTAAAGATTGCTAAGTGAGTGGCACTTTGTGGCTCAGTAGTCAATTCTGTTTTAAGGTATCCTCTTCCCTCTTCTGCTTTCTGGTGGATAAAAGGGAGGACTCCAGCATCCCAAGCCCCAAGTCTTTCAGTATTGTGCATGTGTGTTCCAGGAAGTTGCCAGGAGGCCTCACTCTAAGCTTCCTAGATGACTCACACAGGTCCATCCCCTCACTCCAAACCAAGCCCTCCTACAGTAGAATCTCCATGTGAAAAGAGACCTCTGTTGCCATCTGATCCATTTGGCACTCAAACAGAAATACAGAAACTGGTCCACAAGCCTTTGCTTGAAGACCTTTAGTGAAGGGAAATTTACCACCCTTCAAGGCAGCCCATTCCACTTTGGGAGCACTCTAATTGTTAGGAAATTTTTCCTGACATCTAATATATAATATTTCATTCCCCCCACCCCCAATTACATGAAAAACAATTTTTAACATTTGGGGTTTTTTTAAGTTTTGAGTTCCAAATTGTATCTTTCCTTCCCTCCCCTCTCCCCTCTCTGGGACAGTAAGCAATCAGATATAGATTATACATATGTTTTTCCTGACATCTAGATTATATTTGTTACCCATTATTCCTGGTATCTGCCTTTTGGGGTCAAACAGAGGAAGTCCAATCTCTATTCCATGTAACAAGCCTTTTAAATAATCACAGCTAGCATTTAGCTCTTTGTAATTTACAAAGCTTTCTACAGTTACCTTCTTATATGATCCTCACACAAGCCTCTGAAGTTGGTACTATTATTATTCCCATTTTGCAGATGAAGAATGTAAAGAAGTTAAGCAACTTTGTGCCCAGAGTCACACAACTAGAAAGTATTTGAGAAGGATTGGAACCCAGGTCTTCTTGGCTTCAGGTCCAACACTCTAGCCACTGCATTTTAGGCAGATCTCTACTGTAGACACTGAAGAGCTCTAACATGTTCTCATCAAGGCATGATCCTCACGTGATAGAATCCTGAAAATGTTCTTACTATGCTGAAGGAAAAGGTCACTTGACAGATACCTCAATCAAGAGACTTTTGTGAAAAATTCCCTAGGCCACTCCACTGTGAAATCTGGTAAGGGAGTCAAGAAAGGGAGAACAGCCAAGGGAGGGCCCAGGGGTAAGGTGTGAGTAGTGGAAGGGAAGGGTGTGCTCAGAATATAGGAAGGAGAAAGAGGAAACCTCCAGGAGCACTCCCTGAGACACCTATGATTGATAGGGAACCCTCAGGAGAAAGGGAGCAGGCCTGGGATGTAAGTGTGGGAGAAACTGCAAGATGGCATTGGGAAGGAAAAAGGTTTCCACATGCCACAAAGGGAAGATGCAGGCCATCCTCCCATAGACAACCTCTGAGCAAAAAGCCAAATGTTTCTACACGGAGTGCAGCAAAGACAGATATAGCTCTGCCTCTGAGCTGATGTTTCCTGCCCTGTGGAGTAACAGCTGTGATTTAAGGTTCTGATTCTCTTGCTTTACTGATAAAACTAACTAGTGAGGCCTAAATAGCATGAGTGCTCTGGCCCAATGATGGTAACAGCTCTTTCTTTTTTTAACTACAGTTTCTAATTTACACAAAGGAGCAAAATGTGGGATTTCTTATGGCTTTTTAAATAAAATATTCATGCCCACTTCTCACTACTCCCTAAGTAATTCAGGAAGGCAAGAAATGCCTGAGTGGATGCTCATTTCCTCCCAGGCATAATTGACAGAGGCAAATTGGACACCTCGAAAGGGGGAGGGGGGAGTGCTGAGAGCATAAAGCTAGGGGTTAGAATTCCAGTATCTGTTCAGACTCTCTGTCTCTTTCTGTGCCTTTCTTTACATCTCTGTCTGTATCTCTCTCCCTGTCTCTGTCTCTCTATTTCTGTCTCTATCTCTCTATCTCTGCATCTGCCCATGTATGTCTCTCTTTTTCTGTCTATTGTTTCTGTCTCTGACTTTCTCTTCTTTTTTTCTTCTCTTCTCTTCTCTCTTTCTCTCTCTGACTTGCTGTGAACTGGGCCAAATCAATCCAAGACATGGTGATGGGGTGAAGGAAAGAGAGTAGGAGAAAATAGTGTTCTATTTCTTCTTTGGAGAGCTTGGATTTCACTGTAAAACTTCAACTTCTTAATGAGTGAAAACCATTCTAGAATAGCCTTCTAGAACAGCCATAGCATTCAAAGCAGGAAGGATCCTTAGACATCATCTAATTCAACTTCTACATTTTACAGATGAGGAAACTGAAGCCCAGAGAGTTGGAGTGATTCTAAGGCTATACAGTTTGTAAATAGAAAAAGTGAGATTTGAACCTCTTGCTTCCTTATCCCAGCAGCAGAAGTGGTGCCATAGTACATAGAGCTCTGAGCCTGGAGTCAAGAAGACTCGCCTTCCTGAGTTCAAATCTGGCCTCAGATACTTACTGGCTATGTGACCCTGGGCAAGTCACTTAACCCTGTTTGCCTCAGTTCCTCATCCGTAAAATGAGCTGGAGAAGGAAATGGCAAGCCACTATCTTGGCCAAGTATACTGGCAAACCAGTTTCTTGACCAAGAAAAGTCCAAATGTGGTCAGATATGACTGAAACTCTTTTTTCCAAATGCAGTGTCTTTTATTTAAATCATGCTGTCTTCCTCTTCTCTCCATTAACATCTAGGTGATGGCTTTATGACATCCATATCTATGAGACTATCAAGAAAAGCTGGGCAACAGGAAGTTGGAGGATTATGATAGCCCATAAAAAGCGAAGATAATTAGAAGGGGAGTAGGGAGACAATGATAATCATCATAGAGTAAACCCACTAGGGCAGCTAGGTGGCACAATGGATGGAGTGTTGGGCCTAGAGTCAAGAAGACTCATCTTTCTGAGTTCAAATATGGCCTCAGACACTTATTAACTGTGTGACCCTGTGCAAGTCACTTAACCCATTTGCCTCAGTTCCTCATGTGTAAAATGAGCTGGAGAAGGAAATAACAAACCACCTCAGTATCTTTGCCAAGAAAACCCTAAAAGGGGTCACCAAGAGTCAGACAGGACTATAATAACTGAACAACAACAAATCCATTAGTCTTGGTTTCATTGGCCCTCCTATTCCTCTGAAGCCTATGCTCTAGTTCTCACTGTTTTAAACTCAATTTATGCAAGGGCACCCAGATACATTTGTAGGAAAGGCATGGCTTACTCCTGGTAGCTGAGGTTAAGATTGGAAAGAAGTGACAATTGTGGGACATTTAGCAGTCAACAAAAGACAACTGATTTAGCCATAAGAAAGAAAAGATACTCAACAAGAACCTTCATCCAGAACACTGGGTTGATTCAGTAGAGCACAGCTTCCTAGCACTAGTTATGCTACTAAGTCTGACAGCCAAAGCTTCAAGGCTGAGATGGAGTTCCTTGTGGCTTTTTTATACTCAGATGACCGGGAAGCTACATCAGTGGCCCCATCCTTAGTCCCCTGAGCCAATCACGACTTAGGATAATTACAATACCTTCAAAGGAAAAGAACTAGCCCAGTCAAAGTGGTGAAAAATGCTGGTAATGACCAGCTTTAGTATTTCTGCTCCCATGCAAAATGATCTGATATCGTAGGATTTCATGACTATCTTTCTCCTGAACACCAAGGAATGTGATGTAGAATAAGATAGAGTCTTACTACAGTGTTTTACTGATAAGGAGTGCTCAATAAATGTGTGTTGAATGATAATTGAATGAAAGGTCCTATTCTGAGCTTAAAAGCTTATCACCACTGGCAAAACTTGAAGTATGAGGGAAAATGAAGAAACTGAGCCCATATTGGCTAGGGCTTGAATACTGCTTAAAGGGAAAGAGGTGGGGGCAGGTATTCAGGTCTCAATCTCAGGGCCAGGAATATGATTCCTAAAGAGCTCCACCTATTCTATTGGGTGGAGGAAATTACCCTTCCATTCAGCTCTCAAACTGATGCTCTTCTTCCTAAGGTAATTTATGGTTTTCCCCAAAACTAAGAGACAAAGGACAGTGAGGTCATAACTTAAATGAAAAATACCAGTTTCAGTATTAAGGTTTTTTGATCCAATTGTGTGACAGCTTACTACAGTCTGGCATAGGCCATGAGGGAAAAGAGTCTCTGACTATGAGACAAAAGGAAATTAAAATTTATCTGGTTTCCTCTTTATAGGTAAAATGTATCTTATTTTTTGGCTTGGAATTCTAATTAGTCCCTATTAGGTGTGTTTTCTGTCTTCTAAAATTTAATCACCTATATACGCATATTGGCATTCTTGGATGCTGTCCGGAGTTTTCCCTCTGGGAGAAAATAAGGCAGGTGGAAGATGTCATTCCTAGGAGATGGAATATGGAGGCTCAGGAAAATGATAATAGGATTTAGAAATGAAAGGTAAATTAGGTATCATTTGTTCCAATCCCCTCACCTTACAGTTGGGGAAAAAAATTGAGGCCCAAGAAAGCAAAGAACACATAGGTAACTGGTAGAAGATCCAGGATTTGCATTCAGATCTTTAACTCCAATCCAGTGTTTATTTTCATTATGCCATATTCTGACTTCAATCCAGTAATCATTGAGTGGAACCACAAGGTTTTGGTGGTGGTTGTTTTGGTACCAACAACCAATGTTGGTTCACATTGGCAATGAATATATATACTGGATTTATAAAAAGAACTTTCCAAGCAGAAACTAATAGAAACTCTTTTTTTTTCCAGAATATTCTAGTCTGAATAATTTGTATTATCCAGGCAATCAGCATATTTAGGAATCCTTGAGCCCTAGACCAAAACTGCCCAAAAAGATATCATTGCCTTTTTTAAAAAATTACTTAAGAAACTTCTTTAGTTCTGCTAAGATTTATATTAATATTACATACAAAAAGCATGATTAGGATCAACTAATCTAACTAGCTGAAGAGTGTGTTGATTTTCCATCAAACAGTTCCCAGTAACTTACTGACTAGAGATGTGTGAATGAAGGGCATGCTTTATGTATTTTCTGTCTTTTGGGAAGGGTCAGCAAGTAGTGGCAGATGCTACCAATGTGTCCTGGCTTATTCCCATACCTGGCCTTTAATCCTAGAAACAAAGTGGTTTGATTTTCAATACTTCATTTTATGGTGCTATACTCCTAAATACTACTCCTACTTACTGCTGCTGCTATAGCTTCTAATATTTCTGTTGCTTTACTACTCATTATAATAACTGATGTTTTGTAGCATTTTAAAATTTACGAAGTACTTTACAAAGGAGGGACAATATGGGGAAGTGAATCAGCCTTTATAAAGAGCCTACTATGCTTGAGGCACTGTGCTAAGTGTTTTTTATAAATATGATCTCATTTAATTCTTACAACAACCCTGAAAGGTAAGTACTATTATTATCTAAATTTTGTAAATTAAGAAACTGAGGTAAACAGAGGTTAAATGACTTTTCTGGGGTCACACAATGTGACAACGTGAATGGTTGTTTGTTAATCCAAAAACCTCTATGCCACTTTACAAAGAATAATAAATGTGCCAAAAACGATACAAGAAATTTTTTTTAAAACCATAGAAAGAAAATCCACACAGAAAAAAAAGATTGACCAAACAAATGAATAAACAAAAAATGTAGTCAACAAAAAAGATAAATTGTTGTGGGTTTTTTAAAATCCTAAAAATAATATGCCATAAAGGATGCAATATAAGACTATTTAGACTTGCTCAATGGTAAAAAAAAAAATTAGGAAAGACCTAACTACAAAGAGAAAAAATAAACTCAGTGAAAGAAAAAAAAGCAAAAACAAGAGATTAAAGATGAACAAGAATCCGGAAAATTCACAGGAGTTTCTTTTTTAAGAGGTAAAATGTATAGACAATAGAATGGTCTTGATCAAAGGAAAGCAAAGATGGCTAAAATAATCAAAACCAAAGAATAAAAACTAGAATATTTGGCAGCCTTGCAAATGAAAGTAACATGGCTAGAGGCCAGGGCTTCAACTAACAACCTGGTAACTATTTGTCTCTGAGTCAAATATAATAAATAGGCTGGGTGTCATATTTCAGGAAATTATACAATAAATTTACCTGTAGACATTGAAAACAGAAGACAGAGAGAAGATTATGCACACATAGAAGAAGCTAATGTGGAAGAATCCCAAGTTAATTTCATCCAGAAATGTAGGTATCAAATTCTGGAACCTTCCATCTTCAACTGAAACTGTCCTTTTTATCCTTCAACTGAGACTATCCTCTTTAAAGTTACTAATGGTGACTTAATTGCCAGATCCAACATTCTTTTCTCAATCTCCATTCTTCTTGTCTACTTTACAGCATTTGACACTATCGATCTCCTCCTGAGTACTCTCTTCTCTAGGTTTTCATAGAACTGCTCTCTCCTTCCACCTGTCTGATCATTCCTCTTCAATATCCTTTACTGGATCTTTATCCATGTCAAATCCCCTAACCATGGTGGTCCCAGAAGGCTGTATTCTGGGCTTTCTTCTCTTTCTATACTATCTCACTTAGTGATCTCATCCAATGGGATAAAAAAATTGGCTTCAATTATTATCTTTATGCATCATATTCCCAAATCATATGTATACACATATACATACACATATGCATATATACATGTACTTGTACACTATAAATGCACATGCATATATTATATATATATATGCATATACACTTTATACACGCACACATGTACATATACATACATGCAGTTCTGGTCTTTCTTCTGAGCCCCACAGCACCAACTATCTTTTGAACATCTTGAATATAAGCATCTCAAACTCAGCCTGTCAAAAATAGAATTCTTTATCTTCCCTCCCCTCAAACCTCTACTCTTTCAAACTTCCTCATTAATGTTAAGAACACCACCATTCTGCCAGTTACCCTGGCTTGAAACCTTGGCATTACACTTGACTCCTCTCTCTCTCACACCCCACAGATCCAGTGTCTTGCCAAATTCTGTCATTTCTACATTCATAATTTCCATATGAATATTCCCTCTTTTGCACTCCACACAATCATAACCCTAGTTTAAGCCCTCATTGCCTCTTTCCCAGATTACTGCAATAGCCTTATCCTAATTGTTCTCCCTGGTTCAAGTTTTCCCCCATTACAATCCATCCTCCACGTAGCTGCCAAAGCAATTTTTCCTAAAGCACATCAGTTTGTGTTAGTGCCTTCTCCCTCTCAATAACTCCAGTGGCTCTGTATCACTTCCAAGATCAGATATAAAGTCCAGTGTTTGCCACTTAAAGCTCTTCAAAAACCTAGCCCCTTCCTCCCTATCCAGTCTTCTTATACTTTATTCCTTTTCCATACAAGTTTTATTCCATTCATACTGGCCTATTTATTGTTTATCATACGTGGTAGTCACACCTCCAATTTCTTGTCTTTATACTTATTGTCCCTGCTGCCTAGGAGGCTTTCCCAGCTGATCTCCACTTGTTTGAATCCCTGGCTTCTTTCAAGACTCTCTCCCTCTTCCTCTCCCTCTCCCTCTCCCTCTCCCACTCTCTCTCTCTCTCTCTCTCTCTCTCTCTCTCTCTCTCTCTCTCTCTCTCTCTCTCTCTCTCTCTCCTCCCTCCCTCCCTCTCTCTCAACTAGCTGACCTCTAAGTCCCTTCTAGTTCTAAATATATGAACCAAAGTCCTTGGCATTGTCAAATGGTTTAACATTTTTAAAAGTACATGGTTTTATCAAAGGAAATAACATTAAAGAAGATACCTTAGCATCTCATTTGTTGCTGTACCCTAAGAACCATCAGATTTGCAGGTGGAATCTCATATATGTCATCTCCTCCATGAGTACATGAGTCCCTTAAAAACAGGGAACTGTCTGGGGCAGCTAGACGGCATAGTGGATAGAGCACTGACCCTGGATTCAGGAGGACCTGAGTTCAAATCCGACCTCAGACACATAACACTTGCTGGCTGTGTGACCCTGGGCAAGTCACTTAACCCCATTGCCTAGCAAAAAAAAAAGACCAAAAACAAAAGCAGGGAACTGTCTCTACATTCCCATTTGGATCCCTAGAACTTAATATTGTGTTTTGCACATAATGAGTCCTGAATGCCTTTTTAATCCATTCATCCATTTTAAAAGAGGCTCCATGGTACAGTCAATAAACAATAAATAGTCGGGGCAGCTAGGTGACACAGTGCATAGAGAACTGGCCCTGGATTCAGGAGGACCTGAGTTCAAATCCGGCCTCAGACATATAGTAACACTTACTAGCTGTGTGACCCTGGGCAAGTCACTTAACTGCATTGCCCAGCTAAAAAAATAGAAAAAGAAAGGGAAAATGGTGTCCGTAAGACATGCTTCATACAAACCTTTGATGCGTAAAAATTGCAGCATCTGTGAAGTGCCATAAAGTGAAGCATAGTAAAAAGAGGTATGCCTGTGCTGCAAATGGCCTAGAAAGAAAAAAAAGAAGAAATGAAGAGTTTGAAGAGACATCACAAGCCTGTCATAGAGGCATGATATAACAGTGGTAGAGGACTTCACTTGTCTCTAGGGCACTCCGCTGCCATATCCCAGGTGCCACAGAATTAGAAAAAGATAAACATTCCAATTTTTTTAAAACATGAAAAGAATAGAGTTTGTAAACTTTAGGCCAGTGAGGTTGACCTCAACTCCTAGGAAAATTGTAGAATTCATTTTTAGTACCTGGGACTTCAACACCCATTCCCCCTCCAACACACACACACACACACACACACACACACACACACACACACACATCCAGAACGGCACTTTTTAAAATTCCATTTTCCTTCTTCCTCCCAGTCCTACATCTCAACTTTACATATTTTTTACTTGTCAGATTATAAGAGAATATGGATGCCATAAGAAGCAGCCAAGACACTGTGAACTACAGTGATGGTGAGAATGGGATGAAGGATGGAGAGAAGGAAAAGTGACATGAGAAATTTGATACAGCTGTCTGTATATATATGTGTGTGTGTGTGTGTGTGTGTATACATATGTATATATATATGTATGTGTATATATATATGTATATATACATATGTGGGAAGAGAGAGGTGATTAGTGTGTGTATACACACATACATATATCTATATGTGTATAGACATAGAGGTGTATATATGCTTATATACATATACATACATACATACTTAAAATCACCTCTGACACTTAGCTTTATGTCTATGGGCAGGTCAGTACCTATCTAAGCTTCAGTTTCCTTATGCATAAAATGGGAAGAATAATAACTCTAGTTACCTCCCTCACAGAGTTCTTGTGAGGCTTAAATAAGATACTGTGTATAGAACATTTAGCAATCTTTAAATGTCATCTTTATTATTGTTTTTGTTATCATTCATTCCAGAGGAGCTCTCTTGAATCTCTGTGTTTGGGTTGCCATGAGAATGTGTGCCTGAGGGGAACTCAGGATGCATTTGCTATGTGGGCATCCAACAGGCAAAAATAGAGTACTACGTGCCCTCCCCCACACCAAGTCTCGAAGGCAAATACAAATCCACAGTGTAAACCAACGATTCTTTTCCCAGCTTGTCCCTTGAGACAGGCTCCAGAATATCTACTGTGGCCCGTAGTATATCTGAATCATGTATTTAATTAGATCTTTACTCTTTATAAATTGCTTCAGGAAATCTCTGATTATAGCTTTAGAATCCATATACACATCTAGCCTACAAATTAATTTATATTAACAAAAACCTTAGTGATATGATATAATTTAAAGCCAAAACATATATATTTTTTTTTAATTAAAAGAAACCTCATTTCTTTACAAGGTCTTTGGTTTGGGGTATTTTTTTTTCCTCTCTTGTTCCTACTATTTCAGGGAAAGAAATAGTCAAATGGATTTTTCCCCCCAACATTTGGCTTCAGGAAAAAAAAAATTTCTTCCTCAGTTATGTCGTCTGCGCCAATCCTCTGCCTGGAATGAGTATGCAATGCCAAATGTCCACAAGTCTGAATCCAAGAGCAAATAATGAAAATATTGTTGCAACTCTCCTTTCTGAGCTTGCCAGTGCCAACCTAGCAGTGAACAGTGAGAGCCTTTGATTCTGCAGAGTCAAAAATAATATAAAGATGCTTGTAGACAGTCAGGAATAGGAGAAAAGAACCTGTGTCTAGTTTTCTATAGTGTATGGGGAAGCAACTCTTTATCATTGAACACGTTTTGGAAACAGTAACTGGGAAGTGGCGTTGCCAAATGAGGAATGTTAATTTAACACAAAATGCCTCTGATCACCTTGGCAGATCGCTTGAGAGTTTCTGTGTATGTCTCTCAGATTAAGCGGTCTCTGGCCTGCGCATGAACCCACACTTCCTTCTGTGTACAGAATGGGAGGGTTGCAAGTCCCCAGGAAAGCTGAAGACTGATATTTCTGCCCATTGCTGGCATAGGTGGCAATGTCAGCCAGTATAAGATAAATATGTATGTGAGGCAATTTAAATATATATATACAATCTGAGATCCTATCTTGTCTTGCCTATCTCCAAGGGCACTGTCTTTCTGCTTTTAGGGGGAATAATAGAAGGGTTAGACTTCTCCAACTGCCTAACTAAGGAGGTGCAGCTTAGAAGCAGGATGACAAAGACTGGACAATCTCTGTTCTAGTCTCCAGGATGTATACTGGGCTACAATTATTTCCACTTGCTAGAAATATCTCTAATTTAAGGATACAATTAAGGGGTTCAGAAGGAAAGTTGTTTTCCTGCCCACTGTCAAAAAGAAAAAGGTAGCCATGAGTTTATATCTACCAACTTAGCCCCTTTGGCCCTTTCCCAGCAAACGCTCATTACACAAAAGACCATCATGAAGATTGAACAGCAAGTAAAACATTTATTCAAGCAATACAGTTAGCAGACGGGCAGCTAGGTGGCACAGTGGATAGAGCACCGACCCTGGAGTCAGAAGGACCTGAGTTCAAATGCTGCCTCACACACATAACACTTACTAGCTGTGTGACTCTGGGTAAGTCACTTAATCCCAAATGCCTGGCCAAAAAACAAAACAAAACAAACAACAACAACAAAAACCATTTAGCAGAAGTCAAGGATGTTAGCAAAAAGATGTGATAGTAAAAAAACAAAAAAAAAACTACTTCTGGGATCAATATAAAACACCTTAGTGCAAACCAAAAGGGAAATCTCACCATTGCGAGGCCCACTCAACAGTGTCCAGAATTCCAAGTGCTGGGAAGTCAAGGGTCTTAATAATGGATCTGCATCCGCTGGAGCTTCAGGGCTCTAGTCTACCATTTAAAAGCTCATGCCTCACCTTCCTCCAATCCTCTCCTAGAATCTCTCTAAAATCAGTTCAGGTCCCCTTCATAGGTACACAGTGTCATATTTGGCATTCTCTCAGACAGGAGTCATGGCTCCTTCTGTATATGGAGCACACAAAACAGAGCTATCCCTCTCTTACCTCACCTGAGTGGGAATGGGTATTATATCAGGAAATTAACAATGCCTTAACCACATGATTCTAAATTGCCTTTCATTTTCAACAAATTTGATTACTTTTTGAGTAGCAAGGCAGACAGTTTGGAGTATGGAGGCTGCAGAATGGGAGAAAGGGTTGTATGTTATCGGGGAGAGTTGGGAAGAGATAGGATAGATCTCTTCAGCCTTAAACAAATTCCTGTTTGTCAGGATTGTGGGTCCTTATCCCTGTTCTCCAGTGAGTGTAGCAAGGAGTGAACAGGAGGCCTCCCTCCCCTCAACAATCTTTTTTGATAGTTATAAGTGCCTGGGATTGGTACCAGAGTGTGAGGATCTCCACCAAGAAAACTAGAAAAGTTTCTACAAGTTCAGTCACTAGACAGAGCTTCCAGGTGTAACAAAGTGTTGAAGAGAGAGATTCTTATATATGGGTTGGATTATATGGCCTCCTTGGTCCCATCTCACTCTAAGATCCTGTAATTTTTGGATACTATATATTACAAATTTGCCAAATTAGAAAACCTTAGCTTCTCCCAAACTTGCTTCTTCAAGGAGCTATACCTTTTTTTCTCCTGTTATCTAAATTGCTTCCATTCTGGGTTCTTGAGATTTTTTGTTAAATGAAAAAAATTAATCTCTCCCTTATCTTTTCAAAGGAGCTATAGCTTTTTTACCCTTTTAACATTTGAACTATTTCTATTCTGAGTTCTTAAGATTTTTCATTAAATGGGGAAAATTGATCAATCTCTCCTATCTGTTTAATGTACTACCATTCATCAGTATATGCTTTTCTAAATAAGTGATTTTTGTGTAAACAGCAGGCTAGAGAGGAAATGACAAGTTATACTAAAATTCCATATCCTAAATGCTGTTTATTGATAATATTGTTTACAGATGAACAACGTCTCAGGAGGCCTCAGGATGGAGGATACTGCAAGTCTTACAGTCTGCACATGAAGATGGATATCCACTAGCCAAGTGGGCAGCAGCCCGAAGTATGAGAACACCTTGTGGGGGTGACCCAAAGGACTCATGGAGGCTGAAGCCCCAAAAATTATTTCTTAGCTTTCCCTATGTCTGACTTTGCAAAGTTGTTGTGACTTTTCTCATGGCCTTGGCTAAACTATACAACACGTTTTTCTTTTCATTTCCCAAAGCCCAGGGGTTCACCCCTCTACAGAGATAAGAATTGCTCATTAACTGAGGAGCTTCAAGACTTAGAGAATACAGTGTTAAGAAGAAAAGAAAAAAGATGCTGTTAAGTTTGTCCACAGCCTGAATTTCTGTCTAAATTCATAACTCCTAGACCAGCTGCCAAACCCTAACACATCATATTAGTTCAGTAAATAGGGGGTTTGTTCAGTACTGCATATACTGGGGTGTCTTGAAGCTATGGGTTGGAGCAATAGGCATCTAATGGAGTAAGAATATGCCCTAACACAGCTTCTAAAAACACATTTGAAAGGAACAGTTTTCCTTATATCAAACTAAAACCGTTGTTGCTACAGCTTGAACCATTGCTCTGACTTCTGTCTCTGGAGTCAAGCAGAACAGATCTAATTCCTTTTTCATGTGACACTCCTTCAAATACTGGGAGACAGCCGTTGTGTCATCTCCTCCCCCATCCTATCTCATTCCAAATCTTCTCTCAGTAAACATCCCCACTTACTTCAGTAGATTCTCTTATCACATGATTTCAAGATTCACCAGTATGTTCTCCAGCCTATGTCCTTCCTTCAGTGAACTGAATTGAATAATTGAGGTAAGATCTAACCACATCCCTTGCTCATTCTAAATCAGGCCTGTACAACATACAGCCAGTGGGTCACTTACGGTCTGCCAAAGCTGCCACCAGACTGAATGCTGTGCAAGCCTGTTCTAGATGATGCATCTCACTTAATTAAACCTAAGAGTGAGCTAGCTTTTTTGGCTACTACAATTATCCTTTCCATATTGCTGAGATTAGGGGTGTGGTGCTCTGGCAATCTGGAAAATCCATGTAAAATTGGCCCTTCCTTCATACCAAAGAAGTCTGAATTATTATGGTATTAAAAGACAAAATATGTTGACATTATACAATACTGTACATATATTGTATGCATTTCTAAGTTTCTAAACTTTTTCCGGGTTATCTGCTGGCCTTCACCTGTCGTCTACAGCTTCCAAAAAACTCCAAAAAAATTCCCATTTAATTTCTTAGGCAATCCTCAATATATCAAAACCTCAATGGGGCAAGTCACAATGTAGAAGGGATAACTCTATATCTTATTCGTATTGAGCTTCCAACTCACTAATATCAACTTGATCTTGAGAGAAATGATTATTAATAATCAATGACTTGGAAAGATTAAGATTTCCCCCTTTTCTTAACCACAATTTCAAGACCTCCATTTCTGAAAGTTGAGCGAATCTTCTCCTCTATCTAGACCCTACCCAGGTGGGGCAGCCTCTGTGTTCTGCTCAGGCTTGGGTGGGGCATAAAGTCTCTGAATAGATTTCCCAAGGCTAGGAATTTAAAAGTGGATAAGTAATTAAAGTTCATAACTAAATAACATAATTAAAGTTCAGATCATTGTAATTTTCATTCTCTGTTAATTGTTAACCAGAGTTGATAGCCATCCTTCTGAACATTCCTTTTCCAAAACAACATATAAGCCATGAGCCCACTGCCATGATTCTTTGTTCTAAGAGAGAGCCACCAAATGACCATCTTTTTATTAAAATGCTGGCATTATTAATAAAATGATTAAATTACCCAGAAATTATGTCTCTTGAACCTTTTTAAACATCACAGTCTTTTTCAGTTGAATTACTATTCAGTTATATATGTTGTGTTTCATATACTCACTTTTTAAAAATTTTTTATTCATTTTGAACTTAAATAGAAGACAAAAAAGAATTTCCATGTACACAGCACAATACAAACAAAAAAAAAGATTGTTTGAAGCCATGAATCTCCATTTCACACTGTTCACTTTTTTAAAAAAACTGTGTATAAATACTACACATAATTTTCAAAACTACCCTGTTTTTCAGTGCTTCCTTCTGGGTTTTCTTTTATTCTCTGCGGTGCACTTTTTATTTTTTCTCCCTCCCTCCCCACTTCACTGTAGGGAAGACAACTGTTAGACAGAAGTCTGTGTGTGTGTGTACTCGCTTCTCAAACTGTGTAATGCTCAATAATCAATCAAGAAGAGAGTCAAAACAGAGAAAGAAAAGAGAAATTGACATCTCCAGTGAACATTGATGCAAATTTTTTATATAAAATATTAGCAAAGAGGCTGCAACAACATATCCCAGAGATTATACACTATAACCAAGTTGAATTTATGACAGGAATATAGAGTTGGTTTAATGTTCGGAAAACTATAAACATAATTAACCATGTTAATAACAGTAACTTCAAAAGGCTTTTGACAAAACATATCTATTTCTACTGAAAAAACAAAACAAAGCAGAAAACATAGGAAAAAATGGGACTTTCCTTAATATGGTAAATGTTGTTCAGCCATTCATGTCCTACTCTTTGTGATTCAACGTACCATACTGTCCATAGAGTTTTCTTGGCAAAGATACTGAGTGGTTTGCCATTTCCTTGTGCCGTGTATTAAGTTAAACAGAGGTTAAGTGACTTGCCCAGGGTCACTCAATGCCTGAGGGCAGATTTGAATCCAACTCTTTTTGAATCCTGGCTAAGTTCTTTATCCACTGAACCACCTAGTTGCTTCCAATGATAAATAATACATAAATAAAACCCAAAGTCAGCATGATATATGATAGGGGTAAATTAGAGTCCTTTACAACAAGATCAGGGTTGGATTAAGGTGGTCCATTGTCACTACTGCTATTTAATATGGTGCTACAAGTTCCAGATATAGCAATAACACAAGAAAAATAAATTGAGAGAATAAACATGAGCAAAGAAGAAAGAAAATTATTACTTTTCATGGACAATATAATGATAAACTTAGAAAATCTCAGAGTCAACTAAAATTAATTGCAACAATAGCTCAGCAAAATTACAGAATATAAATTAAATACATATAAGTTATCAGAATTTCTCTATATTAAAAACAAAACCCAACAGGGAATGCTAGAAAAAGAATTCCCATTTAAAAATATCTACAAAAGCTATAAAATATTTGGGAGTGTATTTACTAATATATACCCAAGAACTATATGAATCCAGCTATAAAACACTGGTTACAAAAATAAAGACAGACCTAAATAATTGGAAAATATTTATTTCTCATGGGTAGGATAAATGGATATAATCAAAAATTATGATATCACCCAAATTAATTTAGTTATTCAAAAACATACAAATTAAATGACAGAGGGATTACTTTATACAGCCTAAAAAAGTAATAAAATTTATCGGGAAAAACAACAGGTCAAGAATATCAAGACAACTGATGAAAAAAAGTTGGAAGGAAGAAGGACTAGTAGTACAAGATTTCACAACAAAAGAATAATCATCAAAACAATTTGGAACTAGTTAAAAAATAGAAAGGACAATTATTGGAACAGATAAAGTCCATAAGATACAGAAACAAATGAAACTGGTAAACTAATGTTCAAAAAAATCCAAAGACTGCCAACTACTAGGGTATAGACTCACTATTTGTTAAGACAGAAAGAAAGAAAAAAAGAAAGAAAGAAAGAAAGAAAGAAGAAAGAGAGAGAGAGAGAGAGAGAGAGAAAAGGAGAGAGGAAGGAAGGAAGGAAGGAAGGAAGGAAGGAAGGAAGGAAGGAAGGGGAGAGGAAAGAAAGGAGGGAAGGAGAAAGGGGAAAAGGGAGGGAGGGAGGAAGGAAATAAGCATTTATATAGTATCTGCTATGTGCCAGGCACTGTGCTAAATGATTTTTTTTAAACAAATGTTATCTCATTTGATCCTCACAACAACCCTGGGAAGTAAATTCAATTGTTATCCCCCATTTTACAGTTGAGTAAACTGAGGCAAACAGAGGCTAAATGACTTAGCTGAGGTCACACAGCTAGTAAGTACCTGAGGCCAAATTTGAACTCAGGTCCTTCTGACTCCAAGCCCAATGCTCTATCCACTGAGCCATCATTTGCCTCTAAAAGGCTGAATAAGAGAAAAAATAAACAAAAGAAAAAAGGGAAAACTGTATCTCCCCCCATGACCAAAAGAAATACCAATCAATTAACAAGTATTCATTAAGACCCCTCACTACAGAAAGCACTAGATGCTATGCTAGTCACTAGTTATACAAAGATAAATAAAATGAAACAATTCCTTCTCTCAAAAAGACCCCAGGCAAGACTGGATTATTTCAAAAGGAAAATAAATAAATATTTGCTCCGAA
Organism: Phascolarctos cinereus; assembly: GCF_003287225.1. Taxonomy (NCBI): domain Eukaryota; kingdom Metazoa; phylum Chordata; class Mammalia; order Diprotodontia; family Phascolarctidae; genus Phascolarctos; species Phascolarctos cinereus. The sequence goes on along the minus strand of NW_027555514.1, from coordinate 183,455,135 downwards.
ACCTGTGGGCAGCTACAGTTTTCCTGAGAAGGTAAGAGACCCCCCCCCACCTGACGACTTGAACTAGTTAAGAATGAATGTATTTTCTTGGCACTCTATGTGTAGCACTCCTTTAGGGATATACGATGTGGGGACCCTTCCCCCATACACACATACTTCAGAGCAGGTTCAGCCATGCTCTGACTGCTTTCTGACTGCTTCCTGGCTGCTTCCTGACCGCTATGAGGACACCTTCAATTGATTGCTGAACAGGAACTCTGTGGATATTTATATTAAAAGGGCAACCTCCCTCCCCAGCCTTCAGCCTTCTTCCTGCCAGCCTTGAACACAACTCTGAGTTCCAGTAATGGGATGTTTGTCTCCCCACCAAGCAGCCTCTTAAGTACATGACCTCCTAGGATCCCATTTGTGTCTTCTTTTCTGGGGTACAGGGCCTTGTGAGATATTGAAAGGCAGCTAGCAACTTCTTCCCTGCTTGAACAGCTGAGCACCACGGTATGGTTTACCAACAATAGCAGCAAACTGGCCTGGAGGGAAAGAGGCCCCTTCAGAGAGAAAAACCACTGGAAATGAGAGGGCTGGCTTGATCAGACTGTATTCAGGGGAGGTGAAGAGTAAAACAGAAGAAGAGACCTGTTGCAAATGTCCAAACACAGATTACGTATTAGCCCCTCAACTGATTATAATTATTTTATAATTTTTTCTTATACACTTAGCATTTCTTTTCTGAGTGGGAATGAAACTTCTGTTCCCCACTTGATTCGTATTTGAACTCTTTGTTGTTCAGTGGTTTTTATTAGTGTCCCCATTTGGATTTTTTTTTTTGGCAAAGATACTGAGTGGTTTGCCATTTCCTTCTCCAAGTTACTTACAGATGAAGAAACTGAAGTAAAACAGTTTAAGTGATTTGCCAAGGGTCACACAGCTAATAAGTGTCTGAGGCCAGATTTGAACTCAGGCTGTCCTGACTCCAGGCCCAGTGTTCTATCCACTGCATCACCTAAGTGCTCTTGAATTCTAGGGACTTTTTTACTTCCTTTGTACCCACTCTACCTGCTAACCCTTAAACTGAAGTCATAAGTAGAATTTTTCATCAGAAATCTGAAGGAGGAATGAAATTGAGGATATAGGCAACCCCAGAGCAATAAACACAAAGAAAATTATAAGAGTAGGTAAAAGATGAGAATGGCAAATGTCTTTAGACCCTAAGCTTTAGCCTACTGTTGTGTGGGTAACCCCAGAGGTAAATTTGCACATGATTCAATGATTCTAAATAACTCTTATGGAAGTTCAGGCTCAAATGTAAATGAGAAAGTATTCAGTTATATACCTAGTAAGTTGGTTGTTAAGTGATTTGCATTTCTGGTAGATATGACTAAAAGCAGGTTATCGACCTGGTTTTCTGTGTTGTTGCCTATATTTAATGCCTTCTTCGTGCCCTTCTCCTAATGATCTAAATACTAACTCTAAAGAATAAGCTGAAGATTGCTCCTATTGGCTTCTGAGCTCAGAGAGCAGCTCCAGCCTGACTATTGTGGGGGCAAAGACAATCATGGAGGCATGACTCTGCTGTCCTGGTCATAGAGAGAAAAAAAAAAAGCAGAGACAAACCAAGACATGTAAAAAGTCAGGTTTCATGTTGAAAATACGGCAATCACAGGATGTTAACAGACATTAAAGAGAGTCTCGATGGTTGACCCACATAGCCATAGTTATGTACTGTATTCTTTGATACAGCACCTATAAACATCTAAACCTAAACACACAGTCCATTTCTCCGCAGGATCATCCTCCTCTTCCTAACTTCCCCTCATCCATAGATGGCACCATTCTCCTAGTTACCCATACTCCCAACCTCAGAAATGACCTTTGACTCCTTTACCTCCCAAATACAATTAGTCAACAAGTCCTGCCAATTCTACCTATTCAGTGTCTCCTGACTGTTTCCACCTTAGATTAGCCTCTAACTAGCTCTTACGTAGACCATTGTAATAAATTGCTAATAGAGACAGAAGCAATGTGGCACAGAGAGCTTTTTTTTAAACCAAGAAGATCTGGGCTCAAGACCCATCTCTGAGATATACCAGTGGTATGACTCTAGGTAAGTCATTTACCCTATTCGTGTTTAGACACTGGCAAAGAGAATTCCCCCTCTTGAGAGTCCACTTTTCCACTGAAATCCCAGGCCCCATCCCTATTCCCATCCCTACTAAAAGTGAATTGCCTTTAATCTCTTCTATCCTATGCTGCTCTCAGTCTAGTGCACTGGTATAATTACTATACTACTCCTGTACATTCCGTGGCCTATGAAAGAAAGCCTAGATGTCTTGGGGAATCATTCCTTCTTGTACCTGACTCCAAAGTTATTTTTTCATGCTTATCCTATATGATCCCCTTCATATAATTTATTTTCAAATAAAAATGGATAATTTGTTATGCCTAAATATATCTCATGTTTTACTACCTGCGTGTCCACATTAATTCCCTATATCTGGAATGCCCCTTTTGTGCCCAATTTCCACTTGTTGGCATCCTGTCTACTCTTCAGGGCTTAGTTCAGATGGCAACTCCAAGAATCTTTCATATTTGCCCAAGCTTGAAGCAATTTTTGTCACCTAATCCCTTAGCCCTGTATAGTTTTTGTATGAATTTATCATATCCTGATTTGTATTATAATTATTTGTACACATTTCTTATCTTCTAGTAGATTTAAGCAACTTTAGGTGTAGCTAATGTGAGGAAAGCTGGATATTGAGGCTAACCCTTAGCATCAGAGCATAAAAACACCCATTGAGCAGAACTCAAATCCTCTCTGTTCCTCATAAATAAGACCCCTTTACCCATTCTCCCAGACCACATCCTCTGCTGATCCATCTAGCAATCTAGTGCTTTTGATCCAGGGCCCAGCTCAGGTTTCTGGGCTTCTAGCTCAACATCCTGTAACTCTGGTAGTTGACACCTGGCCTGAGCCTGACCAATCTAGTGCTTCTGGCCAAACCTTGAGCATGAACCCTCTGTCTTGGCCCTTTCCCAGATTTTTGATAGCACTTGACCACCTCCCTGATGCCACCGGCAGCACTACATTAAGGGCAAACAGAAACCTCAAGCGATTGTAGAATTCACATCTCTTTTTCCTTCCCCATTTGAGACAAACATGGGCCAAATGCATGTGGCTTCCTTAAAGGCACAGCCTGAAGCATTTGGGGAAGCTCCAGCGCATGGCACATTCTCTCTCCAACTGTAGCTCTGGGAAGTTATGTGTGGAGTGAAGAAAGGGAACATTGGTAATACAGCGAAAAAGGTTCTGAAAATCAGAATTATGTCTTGCAATCGGCTGTGAAAGCTATCTACCTAAGGAGAAATGAGTTCACTTTTTTTTTTCTGAGAAACAAAAAATGGGGTGGAGGGGGTTGCAGAATAGGAATGAAAGAAGAGGGATTTGATATACCAATCTAATTTTTTTTATCTGTTTACAGAAGACAAGAATGAAAATCAAAACTGAAAGAGATCTAGCAAGAAATACTCTTATCTCTGACCTTTTAACACCCATGCAGCTGTCATTGAGAAATCACGAGGCATATATTATGAACAAACCACCTATGAATCATTGATTACATGTACCAATGTTATGGATAGATCCAGTTAATGGATTGTAGACTACAATATCAAGTAGTTTTCACTTGCAGACAACCACCATTCTTAGCCAATTCAAGGGTTTGTTTCAGTCAACTCAATAGTCTAGATTTATGGGAATATAAACCAATACCATATGTTATTAAGTCCTATGAAAAAAAAATCCAAAGAGGTAATTACTTGAGGAGGAAAAAAAAACTATAAGTGAGTTAAAACTTAAAGACATCTGTAATCCTAATCTAAAGGAATCTTATACCAAGGAATTTTATACTTATTTTTTAATAGCAGGGGGGCCATTAATAATATGGGGCTGAATAATATGGAATTTACTCTTATGTGACACAATTTCCCCATCAACTTGCGGGGGTGGGGGAGGGAAGGAAGGAAGAAAACAGGCACATTTGGTAGCTGTAGTAAAAGTGTTGTTCAATCGTGTCTGATTCCTTGTAACCCCATTTGGGGTTTTCTAGGCAAAGACACTGGAGTGGTTTGCCATTTCCTTTTCTAACTCATTTTACAGCTGAGGAAACTGAAGCAAAAAATGGCTTGCCCAGGGTCACACAGCTAGTGTCTGAGGTTAGATTTTAACTTGGGAAGAGGAGTCTTCCTGATTCTAGCACTGGCACTCTACCCACTCTGCCACCTAGCTACTCAACAACAACATACTCAAAATAGCACTGCCAATTAAGCAATATGGAAATTATCCATGCTTTAATTCCATAGACCTAGAAATTACTCTTACCAGAGAACTTTAATCTGAAACAGAAAGTGAAGGATAAAAATACCCAGAAAAAACTGTAAATCTGAATACTATGGATAACTTCTAGTATGACTTGGAAATAATAAGGAGCTGCATGAAACTCTTGATAACCAAACTTTGTGTAGTAGCAAAGAACTGGAAAGTGTTTTGGAGTCAGATGGAGAGTGGTCATATAAGATCATGAGATCACAGATTTAGAGAGGAAAGCCCTCTCAGACATCTACTCGAAACTCTTCATTTTACAGATGAGGACAATGAGGTCCCACAGAGATTAAATGACCTGCCCAAAGTCACAAAATGTGATAATTTTAATTTTTATTGTGTTTGGCGGTATAGTTATGATAGGGCAACTGAGTACCAGGTCCGGAGTCAAGAAGACTCCTCCCAAATTCAAATCCAGCCTCAGACGCGTACTAGCTGTGTGACCCTCAGCAAGTCACTTAACCTGTTTGCCTCAGTTTCCTCATCTACGAAATGAGCTGGAGAAGGAAATGGAAAATCAGTCCAGTATCTCTGTCAAGAAAACCCCAAATGGGGTCATGAAGAAACAACTGAAACAACTGAACAACAACATTGCTATGACAGAACTCCAATAAGCTAAGTGGTCCTGTTGCTCATAAAGCATATATGCAAAGACAGACAGGTTTGTACTTTTCCATTGTTCTGACCTATCTCAACCCTGTTTCAAGCAGTTAATGCGCCCAGCTTCTGACAAAAAATTATATACAACTTCTGATTAACCACAAGGGTCTGAGTCATTCTCCTCCTGCTGCCTCAGCCAGTCCACTCAAACTGCTCTTCCAGTTTCTGGTCCTGACTAAGGTCCCTTACCCAAGCCTCCCCTAAATCTCAGATAGATAAGTAACCTTGAGAACATTTCCACCACATCTGAGTGTGATAAGGAAAGCCCACTCTCACATATGTCGCTGATCAACCTGTTCCTCACCATACTGCTACCTAAACCCCAACTTTGAATGTTTTTTTTCTCCCTAACACATCTCCTTCCTCCTCCCAGGTGAATTTTTGCATTCTTGAGGACAAACCTCTATCTGTCTGTTGTCATACAGTATATGAATATGCTTTCTTTTTCCCTACTCGATGTGCCACAAAATAATAAAGCTTTTATTTGTTCTAGCTTCCTAAGCAAATTCCCAAACCCATTAAAAGTACCAGTAATTCACTGGAGAAAATCCGGGGAAAAATAAAAATGTAACATCATAACAGTCACTGACACATATTAGAAGATGGTTTATGACTCAAATATTCAGCAACAACTCAATTAAACAATTATTTATGAAATATCTACCATAGGAAGGCATTATGTGTAGGCATGGAGGAAAGTACCAAGATTAAGAAGACATAGCCTCTCTCCTCAAGTTGCCTCTAACCTAGTAGGGGAAATAAGACATATGATCAAATATTTTAAAAACAAAACAGAACATAGTGGCAAAAGGGTGATAATGCAAAAGTTTATGAGTGGTAGAGATGAATTCCAGCTGAGAGGATGGAAGAGGGGCTATGACAGTTTTCATACAGGAGGTGGCCTCTGGACTGGGCCTTAAAGTAGATTTTGAACAGAAAAAAATTGCATGGGAAGGGGGATTACAAACATAAGGAATGACATAAATAAATCTATAAAGATGGCGGAGTGAGAGGGGGTGTTTGAGGAGAGTGAGCAATCTATTTTAGCTTGAAACATAGAGCAGCATGATATAACTCTGGGAAGGTAACTAGGAGTTGAGATTTTGTTCAGTAAACAATGAAGGACTTGTCTGGATGCTGGATTTGACTGGAGCTGTATCTATATAAGGATTGATCTGACATCATTGTACCAGTTAGATTATAAGGAAAAGAAACAGAAGTCCAAAAGAGTACTTAATACTCGGTTTTAATAATCTATAGAACTCTAATCTTGGAAGGAGCTTAAATATCTACTCTAAAACCCTCAATTTACACATTAATAAATGTGGACTCTGAGATATTAAGTGATTGGCTCATTAACACATAGTACATTAGTTGAAAAACTGAGACTAGGACTAGAATGTAGGTCTCCTGAAGTCTAAGGCTATATTTATAATATTCAAAAGATGATGAGGGCAGTGGAATTTGGAAAAAGATATGATGAAGATGATGATGATGATGATGAAAACAGAAGCAAAAGAATTTGGCAATGGCAATTGCATGAGGAAGGGAGAAGAGGAAGAGGGAGGGATGTCAAAGAGAACTTGGGGATATGAATGTGGATGTGTGGTAATTCTCTTGGTGGTGCCATTAAGAGAAATAGAAAAGTCATGTGGAGGAACAGATTGTGGGGGAAGAAGTGAAAATAAATGTTAAGTTTCATTTTAGGCGTGTCGTGCTTAAGATGCCAGAGGACAACTAGATGTAGTAAGGATAGATCTGGAGCTCAGTAAAGAGGTCAGAATTAGAGATATAAATTTCACCTACACAAGGCAATCTGTGGATTGTGAATTCCCTCAAAATCTAAAGAAACAATGATTATGAACACTCTATTCCAGGAGATTATACAGAAACAAATACCTGGATTTACTTGAAACAGAGGGCAGAGCTTATATCAATAAAATTCATAGGATACCAACAAAAAGCAGCCATAAATTTAACTGATCTAGAAATGTAGTCACTAAATCTTAGAGCTTCAAGGTCAAACGACAAAAAATAATCTATTCACTTATCAAAGGGCAATAATTTGATTTTTCACAAAATTACTCAATTATTATGAGAAATTAAAGAGGCTGGAATGTTACACCAAAAAGCAAGGAAAACCAGTTTTTGCACCACCCTAAAGCTGCCCAACCTACAAAGTTGGATATAATTCATCATGAGAAAAGGCATTTCTTCAACGTTAGAGAAATGTATGCTTTCCTAATAAAGAACATAAGATTTGGCTACACTGTCAATGGGTAAATCCAGAAACCTACAGAAACTTAACCAAGTAAACAAACCTTAAAAACAACTAAAAGTAAGTAATGTCTCAAAGTTTACCTGCTCAGCGAGGTAATTAAGGTTACCTAATTAAGGTAAGGAGTTTTAAAATAACACTTAACAAGTCAGTAAAAATACAAAGGCTAGGAATGTGAGGACAGCTAACCTACTGGCTTTTCCTTAGGAGAAAAGACAAAACCAGAGTTAAAAAAAGACTGAAGTGAAGCAGCGAGGACGAGCAGTGAACTATTATTTCTTTAAATCAGGCTTCTCAAATGAAAGTTAGTCAATCAAATAAGTAAGGGAAGTGCAGAAAGAGGATAATTCTGAAAAAAAACCCTCCTATTTGCACTTGAAGAAAGAGTATAAAAAGGATATGGAGGGTAAAGGGGCAACTAGGTAGCTCAGTAGATGGAGCAATGGGCTTAAAGTCAGAAGACTTGAGTTCAAATTCATCCTCAAACACTTACTAGCTGTGTGACCCTGGACAAGTCACTTAACCGTATTTGCCTCAGTTTCCTCATCTGTAAAATGAGCTGGAGAAGGAAATGGAAAACCACTCCAGTATCTTTGCCAAGAAAACTCCAAGGGGATGAGACTGAATGGACACAAGAGAACAACAACAAAATCTTAGGATCTATGAGAAAGGGAAGAGGGGAGGACGTGTCTCTAGGTGAATGAAAAAATTACAATTGGATTACTACAAACAAAACAGGCTATGATGGATTTTTTAAATGTAATATAAAAAATTTGAAGGAAACAAAAACAAATTTAGCAGTTTTCACTTTTTTATTTCCACCTAAAAAGTGAGTTGTAGAATGAATTAGAAAACAAAGCCAAAAAAAATTCCCATTTATAAAATATGTAGACTTAATTGAGACAAAAAGACCAAATTACAAAAACGACTCTTGACCCTCATTAGCAAAGGGACCAATTCGAAGTACGGTTTTCCCAGCTAGAAGAAGAGCTAAAAGATCTTGGGAGGGGGAAGCCACATATGGTAGAAGGAAGCCCAGGAACTTTTGGGTTCTGAGAAGAGAAGAAACAAAGAATGTGGGTGTGCACCATTTACCTACCAATTACAAGAGAAAGGTATTCCTGTCCCAAACTGAATACAATCACGAACAGTTGGAGTGTTGTATGGTAGTTGATTTCAGTCTATTTAAAGAGTGAACTGACTAGGCAGAATTTTGCCCTTTCCCTGATACCACCACCATAGGGACCTGGTGAATTTAAGCACTCTCTATTCTTCTTCTCCCTCTCCCCCCACCTTCATTGCTTTCCTGACAAACTGGCATCATTTACCCTTGTGAGCTTCTAGCTCTCTTAAAATATTGCTTGTTTTGTTGCCAGTACAACGATAATGAGCTTTGTCTTTAAATAAAGATAAGTTGAGTTTTTATTGCATTCTGAGTGAGTGTTTACTATAAAGAAGTGGACCGCTCTGAGGGAGGGGGAAAGAAAAAAAAAGAAACCCTGACAGCAATTGTCCTAGGCTTAACCACAAGATTATATTAAGCTCTGTCTTTGCTGACACAAAGGAAAATTTCAAACACAAATATATATTAAAGAGAATTGGAAGAGTGAGCGAACATACCAAAATTTGTGGGATGCCATTTAAACAGTTCTTACAGGAAAATGTATTTCCCTAAATACTTGCATTAACAAAGAGAAAATGATAGGACTAATCGACTGAGAGTGCAATTTAGAAACTACAAAATCAGCCCTCTGTTTTGAGACCCTAATCACTGTGCCAAACGTTTTGAGACAATCCTCGGGCATAGAGGAGTCCCTCCTGGGAATATGTAGAGTTCCCCTATTGATCCCGATTTCTACAACTGGGCTCACAGTCCTCTACTTTCCCATTGTAGGCATCCTTGTCCAGGTACCTAGTTTATGTCTAAGGAAAGGCCAGTGGGCCAACCAAAGGCATTAGGGAAAATGGCTCCTTGAAGTGTTTGGATGCTGAGAATAATTTGTAAAAACAATGGGATTAAGTTCAATGCAAGCTTTATCATGAGCAATGGGGAAGAGGGGGAAGGAGAGAAAGGAAAAGAGGACCAAACTTCCACCTTAGGCTTTTACAATAACATAGAATATATAACTTGAGTAAGGGCAGTACTGCATTGGAGAGCTCAGGGGTCCATTCAGCAGGAAGGGGGCAGGGTCGGAGTGGAGGTGCTCCAGAGCGAAGAAGTGCTCCTGATGCAGGGGAGGGGATGCTCCAAAAGGCTCTTCTGAGAGTGATTTTGGAGGGCTTCCCTGGAGCTGGCCAAATTGCACATCAGGGGTCAGAGCAAAATATTATTTGGGGGCTTGTTATCAGGGAAAAAAACAAGCTGGTGGCAAACAAAATATTATTTGGGGAATACAGTTATACTGTCTATTTTTCCATGCATATATTCTATAAGCTTATAACCTTCTTTAAAGGAGTTTATTATGCTGACATGAAAACCATCAGGCCTAATCTTATAACAATGGTTTCCATGCATAGTGTCTATAAGTTACAGCTTCCCATAAAGGGAAAATGTCATGGTGGTCTCAAGACCACCAGACCTAATCTTATAACATCCTCAAACAAGCATAAAAGGAAAGATCTTGAAAATTATAAGAGTGATAGTATCTGACATAATCATGGAGCATCTAGGATGGGATCTCCCCACATGGAGAAACTGAGGAACTTATTTCTGGGAGAGTTGTGATATGTGAAATCTAAGTGTCTTGGAGAAACTATAGAATGTGCATAGACCTTCTGTAACTGGTTCTGGTCAGCTAGTTATGTGGTGAATAAGAGGCTTTTCAATTGGCTGCCAAAGCTTTCAAAAGGCTTCAGATGGCTTATGCCATCTCTTGCTTCAGTTATTTCTTTCCTCTGTTTGAAGATGCATTATTTCTCTAATAGTGTCTGATGAGAGACCATGCTATAAGGGGAGAAGCCCTGGGGCCTTCTCCTCATTAGTCTTGTGGCCCCAAGAAATGATCCTAGGTTTCTAGGGTTTTAGGGTTTTCTTTTTTGTTTTGTTGTTATTTTGGGGTTTGGTTTTTTGAGGGGTTTTTTGGTGAGGTAATTGGGGTTAAGTGACTTACCCAGAGTCACACAGCTAATGAATGTTATGTGTCTGAGGCCGGATTTGAACTCAGGTCCTCCTGACTCCAGGGCAGGCCCTCTGTCCACTTCACTGCCTACCTGCCCCGGTTTCTAGGTTTTCATGTGGTTTTTATATATATAGGCTTCTATGTTTGTTCATTTCCCATTCAGGGAGAAGGCAATGGAGACTCTGATATTGTGAGTTTTAAAAGGTCAAAAAGATGCCATGGCCTGCTAACCTTCCAGAGTCTGGGTCTGCATCCAGCTAGCCCTAAAGGGCAAGGAGTGACTTTCCAGACCCAGGCAGGTATAATCTGAGCTGTGGACTTACAAGTAGACAAACCCCCTCTGGATGTGAACTTGGTAGGACTAACATTATGAAAGAACTGAGCAAAGAGTGCATCCCCAAGATGTTGGGGAGGGGGTGGAGGATGGTTTGTGTGTTTGTTATGTCTATATCTTTGAAGTAAATATCATTTTGTAAAATCTAGTTTATGTTAAGTGATTAAAGGGAACTGGGGTACTAGTCACTTACAGACAATTATGGGGTAACATAGTGAGGATTCAAGCTGATGGCAGTAGAGAAGACATAACTTAGAACCCTTCAGGTTCCTCTAGAATCCTGAAAGTCAGAATAGCCAGGCTGACTCTGGGAGACTGAGCCAGAGATATTGGCTCACCTGGGTGACAGAAACATAAGAAATAAACACTTGAACTAATAAACAAAACAAAAGACCTTTAAAAGATTAATAAAAAGCAGCATGAAGCCTAATTTCAGTTTTTAAGTCAGAAAAACTGACTTCATTCCCTGCTTCTGACATATACTGTCACTTGAACTCTCAGTTGCAGTCCCTGCCAGATTATATGTAGCTTACAGGAGAATTGCTGATCTACATTGATAGAGGGAGTTTCTACACTGGGATCCCTATTGTTAGCCTAAATACTACACAGCTGGTATCTCAGATATAAACCAAAGCAACCAAAATTCACAAACCATTAGCTAATTTCAAAAGATGGTAAAATGAAATTGTCACCGTCTTCAAAATAAAGCAGACATATCACAACCAATTAAGGGAAAATCAATAAAATAAGCTGAAATAACCATACTTCTAAAAAAATTACCCAAAACCTGAAAACTTATATGAAATGGATAAATTTCTATTATAAGTATTGTTTTCCTAATGTTGAACCACTGTATTCTTGGTGTATTTGATCATAATGATTTTTTTAAATAAATCCTGTAATCTATATTTTATTTATTATTTTGTATCAGTATTCATTAGTGAGATTAGCTCTTTCTCTAGCCTCACTGGTTTAATTATTAGAACCCTATTGTTTCATTTAAAGAGTTTAGCAAGGTATCTTCTCTGTTTCTGAAAAGCATGGAATTATTAAATAAATGTCTGTTAAAAGTTTGAGAGAAATCAATTTTTAATCTATTTAGTTCAAGAATTGTTTTTTTCTGTAACAGTAGCTTGCTCCATTTTTCTTTCTGATCAGTTGTCATCATCATCATTATCATTAGTCTGGAATTCAGTGAGCCTTTTCCAGGATCCTGAGAAGTTAAATGAATTACACTGGTTCACATGGCCCTTATGTGTGAGACAACAGATCTGAACCCAAGTCTTCCCAATTCTGAGACTGGCGCTCTGTCATCTACAGCAAACTGCCTCACACTGGGTTACAAATCTCTTCTTACTTTTGCTAATTTTTGTCATGTGTCCGTACATTCATACACATGTTTCCATATACATACATGCATACATGTGTGTGTGCATGCATACACACATGAGCTAAAGCATGCATAATGGATAGAAAGCCTACTTGGAATCAGGAAAATGTTTCAACTTCCACTTCTGACACATATTAACTGGGCTCTTAACCTCTGAGTGCTCAGAGGCTCTTTAAGACTGCTACAAGTTGCAGGGCAGCTAGGTGGCACAGTAGATAAAACTGTGGCTTTTGAGTCAGGAGAACCTGAGTTCAAATCCAGCCTCAGACACTTTAAACTTACTAGTTGTGTGACCCCAGGCAAGTCACTTAACCCCGATTGCCTCACCAAAAAGAAAAAAAACAAGACAATAAGTTGCAAAGAAAAAAAAAGTGCCAACCTACATGGGTAGAGGGAGTCTCCTCAACCAGAAATTCCCTCTATTAATGAAATAGTAAGTCCCAATGCCAACTCTATATAAACATATGTGTAAATATATGCATCTCTCTATGTATATACATAATTCTGGTGTTATATCTACATGTAGATATAAGTATATACACACACATGGGAAAAGAAGATTGGCATTGTTAGATCCCAAATTACATTGTAAAGCATGAGATTAATTTTCTGGAACTGGATACATACTGGCAAAATAGATCAGTGCAATGAATTAGATAAAGATAACTTAGAATGCAACACATACAAGTTTGTATTTTTTTTATAGACGCGATAATATTAAGTTGTTGGTATTGTTCAGCCATTACAAATTCTTCATCACTCCGTTTGTGGTTTTCTTGGCAAAGATACTGGAGGAGTTTGCTATTTCCCTCTCCAGCTCATTTTGTAGATGAGGAACTGAGGCAAACAGGGTTAAGTGACTTGCCCAGGATCACACAGTGAGTGTCTGAGGTCAGATTTGAACTCGTGAAGATGAGTCTTCCTGACTCCAGGCCTAGCACCCTATCCACTGTACCACCTGCAAGGGAAAAGGACCACAATTTGGCAGAAGACAGGTTTAAATCAACAACTTAAAATAAATATCACAATGAATTATAAAAGGATAAATCACCTTTATATAAAATGTCACACAATTGTAAAAAATATTGGAGGAGAATGGAAAATTATAACTTTCTTTCCCATCTGTAATTTTGGGAAGAATTTGTAAGTAGATGTAAAATACAGAGTACTTTTATAAAAAGGACAGTATTGTAAAGATGAACGTTTTAAAGGTAAGTCCAATTTCATATTTTTTAAAAATTTCTAATGAAATCAGTGCAACTACAATTAAGAAGAAACAAAAATTCGTGGGGCAGCTAGGTGGCACAGTGGATAGAGCACTGGCCCTGGAGTCAGGAAGACCTGAGTTCAAATCCAGCCTCAGACCAAACACTTGACACTTATTAGCTGTGTGACCCTGGGCAAGTCACTTAACCCCATTGCCTAAAATAAAAAGAAGAAGAAAAAAATTCAGACTAGTAATAAATGTCAAAAATATGACACAGCAACATTATCTATAAAATTAAGAGCCATTACCCAGGGCATCTAGGTGATGAAGTAGACAGGGTGCCAGGCCTCAGGAATACTTGAGTTTAAATTCAGCCTCAGACTCTGAATAACTATATGACCCCAGGCAAGTCATTTAGCCTATGTTTACAACTAAAATGAAGACAATAATAAAACCAAACTCCCAGGGTTGTTGTGAGGATCAAACGAGATAATATTTGTGAATGGTGCTTGGCACAGCACCTGATATATATTAGGTGCTTAATAAATGCTTATTTCCTTCCTTCCTTTCAACAGAAAAATGGTTAAAAATATGAACAAACAGTTTTCAAATTTAAAAATACAAGAACTATCTGCAGTCATCTGAAAAGGTATATATCAAAATAATTCTGAAGTATTACCTCAACCTCATTAAATTGCAATGATGGTAGAAGGAAGAAAAATTCAATGTTGTGCAAGGCTATAGGAAAACAAGTATACAATTTTGTTGGTAGAGGATCTGGTCCAACTATTTTGGAAAATGATTTGGAGTTTTAATAAGATATTCCTATTCTTTGGGCCAGTCACCCCACTTTGGAGTTAACCTCCAAAGAAGTTATTGATAGTGTGAAAAGATTTCTCTGTAACCATGTGTGCCATTGACATGTGTGCTTCCATGAATGTGCCTTGGCCACAAGAAGCTTTTGAAGTATATACTTTCATACATGTTTCCAGGACACATATGTTCCCCATGATTGTGTTTGCCATGTGTACTCTCCAGTCATACATGTTCTTTTAGTATGATCTCTAGTTATGTGGTCACTTGTGGGGTATTATATCCTTTGCCTGATTGGTGGGAGGGGGATCTTTCTTTTGACATTTTATATTTTATGTTATTTGACTAAATGGCTTTTGTATTAAGATATTATGCTACTAATTGGCTGGTAAAAATAAGCACATAATTCATGTTTTATGAACTACGGTTTTGAGTGGATACTGATTTACCAAGTACTTCAAACCTGGGATAGTTTTTCTGGGAGTCCATTCATGAGAGGGGGTGCCCCAGATACTTCAGGGAAGATAAAAAGAGGTTCATCCCAAGAGCTCAGATTTTAAATTACCTGACATTGCTGGGATCCATTGGATTATTTTTTATTTTATGAGCATATTTTTTCCTTCCTTAAATTATGGCTGGAAAGTGAAGGAGGGAGGTTATGTGATTTTTTTAACGGGAAGATGAACTATTCTACTATAGCTATCGCATAGTTGTATTTTTAAGTATTAATAGTTGTGTATATTGTGATTATGGCTCAAGTAAAACTAAGAAAAATGGAGATGAGGGACAGCTAGGTGGCACAGTGGATAGAGTACCGGCCCTGGATTCAGGAGGACCTGAGTTCAAATCTGAACTCAGACCCATAACACTTACTAGCTGTGTGACCCTGGGCAAGTCATTTAATCCTATTGCCTAGCCCCCCCAAAAAAAATGGAGATCAGATCTTGGAAACATTTGATATGAGACATTTAAATTGAAGCTTCATGAAAGACCTTTGAAATTAGGAACATCTCTTCACATAGAGGACATAGGGAAAGGATGCCCTTTGTTGAGCTGTGAATGCTTGAGGGAATGTAAAATGCTTACATGTGATAAGGAGGCAGACTGTAATGTGTAAATTAGCTTAATTAGTGTCCCATTATAGAAAGAATTATAAAGAAATAAAGACATTTATACACTGTTGTTCTAAATCCTTCATTTTCAAAGAAAACCAATGACATCATGGGGTGACATCATGATTAGACTTGGATTTGAGGCAGAGCTTCACAAAGTTGTCAGCCTTACTCTCTCTTCCAGAGTCATAGAAATCTAGTGGCAAGACAAAAGTCAAGATGGCTGATGATGGCCCGGGATGCAGTGGATGACCTTGGGTCTTTGATATCTGACCAAGCTCTAAGTGCTCCACAGTACCTGATTCAGCTGCCTTTATGGCCATTAGAACAAATTGTTCTTATCCACCCATATCTGCACATGATTGGGGTAAGCACCCCCTAACTCACCAACAGGTTTGAGGCCCTCGACCTGGTTTAACTCATCTGCTGAGATGGTTTTACTGGGGTGTGGCCACTGCACGTGCTACAGCTTCTTGGAGCCACAGGTGAAAAGCGAGTGCCTATCTTCTTAAGCTGATTGCTCCCCCTCGTGTATTCCATGCTCCAGCCAATCTGCAGTATCGCTATTTGCTTTCCAGGACATTCCATCTCTTGATTCTATGCCTTTTGCACAAACTATCCCCAATATCTATAATGTTCTTTCTCAGTAGTTCTGCCTCTTAGAACCTCTAGAATCTCGGGGTGGGGAACCTGCAGCCTCGAGGCCGCACGTGGCCTTCTGAGTCCTTGGGTGTGGCCTTTTGACTGAGTCCAACTTTTACAGAACAAATTTGTTCTGTGAAGTTTGGATTCTGTCAAAGGACTGCACTTGAGGACCTAGAGGGCTACTTGTGGCCTCGAGACGCAGGTTCCCCACCCTTGTACCTAGATCCTTTCAAAAGCTCAGTTCAAGTGCCAGTGCAGCCTCATTTAAGATTCTGGGTGTCCCCAGTTGTTGATGACACCCCTTCCTTATTACTCTGCATTTATAAAACATATCCTGTATTTACTTCTTTTCCTGCCTCTTACCTCTGGGCCACCTCCCTAGTTTACACTTAGAGGGAAGGTCCCTAAAGGGATGATAACCCTCAGCCTCAAGATCCTCTATGGATTGGAACTATACTCACAAGCACCCTCCAATGAACTTAAGAGTTAGGTCTCAAGAGTCAGAGAGCACAACCGGTTCAAAGCAAAGCCATTTACTAAACTGACAGAGCATGAATAATAGTTACACCTCCCCTTCATAGACCTAGAGTGTACTCTCTCACATGGTATCCTCACCTTGCTCCCTCCCTCTCCTGCCCTTGGGGTACAGCTTCTCTTCTAGACAGCTCACTTTTCTGGGTTCCCTACACCTGCTTCTCTCTTCAGCTTAACTCCCAAAGCCAAAGCTAGCTTTATTATTGACAATAAGAAATCTCATTCCTCAGAGCCATCTCCTGCTTTAACTTTCTGAACCTGATCCTCTCTTGGATGTTGTGTCTGATACTGGGTGATTAGATCTACAAAAAGACTGAGGAATGGGGAAAGGGGTGGAGAGAGAAATCCCTTCTCCCTCAAGAGGCAAAAGGTAATTCCTCTCTCCAGTGATGGATTCTTCTTACATAGTTGGCTTGTTTCTCTACTGCCAGGAGTCATACTCCTTGGAGGTATTTCCTGCCTTAATTGTCTCCTATGGAGCATCTTGATTTTGAAGAGCCACCAAGGGTATGGCAAATCCTTGACCAGCCAATGGCTATCTTCTCTCTAATTCTATCAGTTTTAACGAGAACCATTTGATACCTTGCAAATAAAGGGGGTAACAGAGTGTGAACCCTTCTTTGTTGTTCAGTCTGACTTCATGATCCCATTTGGGATTTTCTTGCCAAAGATGTTAGAATGGTTTGCCATTTCCTTCTCCAATTCATTTTTACAGATGAGAAACTGAGGAAACAGGGTTAACTGACTTGCCCAGAGTCACACAGTTATTGTCTGAGGCCAGCTTTGAATTCATGAAAATGAGTCGAGGCATAGCAGTCTATCCGCTACACCACCTAGCTGCCCAAACCCTTCTTTAGAGTTTGTTTAAGACCTTAGTGCCTTCTTTTTCCTGTTACAGCCCCTTACATTCTGTGATTATATCAATGGGGCTGAGGATGGAAATCAGTTGATTAGATCTGCTCTGATCAACGTCTCCACACTCACCTTCCAACTGCATACTTTTCTATGTAATTGTTGTGTTCCCTTAGTGAAATGTAAACTCCTTGAGGACAGGAACTATCCTACTTTTGTATTTGTATCCCCAGAACCAAGCACAGTACCTGGCACCTAGTAGATATTTCATAAATAAAAAATATTAATAACTATGACTTTAATAAATAAGAATATTAATAGTAACTATTAATTTAATAAATATTTATTGATTCCTATTCTGTAGCTAGAGAAATTGATGTTCAGAGAATTAAGTGACTTGTCCAAGGTCACACAGCTAGCCATACTTGAACCCAGTTCTTCTGATTACAAATATGCTCTTTCTACTAAAACCTACTCCTGATTCTCCACACTTCTTTTCCCTCCTTTCTCCCTGTCTTCTTCTCCTTTTTCTTCTTTTATATTTTCTCTTCCCCACTGGAATGTAAGCTCCTTGAGGGCAAGGATAATGTTTCTGCTTTTATTTGTATCACCAGCACTTAATACAGTTCCTGACACTTAGTAAGCTCTTATTAAATGCTTGTTGAGGGAACCAAAACTCAGGTCTTCCTTCTCCTTTTCTCCCCTCATTAACACAAATTCCACGCATCTCTTCAGGAAAGCAATTGCTGGTCATCATTGTTCCTACACAGATACATTCATGGGATCTTAGATTTAGAGCTGGAAGGGTAGGGGGGATTTCCAGAGATTTTCGGTGAATTACATCATATGACAACTGTTTCTTAAATGAGATAAGATAAATTATCTTGGTCACTTCAAGGCATAGGGAAAATTTGATATTCTCACCATACCTGATGGCAGGAAGAGAACAATAGGTCACAGATAAGATAGGATTGGTCAATATGCCCAAAGCTTCTGTCTTACATATTTCCCTATAGCATTTCAAAGAAACCCAAAACAAATGGGGAGGGATGGGGGGGAAATGGAGTATACTATTACAAAGATTTCAGGGTTTCTGTAGAAATCAATTAGGGCAGCTAATTCAAAAGAAGCTGGAAGGTAAGGCTTATCCACCTGTGGACAAGTTTAATGTCTAACACTGTGAGGGCAGCAAACCGCAACTTAACCTCACCTGGAACCAGACTCCTGATTCCTCAATTTCAGGCTGCCTTTCCCATCAGCTCTCTAGAACTTTTGTTCCTGGACTCCATCTCAAACACTGCTGCTGCCTTATAACCTGAAGCTCCAATGTTTGCTACCCTTCCTGGCTAAGCAATATTGACCCCTACTTCAAACATTTGTGCTGGTTGATAGTTATGTCAAGAAAAGAGGCAGTGGGGTCGGGGAAGGGATTTGTGACCCACTTTTGGACAGTCATTTCCAAACAAAGGAGTATAATAGTGCATATGCTCTCAGGATTTTACCTTAAAATTTATTAAAAAGATAAGTATATTGGGATCCCAAATTTTCTGTTTGTCTCTGTGCCCCTACAAGAATCTTTTTTGTTTTGGTTTGGTTTGGTTTTTTGTTTTGGCTAGGCAATGGGGTTAAGTGACTTGTCCAGGGCCACACAGCTAGTAAGTGTTATGTCCTACCAGAATCTTTTTATGGGATAAACATAGTCCTAATACCAAACCAGGGAAAGATAAAACACAAAAAAAAACTATAGCCCAATATCATGAATAAATATTAGCCCAAATATTTTCAACAAAATCCTGTCAAACAGACTACAGTGATTTATCCAAGAAATCATTCATTATAATCAAGTTGGATTTATACCAGGCATGTAAGGATGGTTCAACATTAGGAAAATAATCAACACGATTAATCGTATTAAAACCAAAACATCTAAAACCATATGATCATCTCAAAAGATGAACATGAGTATAATACTTTATGTTAAAAACTCTAAAGTACAGGTAAACAGGGACCTAATTTTTTGAATATAAAAAAAGCATTTATCTAAAACCAAAAGCAAGCATCATATGCAATGGGGATACACTAGAATCTTTTCCAGTAAATACGGGAGTGAAGCAAGGATACCTATTCTCCCCACTATTTGATACAGCTCTGGAAATGCTAGCAACAGCAAAAAGATAAGAGAAACAAATTAAAGGCATGAAGAAAGGTAAAGAAATAAAATTGTCCTTATTTGCTAATGACATACTTGGAAAATCCTAGGGAATCAGTAAAGACAGTAATTGAGACAATAGCTTCAGCAAAGTTTCAGACTACAAAAAAAATGCTGAAAAAATCAACATTTCTATATTATAGTAGCAAAACACAAGAAGCAATAAGAGGGAAATCTCATTCCAAATAATTGCAAAATCCATAAAATAATTGGGGATTAACCTATCAAAGACACAAAAGACAGATAGATTCAATTAAAAAGTGCTCCTTAAAGAAATAAAGAACAACTTAAATAGCTGGAAGAATATTCAGTGCCCCTGGCTAGGTCTTCCTAATATAATGAAAATGACAATACTATCAAAATTAATTTACACTTTTAATGCTATGCCAAATTTCCAAGAAGAGACTTTATAGAACTTGATAAAAAAATAACAAAATTCATTTGGAAAAATAAAAAACCTAGATTATCAAGGGAAATGATAAAAAGAAGTAAAAACAAAGGAAGAATAGTATTTCTAGACTTCAAACCTTCTGGTATTAGTTAAAAAATGGAGAGATAGATCAATGAGCAGACTAGACAAGGAAGAATCAGAAACAATAGAACTCAATAACCCAATATTTGATAAAGAGGAAAATATAAATTATCTAGGAAAAAAACCTTCTTATTTGACAAAAAATACTTCTTGAAAAATTGGAAAGCAATCTGGTAGATATTAGAGTAAGACTAACACTTTATGCCATATTCCACAATATATTCTAAAAGGATATGTGACTTAAATAAAGACCATAGTATAAAAAAATTAGAAGAGAAAGAGATCACATGCTTCTTACAAGTATGGGTAAAAGATATATTCCTAAGCAAACAAACAATAGAGTCAAGTACAAAAAGTAAAAAAGATGACTGATTATGCGCAACTGAAAAGCTTCTGTACAGACAAAATTAATGCACCTAGGATAAGAAGAAAAGTGGTTAATGGGGAGTGGGGGGGGAGCTTTATATCAAATTTCTTTGATAAAGGCTTGGCATTCAAGACATAAATAATTAAGAAATATATGTAAGACTAATAGCCATTCCCAACAGATTAGTGGCCACAGAATATGAACAAATAGTTTTTGAAAGACTTGCAAAGCTTTCACAACCACGTGAAAGAATGTTCCAAATCACAAATAACAAGAGAAATAGAGACCAAAACCCGGAAGTTTTACCTCATACTCTGCAAACTGACAAAAATGATTTTTTTTAAATGGCAAACAGTTCATTTAGGAGGGATTGTGGAAAGCAGTTAGGTGGCACAGTGAATAGAGTGTGGAGCCTGCAGTCAGGAAGACTCATCTTCTTGAGTTCAAATCTGGCCTCAGACACATACTAGCTGGGTAACCCTGGCCAAGTCACTTAATCCTATTTGTCTCAATTTCTTTATCTGTTAGATGAACTAGAGAAGGAAACAGCAAACCTCTCTAGTATCTTTGCCAAGAAAACCCCAAATGGGGTCACAAAGAGTCAGACACAACCGGAACAAGTGAACAATAGCAACATGGAAGGATAGGTAAACTAATGCACTGTTGGTAGAACTGTGAAATGGTACAATCATTTTGGAAAGCAATTTGGAACTATGCAAATAAAGTGATTAAAATGTCTATATCCTTTAAACCAGAGACTTCATTTCTAATGTTGTACCCCAAGGAAGCCATCAATAAAAAGAAAGATACTCCAAAATATTTATAACAGTTCTTTTTGTGATAGAAAAGAATTGGAAAAAAAAAGTAGATGCCCATCAATTGAAGAATGGCTAAAAAATTGTGGTATGTGAATGTAATGGAATATACTACTATGCTACAATAAATTATGTGAGTGATAAACACAGAGAAGCATGGAACTATCTATATGAACTGATGCAAATTGAAGTAAACAGAGCCAAGAAAACAATGTATACAGTTACTATAGCACTGCAAATGAGAACAACTACACACCAAAAAATTGAAAGTAAATGTAGCAAAATTATAAAGATCAAGCAGGACTCAAATGAAGAGATATGAGAGGACACCCCGAACCCACCCCTTCCTGGAGGTGGGAGGTCTACAGGTGTTACACATTGCACATTTTCAGACTTTTTCAATGTATTGATTGGGTGTGCTGGGGGTTTTTCCTCTCTAAAATATGGCTCTCAGGAAGAGGGATACTTGGGGAAACTATGATGGTGTAAGAAACAGAAGATATCAATAAAACTTAATTAAAATAAAAGTTTAAAAAATAAAATGTACTATACCAATGTCATTATAAACTATCCATGGGGTAGCCACGACTGACAGCCTCAGAACACTGTACACCAATATTAAAGTAAAAACAATTGATGTACTCTCTGTCCCAGTATATGATTTGGGATATATGGCCACCATGTCAAGGATCTTGGGATCAAATGGAGAAGAGATGAAGGGGAGCAATGATAAAATGTGTATACAAATAATCATGACACAAGGGAACATGAAATGTGTATAAGGCTTGGGTAACTGACTTACTCAGCCTTACCCTACTTAAAGTAAATCATAAGATGTTCAATCAATCTCACTCATAGTCCTTAGTCTGAGTATTAAAAAAAAAAGGCTTTGAAAACCATTTGATAAAGTGAAATGATGCCAGAGAGGAAGCTTGTTCCAGTTGGCTGAGGGATTTCATTACGCACCCTCTGAGTCCTAAATTAAGACTTCTAGGTAGCTTGAATCAGAAAGTTTCAGCAAGGGTGAACAGGAGAGAAAGCATTCTAGCACACTCCTAAAGAACAAAAGTAAGGCTGAGTTGTGGCAGGGAAAGGAAATATTAAAGAGGATCCTTGACCTTAAAGGCATTTCAGCAAATGTCCCAGGCTGAGGAAAGTCCCAAGATAAAAATTGGTTCTTTCTTCAATTTCCCTTCCGGGTTCCTATTTATCTTCAGACACTATAAAATAATCTGCTGTTTTAATGCCCAAGTGTTTGCAGTCAACATGATTTTCTCTCAACCACAAAGAGTCCAGGAGTTAACTAGAAATAAATATAAATGTGAATTTAGGCAAAGGACTCAACCTCTAAATGTTAGATTTTCCTAATAGATTCCTAAGAGATTGTGACTGAATTCATAACTTATCATTTAAAGTAATCTCCCTAAAACCTAAGAGGATGAACCATATGGACTTTGGTGGTCATTATGTTACCTGGTAGTGGCCAGGCTGGAAGGGTCAATTAAGTCCTACGCTTAAAATGAGCTAAGTATTATAACAATGTTACAAGTCCAGGGGAAAAATCCAGATAAAGTGCTATAAGAAATTTGAAAAAGATAATTTTCAGCTTGGGGTCAGAGTGAGAGGAGAGAAAAGGGGAGAGTTTTGAGGCAAGGCTTCTTGGAGGAGAGGATATCTGAATTGAGATTTTACTGGGCAGATTCCAGACTTTCGTAGTCTAGAAGTTAGTTCAGTTGAGCTACTAATGCAACTTCATGGAATGAAAAAGGGGCTAAATTTCAGTTAAAAGAAACTTGAAATAGTCATCTCACATGGAGTGATTGTTTAATAGAGTCTCAATTCAAGAGAGGTCCAATAAATGTAAAGATAGGTTTACAATTCTGTCAATAAGAGTTCATCCTCCAACATCCTATTTTTGGTTAAATACAGATAGTTTATTCAGGTATGATGTAGCTAATTTTCAAATACCGATTTTGAATAAAGTTTCATGTATTTCATGTACTTTTTCTTCATGATTTAACAGAGAGAAATATAGGGAAAATGAAAACTTCAGAGTCCATTCTTTTGCTTCTGAACAAGTTCATTTTAATTTACAAAGAAAAATTTTCATTTAAAAGCTGAAGAGATTCCATAGGCATTTGTTTAAAAAATAAACATTAATATAAATATTTGCATGTCAAAATATATTTGCTGTTATTTCTCCAAGTTTTCAGCTGTCAAATTGATCTTCCTAAAGCACAAATCTGACCCCATGTAACCTTCCTATTTAATAAGCTCCAGTGGTTCCCTATTGCTTCCAGGATCAAAAATAAAATCCCCTGTTCAGCTTTTAAAGTTCTTTATAACCTGCCTCTTTGGCACATTTCTAGTCTTCCTCCCACCTCGTTCCATACTCTGCAATCCAACAACAATGGCATCCTTAATATTCTTCACTAAGATATTTCATCTCCCAACTTGGGCATTTTCCCTAACTAGCCCCATGCCTGAAATGCTTTTCCTCATCTCTGACACTTAGCTTCCCTGGCTTCTTTCAAAACACAGCTCAAGGGGCAGCTAGGTGACACAATGGGTAGAGCGCCGGCCCTGAAATCAGGAGGACCTGAGTTCAAATCTTGCCTCAGACTTGACACTTACTAGCTGTGTGACCCTAGGTAAGTCACTTAACCCCAACTGCCTAATTTAAAAAAAAAAACCTCAGCTCAAGTCCCACCTCATGCAAATAAGCCATTCTGGGTCCTTAATCTTAATGCCTTCCCTCTGAGACTACCCCTAAATTATCCTGTATGTATCTTGTGTACATAGTTGTTTAAATGGTGTCTCCCCCATTAGAATAGGAGTTCCTTGAGAATAAGGATTGTTTTTGGTTTGGGTTTTTTTTTGTTTTTGAGGGTTTTTTTGTTTTTTTGGGTTTTTGGTTTTGTTTTGGTTTTTTGCTTCCTTGCTTTCCTTTTTTTTTTTAAATTTATCTCAGTACCTAGCACAATGCCTGGAACATATTAGACACTTAATAAATGCTTGTTGACCTGTTGACTTCTTATGGTCCTATCCCTGCATATCTCCTTTTCCTCCATTCCCCTGCACCATTTAAAACAAACAAAATCCCAAAACAACATCCTGTTTTCAGTCATACTGTTGATTCCAAATCACTTTGAGGTAACTCACAGTGGAGGGCTTTAGTCTTAGGAGGAAATAAGATCACCTGAGTGAGATGAAGATGAGATTTGAGGCTTGATTTGGCTAGAAAAGTTTTGGGATAAGCTGGCCTCTGAAAGTACAATAGCTGAGTCATTAGGGGGCAAAAAAACAAATTGTAGAGTGGCAAAAAAAAATTCTTTTAAGAGTAGAATCACATTGCACATGTTTAAATTATGCCAGATTGCTTACCATCTCAGGGAAAGGGAAGGGGAGAGAGGGAGGGAAGAATAGAATTTGGAACTCAAAACTTTTTTTAGAATGTTAAAAAATTGTTTTAACATGTGATTGGGGAAAAAATAAAATATTATATATAATAATATGAAATAAAAATGAATAGGATCATAGAAAGGCACTGAAATGAGAAAGTTGTACTAGATCAGGAGTTCTTCACCTGAGGTCCGCTGACCCCAGGTACATAGAATTTGGGGGAGGAATGGGGGGGAGGAGTGGGAAGGCAGGAGTCCATGAACTTGAATAGGGAAAAAACTGCATCTTTATTTTCATTAACATCTAATTGAAGTTTACCATTTCCTTCAATTGTGATTTTTTGTAAAACATTCTGAGAAGGGGACTTTGAATGAATCAATGAATGAATAACTCATATATTACTATGAGTAAAGCACTGCCCTAATCACTAGGGATAGAAAACTAAGACCACTGGGGGCAGCTAGGTGGTGCAGTGGATAGAGCTCTGGCCTTGGAGTCAGGAGGACCTGAGTTCAAATCCTAAGGAGCTCCTGATGAAAAGACTCCCTCCACCAATAGCTTTCCCATAAATCATAATGTAAGATTGTCATCTGGTGTACTGAGAGTTTAAGTGACTCTCCTAAGGTCATACAGTTTGTATCAAAGGCAGGACTTGAACTCAAGTCTTCCTTACTCTAAAGCAAGCCTTCTGTCCCTTATATCACTTTAACTCTCTACTCATTAACTTACTAAGTCAATGTAATAAATTCACTTCTGATTCTTTCTCAGACCTCAAAGAAGCTATTCTGAATTCTTTTTTTCTTTCTTTTTTAGAGTAATCACCTTTTTGTGGCAACCTCACTTCTGCAACAAGTCTCACTCATTTCTTCCTGGAGTAATTCTTCCATGGAACAGACTGAAGCAAACTTCCTTATTTATGGTTCTTATACTGTTGCAGGGATGGAGGAACGGGGCACGACTAGGTCTTTCTATCTCATCTAGGCTGGAATTACATCGATTCCCCTGCTGAGCACAGAAGATTTGAACTGCTCCCTTTCAGACCTGGTCTGGCCCTCCCCTCCTTAGGCAACTTGGTGGCCCAGTGCTCCCATGGGCTCACCAAATGAGTACCAGACTTAGTGGGGACACCTGATTGGCTTTCACCCTGCAGCAGTTTAGAACTCCTGAGCTCAAGGGATCAATCGGACTCAGTCTCCCCAATAGCAGAGATTATAAATGTGTACCATGATTAGCACTTACATACCTATTTTGTTTTTTTAATTTAATATTTAATTTTCCCCCAATTACATGTAGAAACAATTTTTAACATTCTTTTTTAATTTTGTGTTCCAAATTCTCTCCCCCCCTCCATTGAGAAGGCAAGTTATTTGATGTAGGTTACACATTACCTACCTATTTTGAAACCTAGCAGAGGTAAAGTATAGAGAGTATTGAATGACAGTATTGGAGATCAAGAGCTGAGTTGGGGCTCTGATATCTAATACTATTGGTTCTTGGACAAATAACTTAAATTCTCTGACCTCATCTTTAAAATTAAAATAATAATACTGACAGTTGTTCTTCAGTAGCATCCAACTGTATTTGACCCCGTGGACTTTTGTCTATGGGTTTTTCTTGGCAAAGATACACAGGAGTGGTTTGCCATTCCCTTCTCCAGTGTGTCCTCATTTTATAGATGAGGGACTGAGGCAAATAGAGGGTCAAGTTAACTTGCCCAGGGTCATACAGCTAGTAACTTTCTGAGGCTGGATTTGGACTCAGCTCTTCCTGACTTCAGGCCCGGTGCTCTCTATCCACTACACCACCTAGCTGCCCAAATTATACTGATGCCACAGGGTTATTAATGGGGATCAAATAATACCATATTAGCCCTACCTATCTCGGCATGGTATTGGGATTATCAAAAGAGACAATGTCAGTGAAATCCTTTTAAAAAAGTTAATTACTGTAATAAAACCAATTTAAATACAGTTAAACTATCTAATCCAACAATTAAACATTAAATTTCTTCATAGTTGTCTTAGCCCTTTAATCTGATTATTCAAGGTGTCTTCTGCACATTTTCAGGATATCTTTGAAGATTATAGAAGTATCACTTTTCTTATATACTTATGTTCTAGTTTGCATTAAAATTATTTGTGCTACCTTTTTATCTCTTGCTTGCTCTTAAAGGTCTAGAGAAACCATCTTTTTTTTTCTTCTTTATTGACCTTCACTGACCTTTACATATGGCAGCCGGTCACTTGATTCCTGGGTGAACTCAGAAGTCTGTCACCAGCAGCCCCTCTCCTTCCACCTTTCCTTACGTGGTAAGTTGGTTATTTTATGCCATTTTACCCTTTCCTTTAGGCAATCTCTGTGAGTCATAAAGCATTATCGGTGGCCTCCAAAATTCAGTTCACATCTGGTGAACTTTCAGGTTACAGAGGTTCTTAACCTGGGGTCCATGAAGCTGACAACTGTATTTCAGTATAATTGGTTCCCTTTGTAATATGTGTATTTTATTTTATACATTTAAAATAATATTCTGAAAACGGATATGTAGGCTTCACTAGATTGTCGAAAGTCTGGTGAAAGTCAAAAGTGTCATGGATGCATGACACTGCTATTTGATTCACTAGCAATATGGAAGAAGACTCTAGCTCAGAATCTAAACCAAAACAAGGGTGGGATGGATGGAGATCTGTTCCACTTCCAGGACCCTGGTTCCTTCTGACCCAGGACCTCAGATTCTTCATTCCACCCCCAACCAGAGTCTTTACACTATCACTACCAGCTTACTCAGGTGGGATAGGCTTAGGAGCTGATTGCCCTCATTAAGACTCCGATAAGAATGAACAATAGGTAATAGAAGACATTTGGCTCACTTTAGAAGAAGCTGAAGTAGATGAGAGGCTTTCCCATTTCAATTCCACAAATATTTAATAACCATCTACTTGGGATAGGTATCATGGTTGGCCCTAGGGACACAAAGGTGAACAATGACAGTCTTCCCTCTCGAGGAGTTTCCAGTCTACTCAGGTAGATGAGATGTATATGACTTAGATTATGATAAATGCATGCAGAAGTCAAACTTCAGCTTGAATGATGGGGGAAGGCGAGAGTGCTTAAAGTATCACCTAACCATATGTTAATATGTGGGAAAGCTCTCCTCCAACTCAAACCCAATCCAACTAGATTTCAGTAGATTGATGCTAGGGAGTAGTCCGAGCCTGTGAAAAATTAAGTGTCTTGGCCCTTGGTTAGTCAAGATTTGAGCTCAGGTCTTCCTGATTCCCAGACCTCTGTGGCTTTACTGTGTAAAACTGGGCTATTTTTTTCTGGGTAGCATCTAAAAAGTCTTTATTCTTTTTTTTTCAATAAATTTTAATGTTCATCATACACCTTATGTTTTCAAACTTTGGGTGCTCTAAGAGGTGGAAGGTAATTGGGCTAGGCCTTCCTAAGTAGCTGGGAGGGGAGAAATGTGAGGTTCCCTATCCTTAATCAGATAATCTCCACATACATAGGATGACCACGAGTCTGAGAAGCCAATTCCTAGCAGCTCCGGCAGTTCCATCACAGGCACTCTTTACCTTCCCTCTATCTCACTAATCCCTGGCTGAGATCATGTCTCATTTCTTCTGCCTCATCTTAGGTCTTCAGCTGACTCTGGCCTTCAGGAAGGTACCATACCTTGAGGAAACTTCCTTGCTTCACTTTATGGGCCTGAACAAGGTACCCTCCCCCCGGACAGCGCAACCTGTGCCCACCATCCTGATGAAAATCTTCCAGGAGAGACAGAAGGCTGCTGCCACAGGACACTACCGAAAGCTTTGCTATGTGAAGGAGTTTGGGGTCCCTGGGAACTTGATCCGTCTTTTCCAAGACCAAGGTAAGACAGAATGCAAAACAGCAATATTTGCTCTTTTAGAATGTCCAAGAAACAAAAAGGAAAGCTGTTCTTTGTTTCTGAACGCAACATATGGTCAACTCACTATAATAGACTATATTAGTGAGTACTTCCTATTCCCCAGTTCCCTGTGGCAGGAATGCTCTCCATCTCCAACTGTCAAACCTCAAAGACTTCCCTCATCTCCACCCACCCCACAAAAGCACCATCTTTCCTTAGATGCTTAATTTGTACCTACTTTATTCTCTCAGTGTGCTTTATTGCGTGCTATAGTTATTTGTGAATTATGGCATGACCCACTACTAAATTATAAACTCCAAGAGGGCAAAACCAGATTTATTTTTCTTGCTATCTTGCCCAACATGTATCAGCCACAACATTTTACTCATGATAAACTGCTTGTCCGTGTCAATTGCATTGAATTAAACAAAACACTCTCCCTCTCAGGGTCTTAGTTTTATCCAGTCTAGTATCAATGTATTCTAAACTTCTTCATTCCTTTTTTTCATTAAAAGCTCTCTTTGGATGCATAAATGAATAGTGTCGATTTCAACAAAAGATTTCTAAGACCAGACTTGTGTGACTTCAACAATATAGGGTACTCCCTCAATCAATGCAATTTACAATATTGGAGAATCACATGGGGCAATGAAGGGTTCATTAACTTGTACAAGGAGGTCACACAGCTAGGATGTGTCAGAGGCAGGACTGCAAACCTCCTTGTCCAGAGACTCTTAAGCCAGCTCTTTTCTAAATACAGCAGGTTGCCTCCTATAGACACAAGTGACCCCCAGTCTTGAGAAATAGCTACAAGCCTGCTGAGCTGAAGTTTATCCAGTGTGAAACAGAGGTCTCAGTATGGATGTACCCCCAATCACACACATAGAGAGACAAAAAACCATTTACAGAGTTCATACCCATACATTCTCCTTTAGCTCTAGAGTTCAGAAAAAGACCTAGAATTCTGTAAAGGGGATGGATGGAGGATAGAAGGGGAATGGGGGATGGGGTGGCTGCAGAGATGGCAAAGACCTTTTATTCCTTCTTCTTGAATTCAAATTCAGCCTCAGGCACTTACTAGCTATGTGACCCTGGACAAGTCATTTAACCCTGTTAGCCTCAGTTCCTCATCTGTAAAATGAGCTGGAGAAGGAAATGGCAAACCACTCCAATATCTTTACCAAGAAAACCACAAATAGAGTCACGAAGAGCTGGACATGACTGAAACAACAGAACCACAACAAAAGCTAAACTCCAGCTACAGGAAGTTGAGGATGAGAAGCAACAGAGATGGCTCTTTGGAGACAGAAACCAGACATTTTTCCTTTCTTTGGGGCAGAAAGGAAATCATAGGCAGGTGGCACAGTGGATAGAGTGCAGATTTAAGATCGGAGTTCAAATCCTGCCTTAGATGCTTACTAGCTATGTAACCCTAGGCAAGTCTCTCAGCCTTAGTTTCCTCATCTGTAAAATGTAAACAACAATAGCTCCTGCCTCACAGGATTGTCATAAAGATCAAGTGAGATAACATATATAAAGCACTCTGAAAGCCTTAAAGCCCTATATATGAAGACTGTATCTAAGAGCTAGTTATTACCCCATTGCCCACCCCTTACCCTTGCCTTTCTTATAGTCACATACCCCTAACATAGAGATAAGACCCATCAGTAAATTACTTTAATTTAAATTAATTTATTATATATTTATATATAATATATATTTTTTATGTATAATTTAAATAGTTTAATTTAAAAATTAGAGGAGATAAAATTGATGGATTTTATATAAATAAAAAAGTTATATAAAATAACTTTAGTATGTGTGTGCTGCCCATGTAACAAGATTAAAAAAAGAAAGAAACAGGTTGGGCTTAAAAAAAACCTTGCCATAAATATTTCTAATAAAAACTCCAAAATCCCTGTCTCTTCTTTATAAATTTGTATGAAATCTCCTCCTAAGGATACAAGCAGTTCTCAGAAGAAGAAACACAATCGGTAATTTCCTGAATTGTTGTTTAAATGCTCTAGTAATAAGAAAAATGTAAATTAATATAGTCACAGTGGCAAAGGCAGTTTAAAATAATCATAGGGGCATAGATTTAAGTGCTAGAAGGGACCTCAAAAGCCACCAAGTCCAACCTCTTATTTTGCAGATGAGGAAACTGAGGCAGAGAGGTTAAGTAACTTGCCCAAAGTCCCATGTCCAAGGCAGGGTCTGAATCCAGGTCTCTAGCCAATGCACCACAGTGCTGCCTCTCAGTACTGGATAAACAGGTGGAGAACTGTGAATTGGTGGATTCTTTCTGGATAGTTACGTAGCAAGATTCAATAAGAGTTACAAAACTATTCATCTTCATAGATTTAGAGCTGGAAGAGATCTTGGGCTTCATCTCATCCAGTCTCTTCATTTTACGAATAAAGAAACCAAGGCCCAGAACAAAGAAGTGAATTGACCAAAGTCACAAAAGTGGCAGAATTAGGATCTGAACCTGGGTCCTCTAGATCCAAACCTCACACTTTTTTCCCACTCTCCCAGGCTGACTCAGACCCTTTACCAAAGAGACTATATCCTAATGATAGAGTGAAAAAAGAAAATGAAAAAGGCCAAGCTATGTAAAAATATTCATAGCAGCAAAAACATATCTAATGATTTGGAAATGGCTAAACAAATTCTATGATGTGAAAACAGTGGAATATTGTGCTATAAAAATGATAACTATGAAGTCTAAAAAGACACATGGGAAGATTTACACGAAGCATTGCAAGGAGAGAGTTATTTGAACAATCACACATACACTGAGAACAATTTTATAATAATAATAATTTTTGCTGTTCAGTGGTTTCAGTCACGTCCCAACTCTCTGTGACCCCATTTGGGTCGCGGGAGTGGTTTGCCATTTCCTTCTCCAGCTCATTTTACAGAGGAAGAAAGTGAGGAAAACAGGATTAAGTGATTTGCCCAGAGTCACACAGCTAGTAAGTGTCCAAGGCCAGATTTGAACTCAAAGAGAGGAGCCTTCCTGACTCCAGGCCCAGCACTCTAACCACTGCACTACCTAGCTACCCCTCTCAGCACTTAACACAAAGTGTATAGTACTAGTATTTAAAAATATTTCTTGTCTTGACTGACTTCACGTAGTTTTTATGAGGAAAGTGATTTGCGAACCTTAAAATGCTATATAATTGTATAGTTATTGTTTTTCCATACTCTGTTATCTCCTTAGGGTTTTTACACATATTTGCGATCTTTTCCTCTACTAGCTTCTTGACCTTTACCTAGAAACTTGTTCAAATTTCCCCAATCATTAGGAAAATTAAAAATAAATACATATCCTTTACCTTTACCCTGTTTCTGCCTTGACATGTCTCCCTATCTCTCTCCTTTGACCTCACACTTGTGAAATCCAATGGCCTTTTAAAATCAATCCTTATCTTCTTGATTTCTCTGGAGCACTGCTGGCTGCCACCTTTCTGGACTCTGGCCTCTTCTAGCTTCCATGATATTGTTCTCTCTTCTGTTTTCTATGTTATGAGTCTATGTGCCTTCTCCGTCTAGTTAGCTGCTTCATTTTCTTAATTCCTTTCCTTATTCAAGGGCATCTCCCAAGGCCTTGTCCCTCCTCTTTTCTTTTTGTACTGTATCCACCTCCTTATCTTCAATTATCACTTTTATGCAGATGATTCTCAAAGCTGTAGCTCTAGCCCCAGCTTTCCTTCTGGGCTGTGGTACTGTTTTCAATTGGTGACTAAACTTTGATGAATAATCAACAAGTCTTTATCAAGCACTTCCTTACTAGGTGCCAACTACCAGCATGACTGCCATCACCTTCAATTCAATATGCCCCAAACTGAATACATCATCTTTTCATTTGAACTGATATCTTTCCAAGCTTTCTTATGTTTGCTGTCCTCTCACTCACCTACCTTGAAATCCAGGAGCCATCTTGCATCATTTCTCTTTTCCCTCATCTGCCTTATACCTTCAGTTGTCATATTCTGTTTATTCTTCCTCCTCTGCTTTTGCCTCTCAGACCTGTCCTTTCTATCACTGCCACCCTAATTCAGATCCTCATTCCTTCTCACCTGATCTATTTCTTTGCTGTCAATCATTCCCTTCCCCAGTCCATTATTTTGGGTCATGTCAAAGTAATTTTCCAAATAAACAAGTCTGATCTAAATCTTCTTCTGCCTTCAATAGTTCAACATTGTCTATAAGATAAAATGGAAATATCCTGCTATGATACTTAAGGTCCTTCATAATCAAGATCCAACCAGACTCTTCAGTCTCATTTCGTGCTACTTGAATTTATGAATCTGTTCACTCTTCTTCTTCTGCCTTCTTCTACCTCTATTCAGTTGCGCAGAGAACTCTCTGTGCCAAGAACAGACTCTGTGTTTCTGCCTATTGAATTCTTCTTGCAAGGTCTACCTCACCTGCCACTTTCTTCATGAAGGTATATCTAACCCTCCTGTTGATGAATTTTGCTTCCCTTCCTCTCTATTTTTACCTGCCCTGTGCACTTGTCACATTCTAGAATATAGGAATCAAACAGAGAGGAATGAGAGATTTGGGGAGAGGGAGGAGTCTCTTCTGGCATTAGGAGAATTGCTTGAGCAGTAGTATAAAAGGCACATTGGAATATGGAGAGATTGGAAACAGAAGATCAATTATAATAGGGCAGATGAGAAGAGGTCCTAACTGTGTGGTTGCAATGGGAGTTGAAAAGAGGATACTGATCCACAAGA
Source organism: Phascolarctos cinereus (assembly GCF_003287225.1). Lineage (NCBI taxonomy): Eukaryota > Metazoa > Chordata > Mammalia > Diprotodontia > Phascolarctidae > Phascolarctos > Phascolarctos cinereus. The sequence continues at coordinate 183,421,854 of NW_027555514.1, read as the reverse complement.
TATTGGGGACATAGAATGTACAGAACTTCAAAACATACTAAATCTATGCAGTATGGGTGAGGAAAGAGGCAAAGATGATAGAAATATGATCAAATGATGGTAACAATAGTGGTACCACCAGCAAAAATTGGTAAGTGGGAGAGCGACAAGTTTTACAGGGAAGGTGAGTTCATTTTGGGACGAGCTGAGTTTGAGGTGTCAGTGGGACATCCTAGTGGACTTATCTAGGAGACAGTCAAAAACCAGAATTAGTACAGAATTTTAGATATGGAATTCATATCATTTTGATGCCATAAAGGAAGCCATGTGGGGCAGCAGTAGACAGAGCACTGGCTGGCCTTGGATTCAGGAAGACCTGAGTTCAAATTCGGCCTCAGACATTTGACATTTATTAGCTGTGTGTCCCTAGCCAAGTCACTTCACTCCATTGCCTCACAAATAAATAAATAAACCAACAAATAAACAAACAAATAAAAAGTGAAAAAAATAAAGGAAGCCATGGAAATGCCCAGGAATCAGGGAGTTAAGAGACAAAGGAGGGCAAGGACAGAGCCCATATTTAAGTTTATGGAGCATTTCTCTTTTTGCTTGTTCTCAAGGGCCTAATTACTTTCTTGGTGAGTGAGGAAATGGGAGGTCTTAGCTTAAGATTTTGAATTAGACCCTTAGTGTGTTAGGTGCTATAAAACTAATTCTCCAAAAATAAGTAAAGCAGCGCTTAATCTCCTAATTCCCTTCCATAAATCCACATTTTTGCCCTCTCTTATCTGGCATACATTCCCACTGAATGGTCCTCAAAGTAACAGGTTTATTCCACGTGGTAGAAGAGTATAAAGTTCCATAGATGCTGATATATGTTTTTCCTTTGTCCTAATTCAGGTGCACTTTTTTACCCCAAGGAAGTGGCCCAAGCTCCACCATGCACACAGAAGTTTCTTTTCTTCAACCTTTCAGTCATCACCCAAGATGAGCAGCTGATGATGGCCAAACTTGATCTGAGGTTGGGGCTTAATGCTTACAATGCCCTGCAACAGGACCTGGAGGTAATGGTGTCTCTAGTCCAAGGGCCTGCCCTTCAGCCAGACAAAAAGCTCGTATTGCGGTATCTTCCCTGGTCTCAAGGTGTTCTTCATGTTGACCTTCTGGATGTGGTTAAGAAATGGAACTCCAACCCCCAGCATAACCTGGGATTGGTCCTAGAGTTGTTGCCAAAAGGGGGTGATGACCCTACAATGACAATATATGCTCAGGATACCTGTGACAACTGGAGCCAGTCCATTCAGGCCTCTCTGATGGTAGTGACTCTAACCCGTCAGGAATGCCCCCGCTTTCCTCACTTTCTCAGAAGGAGGAGGGCCACTGTTCCAAGTATGGAATCTACCCGTAAGCGCCTCTGCCAGCGTCACCAGATGGTCATCAACTTTGAAGACCTGGGTTGGCACAAGTGGATCATTGCTCCCAAGGAGTTTAGAACCAACTACTGCAAAGGAGATTGCCCTTTGTCACTTATGTCCTTCTTTAACAGCTCCAACTATGCCTTCTTACAGACTCTCATGAATTCTAGGACCCCCGAAGTCCCCAAAGCTGCCTGTGTCCCCACAAAACTATCACCCATTTCCATGCTTTACTATGATAGTTATGGCAATATCATCCTTCAACACCACGAGGGCATGGTGGTTGATGAATGTGGTTGTGGGTAGCCAAGTGTGTGTAAGGTAAACTATAGGTGTACATGATAGTCCCAAAGCCTAATAAACCTATTTACCATTTAGTTTTCTTATCTCTAGGATCTGACATCACAGTCAACTTCTTGGAACTTTAATCATTTCACTTCCCTAAGGAATAGCCCGAGAAACTGTGATCACAAGACCATGATAGAAGTAAGAGCGTATACCAGAATAATCACTCACTTGCTAAACTCTGCAAGCCTTAATCTTGTTCTGTTATCTACAACACCCAAAGAGAACATGACAAAAGAGACTCCAGGAGAACATTCAAAATAGATAGCTCCCACTCTCAAGTTTCATTACTCCGGGCATCTTTTTCACCACATCTGCTCAGGAATCAGGGGTTTGTATGTCAAAGCCATTGGTATTTTGTTCTAGTTCTGTTCATGATTCCCATTCTCCCCATCAACTTCTCTCCACAACAGCATGCTTACTCAGCCTTTCAAAATGCACCAATTTTTAGTAAGTCTTCAAGAAATTTCAGAGTAGAACACATAAATCAAATACATGTTATGGCTGTAAGTCTCATATTACTCAATTTTGCTGAACTAGGTATACCCACAGGCCTATATTTAATAGTTATTTCTGATACCCCATTTCTCTTCACTGGCTCCTTGATCAGTTCCACTGAACATCTACCTTAGTATCCTATCTACATATACATATATATTCAGATCGACATATGTATATTACATGTATATATGTTTACATATACATGTGTCTTACATTGTACATATTGTCTATAAGTATACGTGTATGAGGGGTGTTTGCATTGAAGTAGAGTGTGCATATGGGGTATATATGAATGTAAGGTTATATGGTGTGTGTGCATGGGTTTGTGAGTATATATGGAATGTGGGTATGGGAGGATATAAGTGTATTCAGTGGAATGTGCATGTAGGGAAGGGGTGGGGGTGGTTTGTGTGTCCTTGCAGGTAGATATGGGGATATATGTGAGTGTGAGTCAGTATTTATGGAGTGGAAGGTGGTATATGAGTATGGATGTGAGTATATGGGCATACATATGTGGGTGAGTAATGTGGGTATGGGAGAGACAGCATGCTCTAAAGTTGGAAAATGTTTTCATATCAATTATTTACTTTCATCCTCAGAAGAAGCCTATAAGATAAGTCATTTTAAGTATCATCCCAAATTTGTAGATGAAGGAACAGGCTCAAAGAAGTTATAAATTTGTCTGAGTAATCTTAGACATTGAAGAAGGTAGAACCAAGGGCAGTCCTCTTTCTATTTTATCATGATGTTTCCAAAACTTTTCAATGCTTTCAGAACCCATAGTTTCACTAAAATTTAACTGTTGCCTCATAAGTTCCCCTCTCCTCTCCCTTTACCCCTCACAATCTCCTCTTAGTCAAACATTAGCACACCATAGCCCAAGAGCAGTTATTTCTATTACTTCATCATCAACTGGATTAGAGTACAATTCAGACCATACAAGGTATTGAGGTATACTATCATTGCTGCTGATGATAATGGCATTAGGGGTGGTGATGGTGGCATCCATGGAGGAAATAACTGTGGCTTTGCCTCAGGAAATTCATGGTCTCAAAGTACTGCCAAGTGGCCCAAACACCAATCTGGATTGTGGGAAAGGATTTAAGAAGAATCCATTACAGAATGTTAGAACACACTCAAGGTGTTACACAAGAAGTAGTAGAATCAGGACTAAAACGCAAATTTTCTGACTTCAAGTACAATGCAGGATAATAGTGCAGTTAGTTGTATTCAAAACTGGCTGAGATGGCACAGTGGATAGAGCACCGACTCTGAAGTCAGAAGGGCATGAGTTCAAATCTGGCTTCAGACCAAACACTTGTCACTTACTAGCTATGTGACCCCAGTTGCCTTAACAAATAAAGTAAATTTTGGGGCAGCTAGGTGGCACAGTGGATAGAGCACCGGCCTTGGATTCAGGAGGACCTGAGTTCAAATCCAGCCTCAAACACATAACACTAGCTGTGTGACCCTGGGCACGTCACTTAACCCCAAATGCCTCACCAAAAAAAAAAAACCAACAACAAAACCGGCTGAATAACCAGATGCAAAGAGCGGGCATTCTGCATTTGGTGTCAACACAAAAGGAGTTCTGTGGTAGGGTGCCCTTAGAAGATGGTGATTGATCCTGTGATGACATTTTTTACCAGCGACTTATATAATGAAATAAATGGCTCTAAGGAATAGTTAACACCCTGTGTGATATAGACAAGTTCCAAAAGGATATTTTAAAAATAAATTTTAACAAGCATTTATTAAGCCCTGATGTGTGCCAGATATTACAATAAGTACTTTACAAATATCACATTTTATCTGCACAATAACGCTGGCAGCTAGGTGCTATTATTATCCCCATTTTATAGACATGGGGAATGAACAGGTAGGAAGGCAAAGGTCAAGTGATTTGCCTAGGGTTAGTAAGTGCCTGAGGCAGGATTGGAACTCAGATCTTCCTGACTCTAAGTCCAAAACTCTATCTACTGTATCACCCTGATATTGATAGGTTGGAACATCATGCTGAATCTGATAAGGTGAAATAGGGATATCTGTAAAATCTTAAACTTCAGTAACACACCACCCTAGACACTACTACCTAAAGGCCAGATATATTGCTTTTCCATTCCACCCCCTAAGGAGTTCCATTAGCCATTAATAATCAGAAATATTTACTTCAGAAGGTATAATCACAAATATGTAAATTTACACCCCCAACATATGAGAGGCATAATCCTCCTCTTCCAGCGTTCTACCTGAGCCTCTGGGGAGGGGAAAAGGGTTATCTTCATAGCTTAGTTCAGTTCCTATAAAGCACAGTCCCAATTCCAAGTCCAAGTCACTCCTCAGGCTCAGGCTCCCTAGCCCCTCAAGACTTCTGAGGCTGACTGATTGCGCCATCCTGTCTGCAATCCTGTCTCCAAGGTCACTCCTGGATCCCACGGGGATCCCCTCCAGCCAGAAACTGAGGAGTACAAGTAACACAGAGCAGAAACAAACCACCACCACCCCCGATCCGCGCTCATTTCTGGGAGCCAAGGTAAAAAAGGATAGAACAGGAAAAGGAAAACCTTCCCTTCTCACCAAGTCAGTTCATGGCACCTATGCTGTGTGCGGGTGAACTATGACCTTCGCTCTCTCTAGGAGCAGGTAACAAAGTAGCTCAGAAAAGCACAGCAGAAAGAGATCGACTGGCTCATTCTCATCAGTTTTAAAGACAGACAGCTAATCAAAGGAGGCTGCTCTTACCCACGTGGTAGGGGATGCGGAGACCTCCATGTTAGGTGAGACTAGCACGCCCAGACAAGACCGAGTTACACTTCCATTTTTCAAAAAATCAATCTCACAAGTTCAATATGGAAGAGATGTGGTTATACAACACTTTATCTGGAAAAAAATTAGAGTATTTTATTAGCGCTCACACAATATGGGTCAATACTGCCGACAAGAAAGCTGCTGCAATCTCAGTCTTAGTGATGAGAGCCAGAGTTTGCAGAACTAGGGCAATGATGATCACTCAGTTCTCTGCCCTGGTTAGACCATATCTGATGTGTTGTGTTCAATTCTGGACCCCACATTTTCAGAAGGATAAAATAGAAAACAGAGAAGAGAAAAGCCAAGATGTAAAAGGGCCTCAAGTTCCTATAATATTCAATACAATCCTATCAATAAGCATTAGGTGCCTAGTATGTCAGGCACTGTGCCAGGCTTTCCTTCAACAAAGGTAAAAATGAAACAATTCCTAGACTCAAGGAGCTCACATTCTATCGGGAGAAACAATATGTACATACATACATATTTTTTTTAAAAAATAGTAATATGGAAGGAGTTCACTAACCACTGGGGGAAATCAGAAAAGGCTTCACATCAAAGTTGGCAGCACTCAGGTACAACAGTCTAGTCCAATAAGGCTTTATTGATGTGCATGACTATTCTAAATGCTGGGAAAACAGTATAAAAACCAAGACATAATGAAAAAATAGTCTGTGCTCTGAAAGAGCTTCATTGGAAAAAACCCTGATATTGGGAAAGATTGAAAGGAAAGCAAATGGAGATGGCAGAGAATGAGTTGATAGATAGTGTCGTGGAAATAATGAGCATGAGCTTGGACAGACTTTGAGAGATAATAGAGGACAGAAGTGCCTAGTGGGCTATGGTCCATGGGTTCACAAAGAGTCAGGCACAACTGAATGACTGAACAATAAAAAATGACTGAGGAAACAAAGGTTTGACCTTCCAAGCATATCGATTTATTAAGCAATGCGTGCCAATTACATAATAAGTCGGGACCAGGTTTCCTCAGTGTGACACTGGACCCCAAATATAGGAGGAGACAGTTATTTATGCATTAAAAGAAAACAATTAATGGTATATAAACCCAAATATAAAATTAAGTAATCTGTTGTTTGATGCTGTTATGATTTCTAATTGGAGGCAGGATTAGGGGCTTTCCAAATTGGGAGGGGGAGAGCAAGCAGGCGCAATTCCCTGAAACCCAAAAAAATGTGTCTCACTCTCCCCCCCTCACCCTGCAAGTGTCTAAATTCAGTCAAAGGACAATGAAAGCAATAACTGATTGACCAGTATGGGATAATTTTCAGATAAGACATATGGATTATTTGAGATGTATAAATATGAGGAAAAAAAAACTCCATGCATCAATCTTCAGATATGACTGGGTTTCTGGTCAGCATAGTGTAAGAACTTAGTTAAGATTCTCTAAGGAGCAAGTAGAGGAGGTCCAACTTCACAGTCACACAAGGCTGGGTTCGAACAACACAGTAAAATTTTCTCCCAGTTCCCACAATTGAATAAAGTTTTATCACAAGACAGAAATTGGACTAGATCTGAATAGAAAGGGAACTGACCTAGATCGAGCATAAGATGAAGACAGAGTGGTTCACTCAATTCTCATAATTCCCTCACCTGGAAGAGATATAATGAATAAACAAAGAAGCATAAACATGACAATTTGAGGAATGAAAGTGCATTAACAGCTGGGCAGATAAGAAGGGCTTACCAGAGGAGGTGGCACAAAAACAAACTGAAACTTGAACAACCTGAAACTTGAGCAGAGACTAGGCATTCTAAGAGGCAGCGGTGACAAGGCGGTGCATTCCAGGAATGGGGAACAACACAGAAACAGCAGCGGACAATGCTTTGCCAAGTTTAGAGATCTGCAAATAGGCTATTTTGTCGGCAACATGAAGTGGTACATGGTGCAATAAATCTGGAAAGGAAACTGGTGCCTTGAGGGGTTCACATTTTATCCCAGGGGAGCCTCAGAAGGTTCCTGAATGGGAGTGTGCTGTAGTCAGACTTGTGTTTAAAAAAATCGTTTCCAAGAGAACTTTGTGCACAATAACAGCCACATTGTGCAATGACTAATATTGATAAACTTAACCCTTCTCAGCAGTACAAGGATCTAAGACATCCCCAGAGGCCTCGTGATGGAAAATGCTAGCCACATCCAAAGAAAGAACTATGGAAGTTGAATTGCTATCTTTTTTTTCTCTTCTGTTGAGTTTTGTTTCCTCTTCCTAATGGTTCCTCCTATTGGTTTTAATTTTTATTTACAACTTCACTAATGTGAAAATATGTTTAATAGGGATGTAAATGTATAGCCTATATGAGATTGTGTGCCGTATTGGGGAGGGTGGTGGGGAGGAAGGGGGAGAAAAAATTTAAACTCAAAAGCATATGGAAGTGATTGTTGATAAATCAAAATAAATTAATAAAAGTTTTTAAAAAATTGTTTCAACAGCTGTGCTGAATCATCAAGAGCAGACACTTTAAGTTAGTTATCCAAATCAGAGTCTCTAGCAGTAGCCCAAAGGAGTAGGCAAAACTAAAACTCGTAAGTTCAGTTACTTTTTGCTTCTACTAGGAAGAGAGCACCGAGGCTTGCACCCAAGGCTTTTTCCATTCACAAATTGACCTTGGTAAGACAGTTCCAAAAGACTCATGATGGAAAATGCTATCCACATCCAAAGGAAGAACTGATGGAGTCTAAACACAGATCAAAGCATAATATTTTCACTTTGGTTTTTTTTTTTTGTAATTTTTTCATTTTGTTCTGTTTCTTCTTTCATGACATGACTAATATAGAAATATGCTGGGGGCAGCTAGCTGGTGCAGTGGATAGAGCACCGGCCCTGAAGTCAGGAGGACCTGAGTTCAAATTCAGCCTCAGACGGAATACTTGACATATCCTAGCTATGTGACCCTGGGCAAGTCACTTAACCCCAATTGCCTAAAAGCAAAAAAAAAAAAAAGAAATATGCTTTACATGATTGCACATATATAACTTATATCAAATTGCTTATTATCTTAGGTAAGAGGGAAGAGAGGGAGGACAGAGGGAGAAAATTTGGAATTCAAAATCTTATTAAAAATGAATGTTAAAAATTATCTTTACATGCAATTGGAAAAAATAAAATATCATTAGAATAAAAATTAAATTAAATAAGTAAACAAATTTGCATTGGTAGATCAACCTCCGTTGGTAGCGTGGACTGAGCAAGCTGGATGATACCAGCCCCAGTTTCATTCTCAGGCAGTCTGACTCTCCCCCCTGACTTCCACCTCACTTTCTTAATGTGCATTGGATGTAGTTTTTATCTCTTGAAAAATGGACACATTTGAGGAGGATATCACAGTCTTCCCAAGGCAGCTGGAAAGGTGAAAGTCACAAGCTGTAAAACAGAGCACTTTTTCCCAGTTTCTCCTCTTGGGTTCGAGCTTAAGTCTCTTTAGAGCTTTTTCTAGCTTACTCCATTATGGTCAGGGTCTGGGCATGTTCTCCACCACACATACCCCCAGATCTGTATATGGGCAAGACACAGGAGTGGAATCAAGATTTAGATAATGATGGGGGTTTTTATGATTAGTTTTATGTTAGAGGTTATAAACTAGTGTTTTGTAAATTGTCTATCTCGGTTGATTTCATAACATCCTCTTCTCCATCATTAGCAACAAAGGAAAATAGTTTTGTTTTTCTGTCAGGAGGGGACTGATTTTTACAGCATGAAGAATAAAGATGAGAAAGATAGCAAACTTTAAATGATCTAATTTTGCAAGAAGGTAGATGCTCTTAATTATGCACGTAATCATGAGAGCAGTTAGAAATGTTGAAAATGTACTGTTTCCCCCTCCCTCATTTTTTAGTCAGTGTATTATGGGATTTTCTTGACAGGTAACAGCCATTGTTAAAGTTAAGTGATTTAAAGCAGGAAGTTTAAAATAAGTATTGAGCAAAATAATTATTCCTTAATAGATAACTGGATTTTCTTTAGTATAAAATTCTTGAGGTCTATTTCTGTATTTTTTTATTTATTTAAAGAGTACAATTAATATGTGCTTGTCCTTTTTTTTAAAAAATGTGCTTCCAGGGGCAGCTAGGTGGCACAGTGGATAGAGCACCAGCCCTGGATTCAAGAGGACCTGAGTTTAAACCTGGCCTCAGACATATAACATTTACTAGCTGTGTGCCCTTGGGCAAGTTACTTAACTCCATCACCTAACCAAAAAGCAAAAAAAAAAAATGTACTTTCATTTTTAAGGAGAAAGTTTAATTTAGTTTGTGTCAAAATATCAAATTGTATTTGGCTCATGTTACAGCAAGAAAGTTGAAGCCATTGACAGTGAGTTCCTTCCTTGACTTCCCTTCCAATCATGTACTTCAAATGCCCCAAATATCATCTTCCATTATATCCTCCTTCTGTTCTAGACTCAAAGGAAAAGGTGGTCCTTCTTGCCAAGACTAACCGCTATATTTTTGTCTTTGATCTGCTTTCTTCTTATCTCATTTGAGGGTTTTCCCCCTTTAATCAATCTATTAATAAGCATTCCCTCTATTTTTCAAATCATCAATACTCTTTATACATTAGCTCCCTTCCCTGTTGACCACAAATATGCCTAATTCTACTTCTTTCAAAAACTTACTTGACTTAGATGCCTTCTCAAGTTATCATCACACAACTTCCCTCTCTTTCACAGTAAAGTGTCTAAAAAAAGAAAAGAAAAAAGAATAAAAAATCAATCAACATTAATTGCCTAAATTTTCTCACTTCCCACTCACTTCTCAGCTCCTTACAAACTAGATTCTAAGACTACTTACTCAACTGAATCTGCTCTCTTTAAAGTTACCAATAATCTCTTTCTTGATTGCTAAATCTAATGGCCTTTCCTCAGACTTCATGCTTCTTGAAATCTCTGTCCCTTTTGACGTTGTTGGCCACTCTTTCTTCCTTAAATACCCTCTTCTTCCTTCTTCCTTATTTTGTACTCAGAATCTGTGACTTGCCCATAAATATATATCCAATCACAATCCAAACTCAGCCAAGTTGGGTTGATTCTACTTCTTCATTACTCACACCCATCCCCATCTCTCCACTTATATGGTCAGTAGCACTTAATTCAGATCCTCATCACCTCTCACCTGGATTACTGTAAGAGCATCCTGCCTCAAGTTTATCCTCACCTCAGTTAATCTTTCACACATCTACCAAAGTGATTTTCCTAAAACACAAGTTTGTTTTTGTTTTTGTTTTTTATCTCAATCCCCTTTTTGAAAAGTTCCAATAGCTCCCTTTTGCCTCTGGTATTTTTGCCAGCATTCAAAGTTTACAATCTGTCCCCAGCCTTTGCTTTCCAGACTTTTACAAACATTACTCCTTTTATACACTCTGTGTTCTAGCTAAATTGGCCTATTTGCTATTCTTCCTAAATGACAGTCCACCTTCTATCTCCATGCCTTTGTACAGGATGTACCTGACCTGTGTAGCAATGGGTGAATTATCCTACTGAGGCCATCCTAGGGATTGTGTGCCTAGAGTTCCCTTGGAAACTTGTGGGGACTCCAGGGAGACAGTGACTCAGCATTTGGGCACATTGAAGATGAAGAACTCCCTGACTGCTTCCAGCCATAAAGTAGGCATGCATGCATGCATTTCAGGTTGCATGATAAAAGGGTACAAGACATTGCAGACTACTTTAGGAGTAAAAAATTCCAATATCTAAGTTAGAGATAGAAAAAATTCTTGTCCTTGAATTTCACTCCAAGATGTAGGATTCATATTCTTTTATGTTTTTCTATCTTGGAGGCAGATGGAAATGTCCCAGAGATTATGCCTTAAAATTATCTGAGTCCTAAGTGTGAGAATTTCTACAGTTTTCTTTTTTAGAAATGAATAACTTGAATCCTCTGAATCATCAGTGCACTAGCAACAGGTCTCATTATTTTGGTCAAATAATACTGAACAGAGGTCCTCAGTTCTTATTCTAGTTCTAGTACCAACTAGCTCTGGGACTTTAGGCAAAATATTTTACATATGTGGGCCTCAGTTTCTTCACTTGTAAAATGTGGGGATTGGACTCTAGTCTAATTGATCTTTAAGGTCTCTTCTGCCTCTAGAATTCTTTGGTTCTGTTCTAGACTCTCTGAGACCGGCTGAGGAAAAGCAAAACAGAGAAGGGGTCAGGGACTGCAAT